>NC_090765.1:48082308-48429808 GCF_036898095.1 Palaemon carinicauda | reverse complement strand
GTTTTTTTTCTCAAATCTACTAAATCTGTTGGAGATTGTTTCATTATCATACCATACAGTAACACCGATCTCACCAAACTGATATATAGTCTGATTGTTATATATAATTTCAGGCCATTTGATTTCCAGATTTTACTTAACCTAGCCATTGTCGGATTTGCCTTTTTTCTATCTCACTAAACTAAAATTCTAAAGACCCTGTATTGATCATAGTACCTAAATACTTGAACGATTCTACCTCATTAATCCTTTCTCCTTCCAATGATATTTCACCTTCCATTGCATACTTCGTTCTCATCATCTCTGTCTTTCTTTTATTTATCTGGAGCCCAACCTCGTGTGATATTTCATGCATTCTGGTAAGCAAGCATTGCAAATCTCTGTGGTGTTCTGTTAATAAGGACAGCCTCATCAGCATACTCTAGGTCTGCTAATTTCATATTACCAATCCAGTCTAATCCTTCTCCCCCTTCTCCGACTGTTCTACACATTACAAAATCCATGAGGTGATAAACAACATAGGTGACAACACATCCCCTAGGAATACTCCACTGTTCACTGGAAATTCATTTGACAGTACTCCACTAACATTAACTTTGCTCTTGCTATGCTCATGAACAGATTTAAACATATTCACACATTTAAGAGGAATTCCATAACAACGCAGGTCTCTCCACAAAATTGGCCGGTGCACACTATCAAATACTTTTTCATAGCCCACATTTGCCATCAAAAGATTATTGAAAATAAAAATTTGGTCAATACAACTTCTACCTTTTCTAAATCCTGCTTGTTCATCTCTCAGCTTTTCATCAATCTTCTCTCTAGTTTCTTTAGAATGAGCAGATTATATATTTTCATAACAACTGACGTGAGTGTTATGCTTCTGTAATTATTGTTATCAGTCAGGACTCCTTTTTTTTCATTTTAACCAACACTCCCAACTCCCGTTCATCAGGTTTTGCCTCTTCATGCCACATTCTTAAAATTAATAATTTTTGGGGTCACTTCTTTGTCAGCCAGTATCATCTCTGTAGTTATTTCATTGTTGAGAGAGAGAGAGAGAGAGAGAGAGAGAGAGAGAGAGAGAGAGAGAGAGAGAGAGAGAGAGAGAGAGAGAGAGAGAGAGAGAGAATTATCTTTGTGCGTGTGTGTTTGTGCATGTTTCAAGAAACTGGGATGAACTAGGTTTGCCAAATAAGCATATGCCAACATCATCCACCCCAAAGTTTCCACTTGTTTACCAAACACACTTAACAAAAATCGAGACGAGGAACTGAAGTACCACGGACCCTTAAACATAAAAAGAACTGGTTTTGAGATTAAAGAAAAAAAAAACTGGGAAGACCAAGAGCCACCGACAGGCTCGATAATCGGTGAACAATCTGGTTGGGAGACAAGTTTGTAAATAAACCTGGTTCTGTAGATTGTGGGTGAGATGTTTACTCGCCTGTTTGTCTCCAGAGATGTCGAGGTTTTAGCTTTACATCTCTTGCACAACTCTTTGAAGCGGACATCACGAGATGGTTTGCATACGGTACTTGGACTGTCTGTGTTTGATCCCTCCTTCGACGTAGCCCTTTCAAACCCCCCCCCCTCCTCCTCCTCTTCCTCCTCCTCCTCCGTATCCATCTCGCGCTTAAGCGGAATGCGAGTCCCTGAAGCTTTATGGAAGTGGCATGGCACGTGGTGTGTGTCCGGCCAACTGCAGAGGACATTCTGGTTTGCAGGTCATTTTATTGGTTTATCTCTTGTTCGGATTTCATAGCCCGTGTATTTAGAACAGCTCGCAGGCGACTCGCTTACATATTACTTTCAAGCGAATACCACATGTGGTATGAATGAATTAAACTAGCTTCGCACGTCGAAAGTCAGATATACAAAAAGATGTGCAGATTATCATTATTATTATTATTATTATTGTTATTATTATTATTATTGTTGTTGTTGTTGTTGTTGTTGTTGTTATATTATTATTATTATTATTTTTATTTTTACTAGCTAAGCTGCGACCCTAATTAGAAAAGCAGGATGCTTTAAGCCTAAGAGCTCCAGTAGGGAAAATAGCTAGTAAAAAAAATAAAAAACACAAATAATAATGTGCTCGAGTGTACCCTAAAGTAAGAGAACTGTAACTAAAGACAGTGGAAGACCATAGAACAGAGGCTATGGCACTACCCAAGACTAGTGAACAATGGTTTGATTTTGGAGCGTCCTTCTCCTATAAGTGATGCTTACCATAGCTAAAGAGTCTCCTCTACCCTTAGCAAGGGGAAAGTAGGCTCTGAACAACTACAGCACAGTAGGTAATCCCATGAGTGAAGAAGAATTTTTTCGGCTATCTTAGTGTTGTCAGGTGTATGAGAAAAGAGAAGAATGTGTAACGAATTGGCAAGTCTGTTCGCTGTATGTGTATGGAAAGGAAAAAGAGCCGCATCCAGAAAGGGGTCTAGTGTAGTATTATCTGACCAGTCAAAGGACTCAATAAGTCTAGCGTTAGTATCTCTACCTCATCTCAATGGGTGACTGATGTCTTAACCAACCTACAGTAGTACCTATGTAAGATATAAGAAATAGATCAGTTGAACGCATCCACAAACGAGCCTTTTTAAATGACCAGTGCCTTAGTCTCAGTTTTGTCATTATGATTTTTACATATATCATACTTTACATAGCCCTTATATGTTAATTAGTCACTTTCACTTCTACTCCCTACCATTTAGTTCTGGATTTCTTCCTCTACACGCGACAGCTCTTGAAAATAATAATTCCGTGGACACAAAACTCTTCTCGCCAGATACCATATTACCATTTTCATCTTTTGTTTCAAGATTCATTGGCTTATTGGCATTCGTGATTTTCCCCACAGATACATTGATAATTTAATGTATAAAGCTCCATCATGAACGCTTCCTCTAATGAAAATTACCTTTTATTTTAACTATTTGTAACCAGAACAGCATCAGGTATATCCCCAGGCATTCTGCTTTTCGTCATTACAATCATTCTTCCAGTCCCGTTTAACTGATTCATGATTTTGTTGATGATTACAATACACCATTTCTCATTTATTGAAGGTGACTCAATGAGAACAAAGATAAATGTGCTACCATAAAAGGTCTTCAATTAACCTCATGTGCACTAAACTCTCCTCAACTTTTGCTTCTAAATAGATCTACAATATGGTTATCAATAGCACTGCATATCTCTCTCTCTCTCTCTCTCTCTCTCTCTCTCTCTCTCTCTCTCTCATATTGTAAGGTCTATTTCACTCTGATAGCCCAGTCCTTTCCACCTTTGATTTTTTTTTTCAACCAACAATAATGTTCAAATCACCTTTAGATAATGATGTTGTTCCATCTATCCTAACTGCCCCCCCCCCCCCCATTCTCTTTATTTTCACCTTTCTCGCCCATTGAATCCTTATCATTTAATTATTGCATAAACATTTATTCATTTGCTCAGCTTCAATGCCTGTTCTTCCATAAACATGCATACAACGCCCACGCTCTCCTCCCCATTTTTTTTATGCATTCAAACTTTGGGATTCATAGACACCCCTCTTTCAAGTTGTTTTGCATGACTTGCCATTTCCTTGCTCTAACTATTTTGTGATTTATCTCTTATTTTTTCCTGCTGCCATCATACATTTCTTAATTTTTACCCTTATTGTCGTACTTAGTTATATTCATTCAGACTTTCTCTCTTACAATAAGCTAATTTATAACTCTTTCATTGTGTTTCCTTGTTTCTCTTTTTCAGTAATATATATGATTCCGCGTCATCCACAACCCCACGGAACAAACTCGTATTTTGGATTAACATCATAGTGTAAACTTCAACAAAGATATCACAGTCACAGATCCGTAAGCCTGTTTTACAATTAGCAATGCTTGTCACTTGCTCGTTGATTATCCTAAAAATAGTATTTGAAATGCACCCCTCTATCTTTCCCTTTTCCCAATAAAACCAACACCTGATTCCACCACATTCACGCTTAACCTTTCAATCAAAACTTGGCGATGCAGCTTGATTCGTATACTCAGTGAGGTAAATGGGTGTGCTATCAAATATTGCAAAAAATTTGGCTGTTTAATTTAACAAACTATTTTATTTTTTCACATGTTCTCCAAGAGCGTTAATATACTAATTTTTTATCTGATACGACAGATATGGCAGATTTATATCGCCACCTATCTTGATTTGAATGTGTTCTTTTAGACAGCTCATGTCTTGAATGAAATTTCACTTGCTCCGAAAAGTTTTCGATGTTTCTAATCATTACATTCGTTGTCGTCTTTGCTCATCATTCTTTCAATATAAATACTGTTATGGATAATTTTTTGGGGGTAGGGAAATAATTATGAAGGAAATAATTATGAAAATCTTCCAGTACACTACAACTTACTGTAAATTATGTATACAAACGCAGGTTAGGTAAATATAAAAAGTTTGTAGAGATGTAAACGTGATCGAAAGATTAAAAATAATCTAGCTCTCCAAGTCCTAATGAAAACATGGGCATTTGTTATTCAATATTTTGTTTAGGTGGCCAAATTACTTTTCTGTATTGGTCATCCCATAAAAGCAGTTTTCTTTATATAAGTTACGCTCAAATAGAAAATGGGAGTTGAAGAATCATTGGTAAACTATAACATTTAAATGAATGAACTAAAGTCAGTTTTATGACACGACAGTCCTTGTTATTTGTAAATTCCTGTATTTCATTTCATGTAATTTGTAGATGCGTATTAAAAATTGATTCATAATAATTTAATACAAATGTTTATACCTCTTTCCTACATATATGGAATAGCAGTACCATTTATACTTTTCCCTACCTCATAATAATAATAATAATAAAAGACAAGCCCTGTAATTTTTACTGAATGTGCCATGTATAGCGATAGTAGAAATCAATGCGTATCACTTGGGAAACCGCAGGCATTATTTGAGGGTCTTTGGAAGTCATTAGCTCTAGCCACTTGTTATTTATCTCCATTCCCTCTTCATTTTTCCCATTTTCTAACCAAACTACGTCTGTACCGTCACCCCTTCCCACCCGTCATATAACTGAAATTCTATGAATACAAATCTACTGATAAATTGGGATGGCTGCCAATAGAAGGCTTTCAGTCATTGATATATTTTCCTGCGTCTGCCAGACTGTACGTGTACTCGACATTATTTTGTTACAAATGTCAATAATTTTGCAATCGAGTAGAGTATTTTTACCAGAACATGTTTGATAATGAATAGAGCTATTTTAAACATACATTCATTTAGAATTTAAAATAGAAATTAATACTGTATCAGCATGATATATGGTATAGATGTAGTACATGTACGACTACAGTACTCTGACTGCTTCGAGGTTTGGGAATGGTCTGGGGGGGGGGAGTTCTAGAATTATTTTTTTTTTCATTATTAAATTGCAAAAAAAAAGTGTAACAATTAATTTTATATTCATACTCCTAACATTTAAAACTGCAGAAAATATAATTGAGAAGGGTAGAATTAAATCTCCATCAATAATAGAAAATTCATTAGGTACTATACTCAAAGACAAGCACCAAAATATTCTGAAACAATTTTGTTGCCAACCAGTATACCTGTACAGTAGTCATCATTCTTAACCTTAATTCAAACCCTCACTGCATCAAAACAAGTCGACATAACTTGATATCCGTATGCAACAATAACGTAAACTAATTGTGCTTTCATATGTGGTTCTGGCGTGATTACGTTTGGGAGTCCTTCGTGGAACCTCGGGAAGTACAGCTGCCTTAGCAGATCTTGCCTTAGTAGAAGGGACCCTCTACCGCTAGCTCCAGAAGGTACGGAAACTATTCCTTTTCAGCCACCACGGAGCTACCAACGTCATTCTCACGTGCCTTGTCCTTCATAGCCTGTTGTTCGTCTGTTGATGGAGCAAGCTTTAGGGGGGAAAAACTTACTCGTCTAGCCCATCCCACGGGTGTCGAAACACTTCTTCCACCGCTGCTGCCGTGTCCGGTGCTGGGGAACAGAAGACCAGAAGCTTCGTATTCAGTATGGTAGCGAACAGATCCAGGCAGGGGGATCCCCACTTCTCAAACACTGCCTTCGCCCACTCCGGGTGTAGAGACTCTTCGGTTCCCCGCCCTTGCCCCTTCCTGCCGAGTCCGTCTGTTACGTTCCTTTTCCCCAGAATGTACCTGGCCGTCAGGGAGATGGTGTTGTCCTCAGGTTTATTCCTTGTAGGGAATTTTAAAAGAAAGGCATAAGACCTAATTGTGGATTGGAAGTGAACCACGCAGCCTGTGAAAGTCATCCTCCACTTGAGGGCGAACACACGAGGGAACGGTCTTCAATGCTCAGCAGTAAGTCAATACTCCACAGTTGCTTCCTGCTCAGAGGACGACACTGGTTGAACTTGTTCCGAGTTTTGGACTTAAACTCGTCAATCACACTATAGAATTGATCCTATGTAGTATGATCATCCCAGGACAGGTTCTCTGCTGTCACGTCGTGGATACGACGGATCGGAGGCTATCCTGCTTCTTGATGTATGCGATGACGGCGGCATTGTCGCACATCAGGGCCCCTCTCCTTCCCACCAACGAGCTCCACAACTCGAGGAGGGTCCTCTGAACTGTTAACAGTTCGAGCTCGTTTATTTGGAGGGCCTTCTCCTCCAGAGACCAGAGTCCCGCAGCTGATTGGTTCAGCAGATGTGCCCTCCCTCCCTCCCTCCTAGGATGCATCTGATAATAGATTAATCTCCGTGGGAGTATCCAGAAGGAAGACCCCTGCTAGGGGGTTTCCTCGGGTCTAACCACCTCTGAAGAGTCTCCCTGGTTGACTGGGATTGGCGGGTGTCTCGCTGAACTGGGGACAAGCTTCTCCAGGGACCCTGATGGAACCTACGGAGTATAGAAACACCTGTGCTTCACCTTGGGGAAGGGCAACAACCTCAACACATTGCAGATCTAAGGGCTCCCTTTGGCCTGACACCGCCGAGGCGATACCCTTTAATCTCTGTCTTGTGACCTGGGAGAGGTAGGGCCAAAGAAGGCAAGGTAGGGCGCCGTACCAACTTTCTAGACTGATGGAGTGCCGCTATGCCTATTAGAGGGAAGGGATCTAGAAGATCGTTAAGCCTCCGGATGAGGCCTATGATCCTATGAAAGGAGGAAGTCTCTTAGCCTACTTTGTCCTCGGTGTGGTCCCTCGACCTAACCTCGGAAACAGGAGCCCACTCTTCAGTCGCGGGCCTGCCGCTCAGGGGTTCATCCCATGGACCGGGGAATGAACGTCCAGGTGTCCCACCCCTGCGTCAGAAGGGGCTGCATGCGGCCCTTCCTGGGCCTGGGGACATGAAGCCCTAAGATAGCGGGCTGAAGGAGCAGCACTTCCCCTCAGTCCTCTATCGATGTATCCGAGCCGAGGCAGCGGGGAGGGAGAATGGGGCGGCATCAACGGTAGAGTTCTCCTGGGAGGGGGGACGTCCGCCGCTCCCCACGCCAGCAAGGGGTCTCTCGGTGGGGACCTGAGTGAGGTTTTGGGGAAACCCGACCATGTCTCTTGTGCCCACGAGGAGAGATCGGCACTTGGTAGCCGCTGAGCGGAAGCTGGTGCCTCCACAACGTGGGGGGAGGGAAGCATCTACCAGAGGCACGATGGAGGCTGCACACATGGTCTGCTGATAGAAAGATAGCGGCCCAGCCTCAGTTGAGGCCTGCTGGCCATGCTGGACAGCCCAAGTTAAGGGTGCTCGAGATGGCGGCTCAGGTTGAGTGGCCAGAAGCCAGACAGACTGGGCAGGCCAAGATGGCGATGCCCAAGCGGCGGAAGCCTGCGCCACATCATGCTGCTGGCCACGGCAGGGAACCCCCTCTGAGTAAGGAGCTCTGTCCTAGAGCAAGTGCCCACAAGGAGAGATTGGTGCTGAGCGGAAGTTGGGGCCGCCACCCCGTGAGCGGGTGGGAGTAACATCTAACAGCAGCTGGGCAGAGGCCGCACAAGTGGTCGGCGGCCCAACCATAGCTGAGGCATGCTGGCCAGTTGGGCGTCTCCAGGTAGGGGTGCTTGAGAAGCAGTCCAGGCTAAGTGGCGAGAAACTGGCCAGGCTGGGCAGGCCAAGATGGTGGCGCCTAAGTGGCGGGAACCTGGCCGCAGCAGAGACTATCCGCTGAGCACGGAGGGCTGCACTCCGCCTCGGGGGAGTTATATTTATTTTAATTCTCCTCCATTCGGATGTTGACGTTGCTTGCTCCCTGTGATTTCATCGGAGGGAAATCCACTTGTGGCCTACCCAGAGCTGCACTTCGGTCTTGCTCCTCTTTGCTGATGGCGCTGCAGATTCCTGTGCCTCTCGGGGGAAACTTCTCATGTCCGCGGGTTAAGTTGTCTCCACGGGGCGAAGAAGTCCCCTCCCCCGGTCAGCGCTAGCAGCAATGTAAGGAGTCTGAAGTCAGATGTTCCTGCAAGCCTTCATCTTCTTCGCCAGTCCCTGCGGCAGTCCCGGAGGTCCGAAGCAGTAGCTGTTCCAAACTCCTTGGAGTTCTGTTGGTAACTCCTAAGGGGGGTGGGGGGGGGTGGGGGGGACTCAAAAACAAGCTTCGGCTTCGTTTCTCAGGCAACACTATATGTCGACCTCCAATTTAATATAGAACTGGTTGAAGGGAAGCAGAGAGTGCTGCTTGGAAGATCGCCTTCAGATGTTGAAACTTTCCCTTCCAAGGGAGAGTACCTCCACCAGCCACTGTTCGGCAATCTTCCTGATTGCGGGGAGAATTGCTGACAGCGGCAGCAGATGATGGTAGCCTTTCCTGTCCGTGGGAGACACTTCCTTCACCTGTTTCGGTCTTCCCTTCCTAGGATTCTTCCAGCAGGAATTGGATTCGTCCATTCCCGTCCTTCGTGCTGACATTGTTCTTCGGGTAACCCCTCTGGGGGGGGGGTAACCAAGAGAACAAGCTTCGGCTTCATTCTCAGGCAATACTTGATATCGACCTTCAATTTGAGATAGAACTCGTTGTAGGGAAGCAGAGAGTGCTGCCCAGAGGTTCTCCTCCAGGTGTTGGAACTTTCCCTTCCGAAAGAGAGTCCCTCTACCAGCCACTGTTTGGCATTCTTCCTGATTGTGAGAAGAATTGCCAACAATGGCAGCAAATGTTGGTCGTCTTCCCATCTGCAGGTTGACTTCCTTCACCTGTTTTGGTTTCCGCTTTGGGGGATTCCTTAGGTGGGAATTGGATTTGTCCATTTCCCGCTCTTCATCTTCGGAGTAGACCTCGCCCGGCACTCATCTTGCCCAGGTCTCGTCTCTTCCAGAATCTTCTCACCCTGCTATCTCTTCTAGATTCTCTTCACCCTGCTATTTTTTCTCTCCAGCAGATTTTTCTCGCCCAGCTGACTTGTCTTGCCAATAATCTCGTCCGATCTCCAGTTCGCTGATCTCCAACTCGCCAGCTCGTCGATCGTCTATCTTCAGTTCGATGATTATCCGCTCGCTGAATGTCTACTCGTTGATCGCCAACTCGTCATTCGCAGATCGCCAACTCGTCATTCGCCGATATCCAGCTCGCTGATCGCCAACTCGCCGATTGTCAATCTATAGTGTTGTTTACCAGTTTACCTATATCCTGCTCGCCCACCGCTGATCACCAGCTCAAATCTAGACCGTTCGCCAGCTCGCCAATATCAATTCTCCGAACGTCACCTCGTCGATTGCCAGCTTATATATTGCCATCTTGCCGGTCGCCAGGTCACTTATTCAACAGCTAGACCAGTGGTTCCCAAACTATCTTACCTGACGCCCCCTTTTTGCTTCCAGTAGACCAGTACGCCCCCAACCCCTCTCTTTTTTTTATATGAAATGATTCTTACATTTATTTCTTAGCATTGTACAGGAAAACAGATTTCTGTTTGTATTACATTTTAATAATGAAAGTCACTCAAACAAATAATAGTACAATCCAGTAACTAAAAACGAAACATTTGGTTCAAAGTGAGCGAAAAAAAGTTTGAACATTAGCAAATGGGCAAAATTGAGTTGCAATTTTAAGAATAGATAATTTGAAAACATGGCATATAATATTTGGAAATACTTATGAGACTAAGGCACAATTTCTTGTCAAAGTTAGTGAGATGGATGCATGTATGTAATGAAAGATATTTGTTCCTTTAATGATTTTATTATTCTATTAAACAAGTAATTTCGAGCAGATGACTTCACGCCCCCCTAGTGGGGCGCGCCCCCCAGTTTGGGAACCACTGAGCTAGACAGTCTCCAGCTACTCGTACTGTTCGGCGATTGACAGCTCATTGTTCGCCAGCTTGCCATGCGACAGCTCACCATTTGGTTGCTTGCCGTTCATCAGGTCGCTGTTTGGGTGCTTGCCGTT
Source organism: Palaemon carinicauda (assembly GCF_036898095.1). Lineage (NCBI taxonomy): Eukaryota > Metazoa > Arthropoda > Malacostraca > Decapoda > Palaemonidae > Palaemon > Palaemon carinicauda. Next base: position 48,419,417 of record NC_090765.1, on the reverse strand, counting down.
CGTCAGGTCGCTGTTTGGGTGCTTGCCGTTCGTCAGGTCGCTGTTCGGGTGCTTGTCGTTCGTCAGGTCGCTGTGCGGGTGCTTGCCGTTCGTCAGCTCGCTGTTCGGGTGCTTGCCGTTCACCATATCATGATCATCACTAAGATGCTCAGGATCATCATGAGACAGCTAAGTTGCTGTTAGAACCAGCAACCACTTACAGCATCTAATGTTTTTAGCCCTTGAAACTTAGCCTTCCAGGGTAAAGACACTTCCAGAACAATCCATTCTGTCTGAGACCCTCACCTCATTGAAGAATGTGCTTCCCGGGAGTCTTTCTTCGGAAAGAACTCTCATCTAGATGACATAAATCGTCTTCTCTCCTCTCTCTTGGGTTTACGCTACTTCGTTAGCCTTTACACATAGAGTTGGAGGAGTTTAACACAAATTTACTTCTTGGAACCTGACCCAGCACTCTCCATCAACGACTGGGTAATGCACAAGGGCTAACCTTGGCGCTTCATAAACCCTCTCAACTTTTGGGGTTTGTTTGTTTCTCACAAACAGGGTTTCTTCAGTTCCCGAGGATTTCATCTCCTTCTCTGAACTTCCAAGAACCTGCATTCATGTAGCCAGGTTTCTTCATCCGGCACGTTCGCTGTTGTTTATCCCTCATGAACGTACGGTTTTCACCTACACTTCCATTCCTAATACAGAATGGCTTACGTGCCATGTGCCTCAAGGACCAGGTTGCTGCTTCTGCCAGTTATGTTATAAGACTACCTCGTGAGCCGACTTTGTGTGGATAGAAACTGCGCTAGTTGCGCAGGCTCCGACAGCAAATAGAATCTCAGATGCTGTTGTGGAAGCAGATTCTTTGAATGTGTTCCTCCGCCAGCATCAGGAGACACAACCCCATGGGGCTTCCGCCCCTTTCATTCTCTTAGTCTTAGAGAATGGAATTCAGCGCTGTGTAACGCGACAGCGTATTGCAATGTAGTTGCTAAAATTCCAGTCAACCCTGGGATGGGTGACCTACTAGAATACCAGAGGATGTCGGCATCTTGTGTGCTCCCGGTCTCCGTCAGACTATGTGCCCTCGGACCTTTGTGTGAGCACCTCCAGCCTCCAACTCGGACAATGACTCTCTTCTGTAGCCGGACTTGTTCAAAAATAATTTCTTTCTCATCTTAGAGTGAGGTTTTTCGAGTAATGGAAAAAATCCCTCCTACGAGTTGGAAGTAATCAGCTCGTGTTCTTTTCCAAGGACAGAAAGTCCACCTCCAAGCTACAAGAGCATTCTCTCTTGTCTCTTCCATCCTCCTCTAATAGGTGGGGAGGAGTTTTCTCTTTACCCTGGCATTCGGAACATCTGATCTCATGAGAAAACACAGTTCGTCAAGATACCGCCGAGCTTCTTCGGTCACTTCTTACAGAAGTCTCCAGTTTTTGCCTCTTCGGGGAACAAGTTTTATCTTTAGACTCTGACATGCGAGAGTCATTCATACAGTTAGCCCATTGCTTCCTGTACAGGATCGACCACTAGGACTCATACTCCTAGTTATTTTTCCTGGACATCCGTCTTTAGCCTGTCATGTCGAGGAATGGTGCTTCAGTTTAGATAGTACCTTAGGTTTTCACAGGGGTTTTTACCCTAGAAAACATCTCCTTTAGGATCGGCCTTGTCTCCGAAGATTTCAGGACGACTGACTGATCCTAACAGTCTCGAGCTCCTGCAAGACATCTCGAGTTTACTACGATCTGAGAATTGGAGTAATCTCAGGAGAGACCCAACTGTCAAATCGAATAAGAGTATCAATAGACATGGTGATCAGCCTGCAGAAACTTCAGCAGGTTTGTCAAGACCACAACAGTCCCTGACAAATCCAACCAGGGATTCTCCATTCCTCTGATTCTCTATGAGATCTGATCAGGAGACTGCCCTGGTAAGGAGATTGCCAGACTAGAATCTCATCCAGGGAGTCGATCTCCTCGTTTCTTTTTTTTTTCCCGGATTAGACATTTCCTATGAAAGCATTAAAGAAAGGATGGAGGCCACATATGGTATCACACGTCCTCAGGACTATGGTCAGAGCACGAATGGTACAGTCTCTTAATCTCCTAGAAAGGCATTTTTCTTCCTTCGGGAAGATTTGCTTACGGTGACAGCAGAGATTCGTCTACTTTCCCATTCATAGGAAACACTTCCTTCACCTACGTGGTCTCCCCTTCGGGTGATGCTGTCTACAGGATTTTGAATTTACCCAATTCACCCCTAATGCGGGAGACATTCTCCTCCAGTCTCTGTTCAGAGGGCTTCCTTATTTCTGGAAGCAGCGCGGGTAACAATGACAGACATTGATCTCTTCTTCCCGTGGGAGAAAGACTGCTTCCATCTGCTAGGCTCCCTTTTTGAGCGATTCTTCCGAGGTTAGATGGCTTCACCCATACCCGCCACTGACATACTCGTCTTGCCTAACAGACACGTCACGTCCAGTGACACATCTGCAACTCATCGGAGAGCCCATTGAGGACTTCCTTTGCGACTTCGATTTTCTCCGTGGTGAGGATCGTGTAAGGATTAGTTCTCTTCTCAAGGGCACAACTGTATTCCAGTAATAGACCCTCAGGAGGAATTCCGCTCCTAGACTTAGGCGATGGAAGGCCGTTGCTTGTTCCTCGAGCATCTCCTCCAGACCGGAAGGCTAAAGCTTTCTCAAGGATAAGCCTGGGATGATTGACAAAGAATGACTGGCTCCTCCTTTCTTTCACCTTACACGGCGACGGAAGGCCGTCGCTTGTTCCTCGAGCATCTCCTCCAGACCAGAAGGCTAAACCTTTCTCAAGGATAAGACTTGGATGATTGACAAAGAATGACTGGCTCCTTTATTTCATCTTACACCCCCCTACATGGCAACACCTCCTACAGTACTCTGCAAAGCTGACCCCCATTGTCTGCTGGTATCACCGTTTCCCTTATGTAATCCAGTATAAATTAATATACTTGCTGCTCCCCATACCCACTGCCAAGGTGGGATTGGCTAACGTGTGGTTACTTCTAAGATTCCTATGTTTCTGAGAATGTTTTCCATAGAATAGTCACACTGATAGCATCACAGATTCATCAGAATTGCTCAGGCCGCTAACTGTGTTTGCAAATCTAGTTTAGATAGGTGTGAGGGTTTCTCTTTGTTACTTGCTGAAAATATACAGGAAAACCACTGGTCAAAGACCAGCCTGTTGTTGGTCCGGACTTCCACCCTCCTAAGGGGTGAGTCATCCGTACTAAATAGCGTAAGGTTTGTTTAGTGATGGAACAAATGACAAATTTGGAAGTAATTTGTATTTTTCCTAACATACAAACCTTTGTATAAATTGTCCTGTCATCACCTGTCCCCCATAAGTCCTGCCTGCAATAAAAAATGACCAGAATACACAGGTGTGTGTGAGTGGGGTGGCCGTTTACCGCAACTAACCCCTACCGCTAACTAGCAGTGGGGTAGTTACACCTCGCTGAAATTCTTTTGTCTAGTTTCAACTTCGCCGAAAGGATAATCCCTATTAAATAGCTTAAAGGTTTGTACATTAGGAAATTACTTTTAAATTTGTCATGTTTAAAAAAAAGGCAAAAATATAACTGCAATTTTTTTTTTTTTTAATCATTTATTTATACATGGTTTACTACCATATGCTTTGACATGTTTAACTTTTATCAACTACTGTACCTATACTGTTTTTGATACGTTACAGGTGTCAACCTTCAATTCCTTCAATTATTTATTTTTCAAAGTATGGAAAAGTTCAAGGTTTCAATTGGTCTTTTGTTCCACTTCAAAATTGAAAGAACCCACTACAGTCCTAGAATGATGTTTTTGAATTTCTTGACTTGCCTCATAATACAGTATATGTAGATCAGCTTTTACCAGCATATGTATAATCCCTTTTCCTTTCAATTTTTTTTTTTTTTTCATACAATATTGTGACCACAAACCCACAATTTCAGACATTATGAGCAAGGGTTATTCTTTATCAAAAGTAATTGCTGAAGCAGTGATCTGTAAAATAGAATTTTTCCTACACAAAAACAAACTATCATCCTTTAGGTAGGGAGTATGTTTTCAGAGCGAGCTGGACAGCCGTTAAATTGTTTAGATGAGCAGTTGAGTGACAGGCGAGGGCAAGTAGCAATGCCCCTTTCCTGTCAAAATCTCTTCTTATGTTTTTAGCCGTATCGAGCATGGACGTACTGTACTTTCTTAAGCAAACTCTTCAGTTTATTTTTCGTTCAGTAAGTTGCAAGACACTCGATTATCGGAAGATGGACTGGCTGGAGATCCACACTATGCTTTTGCAAGGGGCATAACTGTTTGCAATCATCTGTGTAGGTCATGTCCGTTGCGGTGTCAGGCGTGAGGATTTACTCCTTAGGGAGTATGCATCAACAGCAACTTCTAGGAGGACATGTGTTTACTCCCGTACTCAATCCCTAGGGAGTATGCATCAACAGCAACTTCTTAGTTTGTGCAATCATCAACTAGTGTGACTTATTGAAAGTTTTGGGCTGCTTAGACCGTTCAGGGAGATTCCCCAGTGCCAGTGTCTAGGTGCCACAAGTAGTGAAGGGTGTGATCAGTGTGTCCCCAGCAATGTCTGCAGTAGTACCCCTCCCTATGTTCCTCGGGGCCAAAGGGATGTGTTTCCTCTGTGTTGTCGGTCCCCCTACGAATCCCCTGGCCCCCGTCCCCTGCGCTTCACCCCAACCATTGTTCCTGAGGGGGTTTGAGGCTTTCACTCCTCTGCAAGTGTGACGGTGTTCCTAATTGTTGTGGTTCTTGTTGAAGTAGTCCTTGTGGTTTTTTCCCTTAGGGAAGCGTTGTTGTCTGGGTTTCTCCGACTTCGAATCCTCTGCTTGCAGAGCCTGAGAGGAGGGTTGGAGATCGAAGAAATGTGTGCGTTCTTCCTACTCTTTGACTTTTATCTGTTCTCTTCTTCGAAGATGAAGAAGTAGAGAAAGTCCTGTCAGCCGTGGTCGTAGGAAAAGACTCCTATTGACACCACCTCTCATAGGTCGACTAGACAGCACCCGAGTGACTCTTGACCCTGTGGGGAGGGAGTCATGGCCCTCTGTTTCAGTCCATCAGAGCCCATACATGGGGTTAGGGGCATGACCCTGTGTCCCTGGCTACCTCTGTAGCCAAGCAGGAGAGGTGCTGTGGTCCTGCCATTCCAAGACCCCAAAGCCATTGCATGGTGTTAGGATCATAGCCTCAGGGCTCCAACCCCTCTAGGGACGGAGCTCCGGTTCCAGACTACAGTACCCCAGTAGCCAAGCAGAACATGTGTGACATCCCTGTTTTTCAGCTCCCCGAAGCTGAGGTAAGGGGTCCTTGACCATGACCCAGTGCAATGGCCTTGAGCCTCAGTCTGGCTTATCCGCTTACCTGGGTGGCTAGGTTGACTTATGTTTCAGGGTCCCAGGGCCATTGCATAGGGTTGTGACTCAGTGTCACAGTTAGTTCAGTAGCCAAGTTAAATAAACAGCCAATGAATGGTGTTGGGCTTGTGTTTTGAGGGGCAAGGGCCTTGGGTTCCCGCTACTACCTTAATATTTGCGTAGAAGGTTGTTTGACCTCTGAGTCAGTTCCCAGGCCAATGCTCAGGGTTGGAGCAGTGATCCCGTGTCAGAGCCCCAAGCCTCGGGTCCCGGAGCTGTGGCTAAGGTACCTGGCTATCGTCCGGGGTCAACTCCATGATATCTAGCCTCAGAGCCAATGCATGGGGGCAAAGTCAGGATCCCATGACTCCCCCCCCCCCAGACCAATGCATGTGGCTTAGGCCCAGTCTCGCCACTCTTACGTTGTGGATCAGGGTCCTTGGCTATCCAGTGACTGGAGGGCATGAGTTATGACCCCGGACACTTGTTACCTTCCCAGTTGATGCAAGAGGTTTGGCATAATTAATCTCCCCTTCTGTCAGGACATTGAACTCTTGCTCCTCCCTTAACTCAATACTTTAGTTGAGTAAGTTTAGGGGATGGCATCATTCGAATTACTCCCTCCATGTCTGTTATGTCAATTCCAGGGATCTTTTCTTCACTATTGCCAGCCTTCCCCCGGGGCCTGCCTTCAGTCCCTGATTATGTGGTCAGTAGACAGAACAATCACATTCTGGGGAGGGAATGAATCACTGGAGCAACCTGTTGTATCATCTTCATGGGCTGGCTAAGAAGGCATTCTGAATTTGTTTGCTCCTAAGGCTTCCAACTGAAGCCCATGCACGCATCCAATGGTGAGATGGTTGGAGGGAGGATACTGGGGATTGTCCTCGGTCATTGGGCAGCACTCTGTGTCTCTCAAGGGTAAGGCCATCCCTCGGGCACCCCATTCCCATACAAGTTACCTGGGAACTATCTGTAATTCTGGAACTCTTCAGCGCAGGGATCACAAGGAAGACCTCTAGGTCTTTCCTAGAACCTGGCAGGACAGCTCACAACTTCTCGGGACATGGCACCTCTTTCGAGTTACCCAACCTGTTTCTTCCAGGCAGTGGTGTGGCAGAGGAAAGGTTTCTCCAGTGAGGAAAGGGGGACAAGGGTACTCTGCCAACACGAAGTTGGGACTTCTGTCTTGAACAGAAACAGTCACGCAACCTCCTTGAGCAAACACACTTGCTGCTGCCGTGTCTGTCAGCATGCTGCACAAATTCTTAAACCTGTTTGGGTATGAGATTCAACTTCTTCCAGTTTATCAAAATCCCCAGATCGTGACAAAATGCGAGAATCCGTTCTCAATCCTATAGCAACTGCCTCGCTGAGGATGCCAAGATCGGCCAATCATCAAGATGCATCAGCAGACATAACCCTTGCAAGAGGGCGCAAGCTGCTACCATAGTGAACACCCGAGTAAACACCCAGGAGCCGTACACAGTCTGATGCAGTTTTGAACTGGTATACAGTACCGTAGAGGGAGAAGCAGAGGTACTTCCAAGAGGACTGATGCACGGGTAATTGAAAGTATTGTATACATTCTTCAGATCCACCGAAAGGATGAACTCTCCCTCTCTGATGGAACAAGCACAGACAGTACTGTTTCCATCCTGAACTTCCGTTTGTTGAAAAACTTGTTCAAGAGGAGAGAGGTTGATGACCAATCTCATGCCCATTGTTGACTTCACTAGGTTTCCACCATTAACAGGTGACTGTAGAAGCTCAAAGACTTGTCTCGAATAACTTTGACCATGTTCTTCTCCAACATCCTTTCCACTTTTGCCTGCAAGGCTAGGGATTCAGTGGGGGGGGGGGTGACAGTCCTGAAAGGGTAGTACATTAAGTGTGACAGAGGGCACTAACTACCCACGGTTCGGGCCCTGTGTCAATGTCAGGTTGCTCTCAGGCAAGACAGGTATCCCCCTACTCATGCACCCGATCTCGCTGACATGGCCAGAATTCCCTTTGAAGGGTCAGGACCCATGAAAGAAGCTAAGTATTGGATGAGGAGTCCTACAAACCAATCCTGCACATGACTTCACGGAAGGAGAAACGTTGCCACTTGAACCAAAGAGATCTGAAGCAACAGCTACCTCTGGCCTAACTTGTTTTCTGAATTGGGACACCAGGGCATCCCTTCTCTTCAAAACCCAGTTACCCCACTGAATTGCTGACTGGTGTGACTTTGCTGAGAACATCTCTAACCCTGAACATTGGTCAAACCTGGAAACAGTTTTGAGGGAGGCTATGGCTTCCTTCCGACTTCAGTCTCTCCAAGGAGTAACCCCCTCAGTCCGCACACCAATGAGTCAGCTTGCGGAGGAGATGATGCAGTACGTTTTTGGTGCATAGAACCTTTTCTGCTTAAAGAAATGGGAGCAAAATCCTATATGACTGGTTGCTGATCAATGACTGCGGGTCTTCCTGATAGCAGTGCCAAGGTTGCCTCCCCCAGTGCGTTGCATTCACAGATGACTGCAAAGGCGTCCACAAAGGAATACCCTTACTCGGGATTGTGGCCTCTGTTGATACCGGTCCGAAGTTCGGTGTCTTAGGGACAGCCTAATCCAAAGTCATGCCCAGATGGGGGTAGATGGTGTGGCTGGATGCTCCGGTGATTCACTTCCCAAAATGAGTATAACCGCTCTATCCTAAAGGCAGAACCAGGAACATAATCGGGAACCAAAGTAAACTAACAACAGCAGTGGAAGAATCCCTGGCACTGATTAAGGCAGACGGCATAAGTTACACATACTCTTACCTCTGCTGATCGGGGAGGGAGGACTGCTATGGCCCAATGCCTCAGAAAAGGTGCATCCACTCTTAATTCTTGGTCTTCCATTACACGCAAGTGGGCAATGACAACATCAAGTTGTGCTATCCTCTCAACCCAAGTAGGAGGAGCAGGAGCAGTTGTCCAACGTCCAGGTAGGAAGAGAGATGGAGGGCACTGAAGCTCCTCCATCAACCAGGCAACAAAAAGTTTATAGAGACTAACATGCCTGTCCCATCTGACTACCGGGGTAGCCAGGGGACCCGACCCTGACATGCGTTCATGGCCCCTGCTCCAAGCACCAGCCCGACATGGAGCCGCAGGTGTGCTATCCTCCCCCTCCCCCCATCCCCAAAAAAAGAGATCCTTTTTGTTCCAACTATGGCTAGGTTCCTGGTCTTCTTCGACCTCTTCTTCTTCTTACAGGAAGACATGGAGGAGCCTGGAGGAGGAAGAAAAACGCCCCCATTTCTTCTTCCTGACTCACCCCTGACTCTGCCAGTAGAAGAGTCGAGGTCTGAGCAACAAGCAACAATGACGCTCCTCCGAGGGGAAGAACCACACAGGATACTTCAACACTGAGGAATCCTGCCATGGGGGAGAGGGAAGGCACACTTACAGGGATCAGCCACACCAACAAACTGGGTCACAGGCACAGAGGGTTCAGGAGTCAAGAGCCCTGGACCCCCAGGCACAAGGGGTGAACAGGGGCACTGGGGCAACAGGCACTTTTAGCCCCGGAGCCAACTTCCGCCCAATCTCAGAGGCTTGACTTGGCACCTCCTGGTGCTTGAGCTTTTTCTCCTACCACAGGTGTCACTTTTGGACTTGGGGAAGGGGCACAACCTACCAGCTCCCTCAACTAAGCCATGGAAGGCCTACCTAAATGACCCAATCCTTCCTTCGGTTAACCTTGTTGTCAGCGGTCTGCACGGAAACAGGAGAAGAGCCTCCAACCTCGGGAATGGAGCTGTAAACATCAAGGCAACTCTACACACACCCAGAACTTGAATAACCCACTGATGCAGATCCGAGGGCTTCCTTCTCCTGACGTATACTCCTCAAGGACCAAACCCAAAGTGTATGCACAGAGGACCAGCGGCTGATGCTGTCATTGAGGAGACGGAAGAAGTGAAAGACTCTTGTGGTGTTTTTTTGGGCATTTGCCAAGACAGGCCTCTAAGACTTTGTGGTCGTCTTCCTCCTCAGGGCACACACACCTGCCACTGCATAAGAGGCCAAAACCTACACTCGGCACACAGGGATTATTTCAAACAATCTTGGCCCCCTTAAATGACGCCTAGCGAGTTTGTGGATCTACGGCTAGTTTAAAGGTTTAAAGGCACTCATTAATGACAAGAGGCAAGAGACAGTGACATTGCCCTATCAAGCAGGACAATACCCTAGACTAACCATATACTGTATACATATGATCAGTACTCAAGCCCCTCTCCACCCAAGCTAAGACCAAGGAGGGCTAGGCAATGGCTGATAATGGCTCAGCAGATAGACCTATAGGCCCCCCCCCTCCTTAGCTCACAAGTATAGCTGCAACCAAAGGAACTAATGACTGAGTGGGACTCAAACCCCAGTCTAACGTTACCACATAGGCCACCACAAGTCATAAACCTGTTGCTGCATCCACCTTTTTCCTGGCAAGACGAATCTCTTGCTTCACTTCCATTACAGCAAATAGCATTCACTTCCGGAGGGGGGGGGGTGAAAATGAAAATGTTGGATAAAGGAGCCGCAATATGTTCGTATACATTGCGTGCAAAATTCAAAGCAAGGCTCTTCCTGGAGGTGGTGCTTCTTGCCCGTGCTCACCACTTGACATTAACTACCTCATTAATGAATTCAATGGGTGTTCCAGCTTGTGCCAAAATCATTGCCCTGTTTAAAGGACTAAAGTTTGTATAAGCTACATATAGGAACCAAGGGTAATTATCATACACATAATTATGGTGATCTAGGGTTAACTGCAGCGAGTTAATTTAATTCTAGGTTTAAGTATTGTGGGGTAATTTTGCAAATCTTAAAACATGGTGAATCCCAAAAGCTTTCAGGGTGTAAATTATTTGTCAAAGAACCCTATCTTATTTTTTTCAATTATGTTCTGGAGAATACAGTATGAAGTCTTTTCCTAAACTGAAATATGTATATTATCCTCTATCAAACTCTAGTATTGTATCCTTTCTCTATTTCAGAGTTCAATCCTGGCTTGGTCCCAAGCACCAGAAGCAGATCAGTCAGTACTCCAAATGCTAGTGCTGATAGTTGCAGGTTTAATCCTCATGGCATTCTTAGTGATCCTTGCCCTCAAAGGACTTGGGCAACTTGTTACATGATCTACCAAAGGACATACAATAGGACTACAATTCATCGTCTGTTACATGACTAAAATGTGATAGCTAGCTCTGTTAATGAAAGTGAACGCCTTCCACTAGCTGGCAGTGTTTGGCAGGGATCATGAGCAAAGATGCCATAATCAATTGTTGTTTTAGCTTACAATCCAGGTTCTAGACTTGACCAATTTAGCGCCCAGTTGCCAGATTTGGTGTTACCTAAAACATAGTGGTTCAATTTATGGTTAATGTTGCTCTACCTACAAAATTTACATAATAGTATAACAGATATAATTGTGTTACTTTAGACTATGAACATCGAGTGTTTCAAGTGCAAAATGTTTTGTGGTTGAATTAATTCAAAATATGCCTTGTACAAAGTAATAGTTTGTTGCAATCATTTGTCTGTAGTAATTATAACATAATAATTCATAATATCTTTTATGTACTGTGACAGATGTTAAAGAAGGTGACTGGCCAACAAAATGGGACATTACTGTCTTACTTGGGAATAATAGCATGTAAGGACAATATTTTGTTTCCTTTTATGCTTCTCACATAGATAAATGACCATGAATCTGCACTTCAAAGCATATGAAAGTTATACGCTATTCGTGATATACTTTGTCATTTATGAACTTATTACAATAATGATGTATTGTCGATTGTTTTTTTTATCTTTCCTGCAAATTTTGCAAAAAAAAAAAAAAAAAAAAAAGTCAATGTAGAAAACTAAAAATTTCTAATTCTGTATCCTTCAATTAAAAAGATGCTTGGGGGTTAGGGATTCTAACCAACAAAATAATTTTTTGCTTAAGTAATTTGTATTTGTTCCAACTCGGAGTACTTACCTCGAACTACTTTCTTAGGAGTATCTGGGATCTCCTCCCAACCGACCAGAATTTTGTGTAGTTTCCCCTACCTCCGTTTTCTATAGCGGGTAGCTCTGGGCGGAAGAATACGCGCCACGAGGCGACCCTGGGTCAGAGAGCGGGCTCGGCTAGGTCTCGGTCACCAGTAAGTTTCTGGTCGCGACGTGATTAACATCTCGCCGCGCTCTCTTCACCCAGTGCGACCCTTTGTGTCTTTGCCACGCGGTCCCCACGTGTTCAATCCTAACCTTATCCACCTCTTTCCTCTGTGTCCCTGTGTCGTTTGGTGCTTTAGTGTTTCATTATGGAGCATCCCCGTTATTGCCCCGGGCCTATGGCCGGTAAATCTTGTGGTGCCTTTCTCACCAAGCCGGAGGTCGACCCCCACACCTTGTGTTCTTCGTGTAGAGGCAGTGTGTGTTCCCCTACAGCCACGTGTCCGGAGTGCGAGTCTTGGAACAAGATCCAGTGCGTTCTCTACGGCACGAAAAAGAAAAAAGCAGCCAAGAGATCGCCTAAGAAGGCTAGCATCTCCTCGCCGTTAGCGTCGCCCGATGCCTCGTCGGAGAGGGGCTCCCTACCGCCTTCCCCTACCCAGAGTAGGGGACGAGGTAAGTCTGTTGCGGGGAAGCGGCCCATTGCCCTTCCCCAAGAGTCTGATATGTCTTTTGGTGGGGATGTGTCGGTTCAGGCATGGGGGGGGGCCTGAGGGAGGGGCGGGAGTGTGTTCGGGAGACGAGGTCCTGGTGCCTGCCAGGCCCGTCTCTGCTGAAGATCCGATGTGGGGGAAGCATGCTGCGGCCTCTTCCCCCGCATCATGGGTGTTTCAGGTGCTTCAGCAACCGGGGGAGACGCCGAGAAAGAAGCAGGATCGTCAAATTCGGATCCCGTCGCCTGTGCGCCACCCAGGACGCCCATGAGACTGGAGGAAGAGTTAGACACCTGGTTCGCTCCCAAGAAAGTTCCTCGGTCTCCCCCGGCACCGTCGTCAACGCTCCTGCCCGTCTTTCTGCAGCCCTCTTCGCTGGTGGACTGGCACGAAGATCCCCCAGCAACTTTAGACGTATCCTTCCACTCAGCAGGTTCTCCTTCCTCCCCGTCATCGCTCTCCTCCTCCTCGTCAGATTCGTTCTCCTCGGAAGACGAAGGTCCGAGGGACTCGAGGAGAAAACAGGAGAGGTCCCGCTCACGCCATGCCAGGAAACGATCCAGGACCACCCGGAAGAAATACAAGAGGAGCCGTTCGTCTGAGGAGAAGTGGGTGCGGGTCACGATCCCCCGGAGTGAACTCCTTAAGGCTACCTCTGCTCCGGGCGCCTCCGGTTGGCTCCCTAGAGTCTCTTCGTCACCCTCGCGGCACAGCTCCTCCATCAGACCTTATTATCGTCAGAAGGCGCCGCACCAGGTCACTTTCGACAAGCTTGAGTCCGCGAAGGCTCCGGCTCCATCCGCCCAGCGGAAAGAGTCGCTCCTTCGGTCTAGCAGCTTAGTCCCAGCCTCCGGTACTTCGACGGCTTTCCCCGGGCAACAAAGCCGGCCAGCTGGTCCACAGAAGCCCGCAGACCCGCGAAGTTCCGCGGGAGGGAGTAGACCCATAACGGCTACTCCCGTCCCAGCGGATCCGCCCTCTCTGCGCGTCACCGCGCCGATGGCCCACCATAAGAATAAAGTCCTGCCTTCCCACGCGGCTCCACCCGCCATCGACGGGACTCCCCATGCGGAGGACCTGGTAACGGAAGCCCTGGTAGAAGGAGGAGAGTGCTCGTCAGACGACGTCTCCTCCTACCAATGAGTCTTAGCCCTCATCAGGCGCCACCATAGGCTGGATGAACTTAAGCCCTCAGCGGAGCAGGCCTGGCTCTCCGGGCTGAGCAGACTGGTGGATACCCCGGTTCAGCAGAAGCCTTCCCTAGCCCTACCCCTGGCGAGGGACGTGAAGCTGGGTATGGACCATATAGACAGGTTCATAGCCAGCCAAGCTGACGCCCCCAAGAGCCAGAGTGCCTCCAAACTTCTTCCGGGACTTAAAACGCAGAAACGCTTTTATGTCCCGGAGGGTCGTCGCGGAGGTTCCCGTACGGTCGAGCCAGCGATCGCAATTTTGAACCAGGGAGCGGCAGAAGACAAGAGCATCCTCTGCTCCGGTGTGCTTTTCTCCAGGGGAAACGTCCATGATAGAAGATATGGCCCTAGACCTGGTGTACGTTTCGTCGTGGTTGGATTGGTGGGCCTGCACACTGGTGGGGTTCCAGTCCTCTCATGACCTCTCCGTCCCCGAGAATCAGTTCTTACTAAGGGAACTGATCAGTTCGGGAGGAAAAGCTCTTAAGTTTCTCTCCTACCAATCTCTCTCTCAAGCAGCCAACTGGGTCCTGCGGAAGAGGGACACAGTACTGAGCAAGTTGGTACGGAGGTTACCTGAACAGGAAGCGAGGGAGTTGAGGAACTCACCAGTTTGGGGCGAGTCGGTGTTCCCCCTTAAGGCGGTCGAGGAGGTGATGGAGAGGGTCGGAAAACTTAAAGAAGCGGGAGAGCCCAGACCCACGCCTGCAAGACGGCCAGCTCACAGGAGACCCTCCTTAGACGTCCCTCACCCGTCCCATGTTTCGCCAGTCCAACCGAGGAGGGAGTCCCTGTCGGTGTCTTGGCACCAAGCCCCGCAGCCCTCCCGTAGGGGAAGTTCAGCCCCGCAATCAAGCTTTAGGCCCTCCTATTCCAACTCCAGGAGAGGACATTCCAGCCGCGCCTCTAGGAGGGGATAGGCGGAGAGGCCCCCTACTCCTGCCGAAGCCTCAGGTAGGGGGATGCCTTAAATACTCTTGGCGGGACTACGGAGCGGATCCGTGGACCGTAGCAGTACTGAAGGACGGGTACAGGTTGCCCTTCCTAGCGGAACCGCCCCCTCTGATCCCGGACCAACAGGAGGAGTGGTTGGCACCCAAGGACCCCTTAAGGAGAGCAGCATTGCAGGAGGAAGTGTCAGCCATGCTCGCCAAAGGGGCGTTGGAACCGGTCAAGAATCCCGGCCCGGGGTTCTACAGCAGACTCTTCCTGGTGGAGAAAGCGACAGGAGGTTGGAGGCCAGTCATAGATCTGTCAGCCCTCAACAAGTTTGTGTCCAAGACCGACTTCAAAATGGACACCCTGAAGTCAGTGTTGGCGGCCTTGAGGGAAGGGGACTTCATGATGTCCTTAGACCTCAAGGACGCCTACTTTCAGATACCCGTCTACCCCTCCACCAGGAAGTTCCTAAGGGTGAAGTGGGGTACCCTAGCCTTGCAGTTCAGAACTCTCTTCTTCGGACTGTCGACAGCTCCTCAGGTCTTCACGAGAGTCTTCGCAACAGTCTCAGCCTGGGCACACGAGCAGGGCATCTGCCTGATTCGTTACCTAGACGACTGGTTGTTGCTTTTAGCCTCAGAGGGAGCACTGAGGGGGCAAGGCGCGAAGCTTCTGCGGTTCTGCAGCGACTTGGGTATCACTGTCAACCTGGAAAAGTGGCAGCTGACGCCCTCCACCAGGATGACCTATCTGGGGATGGTTCTAGACACCCAGTTGGTGAAGGCCTTCCCCTCCTCGGAGAGGCTAGACAATCTGGATCAGATATTGCAACCATTCCTAATGGACCAGCCCAGGAGAGCCAAGGACTGGCAGAGGTTGGTGGGCCACCTTGTGTCGTTGGGGAAGTTAGTCCCCCAGGGGAGGCTCAAACTCAGGGGAGTTCAATGGAACCTGAAGGAGATCTGGACCCCAGGGGAGTCCCCGCACAAAATAGTTCCGGTGTTCCCGGAGACGAAAGAAGTCCTGAAGTGGTGGCACGACAGGGAAAACACCCTCAGGGGAATATTCTTTGCAATCGATCCTCCGGAGATGCTGTTGTTCGAGGGTTGGGGAGCCCACGTTCTCAACGAGTCAGCAAAAGGGAAGTGGTCCCTCGAGGAAAAGAGCCGTCACATAAACGTGCTAGAACTGTTGGCCGTGCAAAGGGCATGCCAAGAATTCGTCCATCTACTCCGGGGAAACACCGTGGCTCTGATGTGCGACAGCGCCACGGTGGTGGCCTACGTGAAGAAACAAGGAGGACTGAAGTCGAAGGAGCTGTGCAGTCTCACGACACAATTCCTGGAATGGGCTGCGAAAGAACAGGTCGAGATTACAGCCAGGTTCATCCCAGGGAAAAGGAACGTCCTAGCCGACGGCCTCAGCAGGATGGGTCAAGTAGTAGGGTCGGAGTGGTCCTTACACCCGGGAGTGGCCCGGACGGTCATCCTGAAGTGGGGTTCGCCGGTGATGGACCTCTTCGCCACGAGACTAAACGCACAGCTCCCCGTCTTTTGTTCTGCTGTGCCAGATCCAACAGCAGCGTTCGAGGACGCCTTTCAACACCCTTGGGACAACCTCACGTGTATGCCTTCCCGCCCTTCGTGATGCTCAGACAAGTTCTCAACAGAGTGAGGCGGGAAAACAACCTATGGATGACTTTGGTAGCGCCCTGGTGGCCGGAGAGAGAATGGTTCGCGGACCTAAAGGAACTGGCGCGCCTCCCACCTTGGCCCCTTCCAGACAGGCCAGACCTCCTCCGGCAACCAAACTTCCAAAGTTTTCACGAAAACCCTCGGTCCCTCCGCCTACACGCGTGGAGGTTATCGAGCGTCTCCTGAAGAGGGAAGAATACTTGTCGTAGACCACAGCAAGGATGTCGGGGTACTTAAGACGTTCCTCGGTCGCGGTATACCAAGCGAAGTGGGCCACCTTCACTAAATGGTGCGCCTCACAGAACATCAGGCCATTGGAGGCCTCTATTCATGAGATAGCCGACTTTCTGGTCTATCTGAGAGACGACGTGGGTACGTCTATTCCAGCCATCAAGGGAGTCCGAGCGGCGTTGGGACAGGTCTTCCTCCTGAAAGGCCTTGATCTAGGAGCTTCCAGGAAAATCTCGATGCTCATCAGGAGCTTCGAACAGTCATGTTCCCCCCAGGCCTCTAGGGTGCCCCAGTGGGATGTGGCTAGAGTTCTGAAAGTCCTGTCAGAGCCGCCCTTCGAACCCCTCAAAGACATTCTGGACAAGGAGCTCACCCTCAAGACGGTCTTCCTGTTAGCCCTTGCGTCGGCGAAGAGAGTAAGTGAGCTCCATGGGTTGTCATACGAGGTCTCGCACTCGAAAGGTTGGCGAGAAGCAACTTTTAGATTCTTACCTAGTTTTGTAGCCAAGACTCAGAACCCAGTTTACTGGGACCCTAGGTTCGAGGGGTTCTCAGTGCCAGCGATCCCGCGTTCGGACAACCCAAGGGACTTGCTACTGTGCCCAGTCAGAGCAGTGCGGAAGTACCTGGAGAGGACGTCCAGGCTTCGTCCTGGGATCAAGAGTCTGTTCGTCTCTTCGGGGCTAGTGAAGAAGCCAGTCTCCAAGAATACAGTCTCTTTCTGGTTACGGCAGGTAATTATGAGAGCTTACGACAGCTCAGGAATCTCCCTTCCGGGAAAGCCTAGACCCCATGATATTAGGGGCCTGAGTACTTCGTTGGCCTTCGAGAGGAACATGGCAGTGGGCCAGATCCTGAAGGCAAGCACTTGGTCCAGACAGTCCACCTTTACGGCTCACTACCTAAAGGACTGTTCTAAGAAATCTTTGGACGGTTTCTCTCTTGGGCCCGTCATTTCTACGCTCCACAA
Organism: Palaemon carinicauda; assembly: GCF_036898095.1. Lineage (NCBI taxonomy): Eukaryota > Metazoa > Arthropoda > Malacostraca > Decapoda > Palaemonidae > Palaemon > Palaemon carinicauda. The sequence goes on along the minus strand of NC_090765.1, from coordinate 48,402,287 downwards.
GATTTAAGGTCGTAGCCCCGGGGAAGCCGTGGGCGGTAAGTCCAAGAGACACAGGTTCCTTCCTTACCTTTCCCCCTTATCACCCTTCCCCTCCATTACCCTTGATCCCTTCTCCTACCATGGGGAACACGTTCAGTTGGATGTATTCGTCTCCGAAGACTCTTACAGAGGTGAGTTACTTAGACACTGTGATAGTTTTTTGCGTATTTTTCCCTAGTTCTCGTTTCCATTTTGGGGTCAGTAGAACATAGCCTCCTATCTAGGTTCATTTTCCCTTCTCCAGACTGTCTCTCAGTCCAGAAGGCCACTTCCACCTCCTAAAGTATAAGTCTCCTAAGAAAGTAGTTCGAGGTAAGTACTCCGTGTTGGAACAAAATCAAAAATTTTAAGTAATTCTTATTTTTCCTAACATACTTACCGAGAACTACTTTCTTAGGAGTTACCTGTAATCTCCTCTCTACCGACCAGAGTTTTGTGTAGTATACCCTAAACCCATTTTCTATGGAGGGCTAACCCGGGAGTAAGAGAACGTGCCCCGAGGGTAGCCTTTGCGCTAGGTCGAGGTCCGCTTGGGTCGTGAGCGCCAGTAAGTTCCTCGGATGTTGCAAAAATTCTTGCAAGGGCAGAGAGGCACTCGGGGAAGGTAGGGAGGGCCATTACCCGAAAGTAGTTCTCGGTAAGTATGTTAGGAAAAATAAAAATTACTTAAAATTTTTGATTTGTTCCAACACGAATACTTACCTCGAACTACTTTCTTAGGAGACTTACACTTTAGGAGGTGGGAGTGCCTTCCTGACCCTCAGACCCAGCAAGCGGAAGCCAAGAGGCCTAGGTATAAAAAACAAAACATACTAGGAAAACGGACGATAGGGTAACTACACAAAGAGGTCACGTTAGTGTCTAAGTACTCACCCTTTGAAAAACTTCTTCTGATGTTGAGTCCAGTAATGCAGTTGCAGAGACGTGTTATCCAATGGTTACAAGAGGGTTATCTCCAATAGGGATAGGAAAACGGGGATTAGGGTGAAAGGGAACGAACCTGTGTCTCCTGGTTTGCTATCCACGATTGAGCCTGGGGCTTTACCGTTAAATCACTTGGAGCGCGGAGATGACTGTTCCAATGGAGAACCCGTCTAAGGACCTCCTTGAGTAGTCCTTGAGGTAATGGGCAGTAAAGGTTGACTGGTTCGACCAGGTACCCGCACGAAGGATCTGACCCACTGCCATGTTTTTCTCAAAGGCTAAGGACGTGCTCAGACCCCTGATGTCATGGGGTTTGGGAACGCCTGGTAAGGCCAGTCCTTCCTCCTTGTAGGCCCTGGCAATAACTTGTCTCAACCAGAAGGAAATGGTATTCTTCGATACCTGTTTCTTAGTAACACCTGTGGAGACGAAAAGGCTCTTGATGCCTGGCCGGAGATGTGCAGTCCTTTCAAGGTATTTTCTAATGGCACGGACAGGGCATAACCTCAAATCCTCAGGATTCCCCGTCCTAGGAATAGCTGGCAGAGAGAAACCTTCGAATTTTGGGTCCCAGACAGCTGGGTTCTGGGTTTTCGCCGCAAACGACGGAACGAACTTGAAAGAGATCTCTTTCCACCCCTTCGAATGAGAGACGTCATAAGACAGCCCATGGATCTCCCCTACCCTTTTCGCAGAAGCCAAGGCTAGCAAAAAGACTGTCTTGAGAGTGAGATCCTTGTCTACGATATCCTTCATTGGCTCGAAGGGGGGGCCACTTAACATCTTAAGTCCCACTGAGGCACCCTAACTGCTTGTGGGGGGCAGGACTGCTCAAAACTCCTGACAAGCATAGAGATGTCTCTAGAGGAACCCAGGTCAATGCCCTTTAGAAGGAAGACTTGACCCAAGGCAGCTCGCACTCCTTTTATAGCTGGGATTGACATTCCTATCTCGTCCCTGAGATATACCAGAAAGTCTGCTATGTCTGGGACCGAGGCTTTGAGGGGCTTTATGCGCCTCGAAGCGCACCACTTCGTGAAAGAGGCCCACTTCGCTTGGTAGACCGCTGCCGACGACCTTCTCAGGTATAGCGACATCCTCTTAGCCGTTGCTGCTGAATATCCTTCCTTCTTCAGGAGCCGCTCGATAGTCTCCAGGCGTGAAGGCGTAGAGACTGTGGGTTGTCGTGAAACCTGAGAAAGAGCGGCTGTCGTAGAAGATCTGACCTGTCGGGGAGTGGCCACGGAGGATGACTCGCCAGGTCTTTTAGGTCTGCGAACCACTCTCTCTCCGGCCACCAGGGCGCTACCAAAGTCATCTTTAAGTTTCGGGCAGTCCTTACCCTGTTGAGTACTTGCCTGATCAACGTGAAGGGGGGAAAAGCGTACACGTCTAGGTTGTCCCACTTGTGTTGAAAGGCATCCTCCAAGGCTGCCCTTGGGTCTGGGACAGAACAATACTAGGGAAGTTGCGCGTTCAGTTTGGTTGCAAAGAGGTCCATCACCGGGGAACCCCAACGTTGAATGATGAGCTTGGCTATTTCTGGAAGGAGGGACCATTCTGTCCCTACTATTTGACCCATCCTGCTGAGACCGTCGGCTAGAACGTTCTTTTTCCCGGGGATGAACCTTGCCAATAACACAACCTGGTTCGTTTCTGCCCAATCTAGGATCTCTAGGGCGAGATCGCACAATTCCCTTGATTTTAGGCCTCCTTGCTTCTTTATGTCCACAGTGGTCGCACATCAACGCCACAGTGTTTCCCCTTAGTAGATCGACGAAGTGCAGGCAAGCTTTCTGGATTGCCTTCAACTCTAGGACATTGATGTGTAGGTCCTTCTCCCCGTCCATCCAGGTTCCTCTCGCCGTCCCGTTGAGGAGATGGGCTCCCCATCCCTGGTTGGAGGCGTCTGTGAATAGAAGTAACTCGGGAGGGTCGTTCGCGAAGGGCATCCCCTTGAGCGAGTTCGACCGGCAATGCCACCATTCCAGGGAGGGTATTGTGTTTGGTAGGACTGGGATTAATTTCTGGTGCGAGTCCAGTTGGCACCAGAAGTTCTTCAGGTTCCATTGGACGGCTCTGAGTCTGAGTCTCCCCTGGGGAACCAGTTTTTCCAACGACACCAGATGACCTATTAGTCTTTGCCAGTCCTTCGCCCTCCTGGGTTGCCCCGACAGGAACGGACGAAGGATCTTCATCAGATTGCTTCTCCTCTCCTCCGACGGAAAAGCTTTCACTAGTAGGGAATCCAGTGTCATCCCCAAATAGGTCATTCTGGTGGAGGGAGATAGGTTCGATTTTTCCGGGATGATACCCAGACCCTTGCAAAACTGGAGAAGTTTCATCCCTTGCTCCTTCAAAACGTCCTTCGAGGAGGAAAGAAGCAACCAGTCGTCCAGGTACCGGATGAGGCGAATGCCTCGCTCGTGAGCCCACACTGAGACTGTCGTGAAGACTCTCGTGAATACCTGGGGAGCTGTCGACAATCCGAAGCAAAGGGTCTTGAACTGCAGGATCTGGGTACCCCATTTCACCCGGAGAAACTTTCGACTCGAGGGGTGGACTGGAATTTGGAAGTAAGCGTCCTTGAGGTCTATGGTCATCATATAGTCTTTCTCCCTCAAGGACAGCAGGACCGACTTCGGAGTGTCCATTTTGAACTCTGTCTTTCTTATAAACTTGTTGAGAGCCGACAGATCTATCACCGGTCTCCACCCCCCGTCGCCTTTTCGACCAGGAACAGGCGGCTGTAGAAACCTGGCCCTGGGTGTAGGATCTCCTCCATGGCGCCCTTCTCCAACATGGTGGACACCTCCTCTTGAAGGGCAGCCCTCTTCAACGGGTCCTTGGGTACCAACCACTCCGACAGGCTGGCCGGAATTAGAGGGGGAGGTTCTGCTAAGAACGGTAACCTGTAGCCCTCCTTCAGTACGGACACTGTCCAGGGCTCTGCTCCGTGAGCTTTCCATGCTTGCCAATGTAGTCTGAGGCATCCCCCAACCTGAGGCTTGGGCAGGAGTAGGGGGCCTCCCACTCTATCTCCTCCTGGAGGAGCGGCCTGAACGGCCTCTCCTGGAGGCAGAATAACCTGTCCTAAAGGAGGCCGACGCTGCTGGGGCTCCTCTACGGGGGGGCTGAGGTGCTGAGGCCCAAGAGGAAGAAGGGGCTTCTCTCCTCGTCAGGCTAGGGGGGGCCTGAGGCGCCGAGGCACTGTCTGAGGCTGACCTCTTGTAGGGGGGACTCCTTACCGGCGTAGGCCTGGGCGCGTTTACTTCTTTCCTCTTAGCCACCTTCTCCATGATCTCCTCTAACTCCTTCAAGGGGAACAAGGAGTCACCCTACACAGGAAGGCTCCTCATGGCCCTCGCCTCTCTATCTGGGACCTTCTGGGAAAGCTTCGCCAGGATGGTGTCCCTCTTGCGAAGCACCTAATTCGCTGACAGGGCGAGGGACTGGTAGGTGAGGAACTTAAGGGTCTTGCCCCCGGAGATGATAAGCTCCCTCAGGAAGCTTTGCTGTTCTGGGTCTGTCAGGTCATAAGTTGCTTGCACACCTACCAGTGTGGAAGCCCACCAGTCTAACCAAGAGGAGATGTGCACTAGGTCCTTAGACATCTCCTCCATCATCGCAGCCTCCGATTGTGAAAAACAAATCGGGGCTGAAGAGGCTCTGTCCTCCGAGGCGCCCTGACCCAGAATGTCGAGAGCAGGTTCCACTTTGCAGGCTCCCGGTCATTGTCACTCTGGCACATAGACCCTGCTCTGTGTTTTGAGCCCCTGGAGCAACTTCGAAGAGCTCTGCGTCTTGGGAGCTTCAGCATTGCCTGCTACCACTCTATCAACGTGCTCTCGGCCCAGGACGAGATCTCGGGCCACAGGAAGTGCCAGGGAGGCTTTTTGTTGGACAGGCGCTTGCATCAACCGGGTAAGGCTGGACCTCCAGTAGTCCTCATTGGTAGCAACTGGTTCTTCAATCCTGTGATGTCTCCTGATCAGACTTATAACTTTTCGATAGGCCGAGTCCTCGGTCGGGGAACCTTCCCTACCGTCGGCCGAAGCCTCGACTTGGGCCCAGGGAGCCGGGTCACTGGGCACTCCCACCGGGCGCCTTGGTTCTGGCCCAACAGGCACTCCCCTGCGGAGGTACTGGTCTTCCCCGGCGGAGACCTCCGTACCAGGGACGGGGGTTAGGACTGGCATCGCCGAGCCGGCGAGGACTACCGCCCGATCATGCTCTCTGGGGGACAAGGACGCGGATCCCGTGGGCTGACCCGACAGTGGGAACCGTTCCTTAAAGTCCGAGGGCCGCACCAGCTGGGCTGATTCGGCCAGGCTGCCCGTAAGGAAGCACGGTTCCCCCCGCTGGGCGGGGTGAACCGGAGGCTTCGCGGTCTTACGCCTGCCTGCAGAGGCCTTCTCGCGTTTCTCCCTGCGAGGGTCATAACTACGTCTGGAGGATGGTCTCCGTGGCGAGAAATCCCTGGACCGCCAGTCTGGGGAACACTGTAGCTCTGACTTACGGGAAACGAATACCCAATCACCATCGGGTGACCTACTCCTCCTGTGTTTCCTCCGTTTTTAGCGGGACCGCCTGCTCCTGGACCGCTCCCTCCGGCACCGATGTCTCCTCCTGGCTTCTTCTCCCGAAGAGAATGACTCCCCACCATCCGAAGAGCACGACGACACCGTACCAACCGCATGGCAGGCAGAAGCGGGGGCCGCGGAGGGCTTGGCGACTCGTTGCGTACCCGAGGTAGAGGGTTGCAGGAAGGTTTCTGGAACCGCCGTCAGAGGAGTTGGGAACGAGGGTTGGCGCCCAACACTAGGGAACCAGATATCCAGGCCCTCTTCCATCCGCATAGGGGACCTACCTGGCGTTTTAGGGAGCTTCCATCCGAAGGTATCACTTACTGCGGAGTCTAACTTACCCTGGGTGTCGCCGCCTGCCGAAGAACCTGAAACACAGGCCCACGAAGGGGGCGAAGACACAGGAACAACATTGCTACACCATAAGGGGTCATCGGAGGAAACGTGCCCCCCAAGCACAAGGGCCGAGTCTCCAGAACCCCCCGACACAGCACTACCAGGCTCCTCACTAGCCCGAGAAGGCCCCACAACTCCCACTTCACACACACCAGACTCTTGGGGAAGAACGCCCGGCTCTTTCCCCGCAACGGACTTAGCTCGTCCCCTACTCTGGGTAGGGGAAGGAGAGACAGAAGCCCCGTCGGACCGTCCACTGGGCGACGGTAGCGGTGAAGAGACGCTAGATTTTCTGGGCGAACGTTTCGACGATTTCTTTTTCTTCGTGCCGTATCGCACCCACTGAATCTCACTCCAACCAACACACTCAAAGCACGTACCTGAAGGAGAGAAAACTCTGCCCCTACAGGAAGAGCAAAGGGAGTGAGGATCCACTTCAGGTTTGGAGAGGAATGCTCCACACGATTTTCCGGCTCTAGGCCCAGGACAACGGCGGATTTGCTCCATAGCGCACAACCACAAGACACAGGAATGCAGGGAATCAAAGGAATACACTTGGGAAGCACAAGGAAGGGTAGTGAACGCACAGGAACACAAGGGATAAGCACAAAGTTACCACGCGGGACACACGAGGCGGACACAAAGGGTCGAGAGAGACGAGAGCGACGTGGTATCACGTCGCGACCAGAGAACTTACTGGCGCTCACGACCCAAGCGGACCTCGACCTAGCGCAAAGGCTACCCTCGGGGCACGTTCTCTTACTCCCGGGTTAGCCCTCCATAGAAAACGGGTTTAGGGTATACTACACAAAACTTTGGTCGGTAGAGAGGAGATTACAGGTAACTCCTAAGAAAGTAGTTCGAGGTAAGTATTCGTGTTGGAACAATCACAAATTTTAAGTAATTTGTATCGTTCCTAACAGTACTTACCTCGAACTACTTTCGGGTTATGGCCCACCCATCCTGCCCAGAGTGCCTTACAGGACTTTTGATACCTTATCTATCATATAAACTTACTGGTGACCGAGACCTAGCCGAGCCCGCTCTCTGACCCAGGGTCGCCTCGTGGCGCGTATTCTTCCGCCCAGAGCTACCCACTATAGAAAACGGAGGTAGGGGAAACTACACAAAATTCTGGTCGGTTGGGAGGAGATCCCAGATACTCCAAAGAAAGTAGTTCGAGGTAAGTACTGTTAGGAAAAATACAAATTACTTAAAATTTGTGATTTTTAGAAACTCGGTTGAGTCCCTTGTTAGGCTGGGAGGAACGTAGAGAGTAGAGGTCCCCTTTTTGTTTTTGTTTCTTTGTTGATGTCGGCTACCCCCAAAAATTGGGGGAAGTGCCATGGTATATGTATGTGTAAAAACTAGAGTCCTTTAATAGGAGTATGACTTCTGCAAAAGTTGAAGTGGCCATTAAAATTTCTTAAGTACTGTAATTATCTACCAGCAGGTTTCAGTAAAAGCACTGCCAAATAGTCAGTTAACTAGACACTCACTTTTGACCTTAGGCTTGGGATTAGCAAGGCAGTTGAAATGAAGTGCAACTTAAAGGGACTCGTGTTTTTATCATCATTTCCTCCTATGCCTATTGACACAAAGGGGCCTCATGTTAGATTTTGCCAGTCGTCTCCATGCTGATCTTGTAAATCAATACTTCTCCATTCATCATCATCTACTTCATGCTTCACAGTCCTCAGCCATGTAGGGTTGGGTCTTCCAACTCTTCTAGTGCCTAGTCGAGCCCAGTTAAAAGTTTGGTGAACTTATCTCTCTTGGGGAAGAGCATGTTCAAACCATCTGATCTCATCCACTTATGGCAGTCTAGAATCCCTCTTATAGTTTCATTTCTAATCCTGTCCTGCCATTTAACTCCCAAGATTCTTCTGAGGGCTTTGTTCTCAAATCTACAAAATCTGTTAGATATTTTTTCATTGTCATACCATGACTCATGTCCATACAATAACACAGGTCTCAGTAAACTCATATATAACCTGATTTTTATATCCAAATTATCTTCAAAATATGTGATTTTTTCCTACTAGAATATAAACCATCATCCTTTAATATGAGCCTAATCCTCAAAGGGAGGAAGTCCCTATAAACCTACAACTGGCTAGTTTAACTTTCCTGGGCAATGTCAAAGCACCTAGCCCTGTATAGGAGCAAAGGAGATAACTCATGCCAACCGCCTAATGGTCTGAGCACCATACCAAAGGCGTTAGCTTAGTCCAATACAGTACCAAACAAATAGTAATTGGTAATAGGAGAACCTATATCCTTGTATAAGATATCTATATGTATGAAGAAGTGGGTTATATACATTCTACCCATCCTTGCCCTTGTCTGGGAGGATGAGGGAAGAATCTTCTTAAGTGATCCTGTCTGAAAAGAATGGCTGCTCAGTTATAAAGCTCATTTGCATCTAACGTCCAGTCCACTATAGAGCTAGCTGAGCTTGCAAGTGAATGGCGAATACTATAGTCTAAAACATGATGAAAATGATTTAAATTAGTTGGAACTTTGTTCACCTCTCAGAATTTAAGGGAATCATACGAGCCATCCACATATGTAACATGAGACGGATGATAAGCGCTTACTTTAGTCAATGATAGGATATAGGTTCAAGACATACCATTCGGTCTTCTGCCTGTAAAATTATAGGTTCAAGACAACCCAATCGGTCTTCTGCCCCATAAAATAGTTTAGTCTTAAAGAGCGACTAGAATTGTGGTATGTAAGGGTTTAGCAGGAGAATGAACTAAAGTACATAAAGAGTTTGAGGTTTTAGAGTCCGTGAAGCGCAATGTACATTCGGAACCCTTACTGAATGAAATAATGTTAATTTAGATTGACTATGGGCGACTGGATTAGATTAGACAACAGGCTGAGAATGACCGAATTACCAAGACTAAAGGAGGATTCACTAGACTTCTAAAGCTTAAACAAAGGGAACAACTGATGTCAAGAGCTTACAAAGCTCATCACTATCGAAAAACGCTGAACTTGAGTGTTGCCTAAAGGTGGAGGCACGTCAATATCGTCGTCATCCCGCTACAATCAACTAGCCTAGTCTTCCCCAGATTGCTGGAACTGTTAACTTATTGTCACTCATTGAAACCTCCTTCCCCATTAGTGGTAACAAGAGTGAAATGCACTCTTCACAACTATTATTTACATAACAAAATTGCCCCTGATACAATACAAGGGAATGTGAAACATAATCTCCCCGATATAAATCCCTTACTCATTCCAGGTAATAACTGTAAATTAAACCGAGAGAAGCTATCTTAAAGCACAGTATGTAAACAATCTGAGTGCAGGTTTGATCGTCACCAGTCAACGGAGAAAACTACAATATATGCTTCCTGATGCAACAATGTGGGCTTACTACCACTTTCCACCAGAGTGCTTTATTCCTTTATTAAGGGCATTTATTGGTTGAAGCAAAGTAAATGGGAAAAATTTCAACATTTTACAGGTGGTGTCAATTAATCTGAGCTTCTGGAGAAAAAGCAATATGAACATCAGGAGAGATTCATAGAAATAATATAAAGCACTAATAACTAATTTAACCAAAAAGATAGGCAGCATTACTTACAACACCTAAGTTTTTCTGGCTTGGGACTGTTGTTCTACCTGAAAATCCACCTACAAAAGATTACTGATGGTAAATTACAAAGAAGACCCGTAAATGAAAGTGCCTCCCACAGTAATAAACACCCAATGTGACGAAAAAAGATGACAAAATCGGAAATAATTTGTATTCTTCCTTACGATACAAACCTTTAGCTATTTAATAAGGGTTATTACTTTCAGCGAAGCTGAGAGGACGAGCCATTAAAATTTTAGCAAGGGTCAACAATCCATTCCGTTCCCACACTGGTGATTTAGCTAACTTTGCTTGGAGGTAGGACTTCGAAGGTTTGTATCGTTAAGAAAAATACGAATTATCTCCGAATTTGTCATTTGTTCCGTAACTGGAATACAAACCTATGCTATTTATTAGAGGTGACTCGCCAATTAGGAGGGTGGACGTCCCTGCTAAACTGGCTTATGGCTTTACTTGGGGGCTCCTAATTTTGAAAAGGTTTGTACCAAAAATAAGGAGTCCCTGTACCTTGCTAAACCTTGCTACGCAAGGTCCGTGGCCTAGGCAAGCTGTGTGTTGAGATGTTTAGAAGTGTGACAGTCCAGGTAAAAGTTATGCTGAGTCTTTGTAGGAAAACTGTTGTAACCAGGACTTTCCCAATACCACCTCGCCAGGGTATGGGGATGCAACAGTATTAGCTTAATGCTAGGAACACAAGGGAGCATGGTTTACCTGCGCTGGTTTGTAGTCAACTTATGCAGAGAACCCAGGATGCTGCTTTCCCCAAGAGAGGGGAGGATGAAGAAAAGAATGAGCCCGTCAAACCTTTTCATTCATGCAGACTAAAACCGGGTAACAGTGCCCTCAACCTCCTTCTACTTATCCATTTGGGAGCTTGAGGTATTATACCAGCTGTTGTGCAGCCACCACAGGGCTGATAGAGAACGTATCAAGCCTCCTGTGGGTCGCATCTTGCAGGTAGTGTGCTTTGAACGTATTTTGACGTTTCCACAACCCAGCCTGTAGAACCTGCGTCACAGAGAAGTTTCTTTTGCAGGTGAGGGACCTAGCTACGCCCCTGACATCATGGGCCTAGGGCGATGTGGAGGAGGAGGGTCCAGATTCAGGGCATGGTCTACGACCTTGCAAATCCAGGCAAAGATGTTATTCTTAGTGACCCTCCTCCTGTTCCTCCATATGCTGACGAAAAGTGCAGACACACAGGGACGGTCTGCGGCTGTTCTCTTGAGGTACAACCTCAAACTCCTCATTGGGCAGAGTAAGAGATGATCAGGGTCGTCGGTTACAGAGCGGAGATTTTTTAAATCTGGAAGGAGTCGAATCGGGGATCCGCTACTCCCGGATTCTGAGTCTTGGATACAAACACAGGGACGAAGCCGAATGTTACCTCTCCCCATCCCCTTGAATGGGCGATGTCATACGAGACCATGAAGTTCACTAACTTGCTTGGCCAAAGCTAAAGCTATTAGGAAAACAGTCTTCCAAGTGTTGTGGCGATCTGTTGCCTGGCCTAATGGTTCATAGGGAGGTATCTTTAGAGACCTGAGAACTCCAACCACCTTCCATGGGGGAGGTCTCACTTTAGACTGAGGACAGCTAAGTCCTTGGAGGGTGGACCTGGAAGCTGGACCTGTACAAAAGGAGACAGAGACAAGGCCTCACCCGGGGGTAGAGGTGGGGCGGCTTCGTTTGGGGAAGCAACACTCTCTCTCGAGGACCGGGGTTGGTTGTAAATTAAAGGGCCTACGCTACTACTCGACGGTCTCCCGGAAGAGAAATAATGTACAGGAGCTTCAGAGGAAGGTTGGAAAGCAAAAAAAGAGGTCTTGGGTTTTTCCCTTTCGAAGAAACCTTCAAAGGAGAAATATCCCACTTTGACTTCTTCCGCCATCGCCCAAACCTTTCCCACTGGGAGGCAGACCACTCTGAACACTCACTACACCTGTTACCCTTATCACATCGTTGACCTCTGCAGGCAGGACAAAGTGCGTGGCGATCGGTGTCCACGGTCGACATGAAGGTTCCGCACAGCCTTCCTTCGAGTCCAGGGCAAGTACGCATGGTCGCAGAAGTCAACACACACACTAATAAAAGAAAAAACACAAAAAAAACATTAATGGCAGTCCAAATAGGCAAAGGATGAAGAACGGCAATGACAGTACACCATCCGAGCCAAAAGCAAAGTCAGCTAAATCCCCAGTGTGTGAGCGGTAGCAAGCTACCCCCTCTACCCCTGCTAACTAGCAGAATGGGTAGTTAACCCTCGCTAAAATTTTAATGGTTCGTCCTTTTAGCTTCATTAAAAGTAATAACCTCCAATAAATAGGGTAGGTTTGTATTCCAGTTACGGAACAAAATGATTTAGAACAAAGCGATGTTGTAAGAATTCTTGGATTGCATTGTATACTGCAGTAAATCTTTCAACTTTGGCAAATTTTCCCATAGCCACTCACTACCATTTTTAGGTATGCTGTGGAGTGCGAGTCGACCACTTGCAAACAATAGAGATTTAATAATTGTAGTGGGTCTGTTACTGGGAAGGAACACATATCACAGGATTTCACTTTTCTCTGGTATGTTTTTAAAGTAACCAGCAATTATGAATAGCTGACTAAAAGAAAAACAACAATGCCCACAATTGTATGCATAGCAAAGCCAAGGCACAATGAAAACCTTAATTCACAAAAATGAACTAAATAGCTTTCCTCTTCCTACCCGAGGGAAATTAACCAAGCCAAACTAGATATAACAAGTCTAAACATCTGTACAGTATCTGAATAACTAAGAAACAGAGAAACATGTGGCTGCTCAAAGCAAACATTAAACTTGAAACCAAAAACAGCAAAACTACAGCACTCGCCAAAAGGGCCAAATAATCAATGCTAATTACACTCAGTTTAACTTAGATGATTGAATATTATGGATAATTCATCGAAATAAGCTTGAACTGCTCAGGTTTGGGGAACAGGCAAAATGTCTGATCAGTATGGCACATATTTGCGATTACTATTGTTTGCTGTGCAGGCAACCAAGCTAGATTCTTCTACCACTGAAGTGTATCTAGAAAAGGACCTGACACATCTGAAGGTAATACTAAAGTAATGGGTTTTTCTTTCAAAACCAATCCATTTTCTACTTATGGTAATGGCACTTCCCTAAATACTGTAAAGCCGAAAACAAAATAAAGCTCTGCAGAAAAAACTTGTTCTGAAATAAGTAAATAATCTGAAACTAATTCCCCGAGGCCTATATTTACAATATTTTGATATTACGGAAATGGTGGAAAATGTTGCTACTTTATTGTAGAATAGTTTTCTACAAGGTTTTATGATTTAGAAATTCCAATGAAATTCTTTATTTCATATACTTTGTGCATAAGAATAGAGAAGGATTTAATCACAAACAAAAGAAAATTAAATAGTTATCCTATATATCAAGATCATCATCGGGATCCTCTTCATCCCAATCATCAACATCATCTGGAGTGTATAGGATTTGGCCTCCTGACGACTGAACCCTGAAATAGAAAACTGAGTTATTATTCTAATTTCTATGGCAATATAATATGTTATCTTTAAGTTGGTCATGTCAAGGTCCACTGCTATCAAGGCTACTATTGCAAAAATAGAAATGAAAAACTTCTAGCTTACTCTTTGTATAAAGATCAATTGGAGCTTATCTGAACTCTTTTAAAGGATTTGTTGGATGATGTAAAATAGGAATAAAAATTAGGTATGTTTTATGGTTGGTATATTTTTTTCACCATTTTTCACTGTATTTTTTATCACTAATGAAATACATATTTTGCAGGCAGAATATTTGTTGCCTAATACCTTTGATTCATGTTTTTTTTTATTATATCTACAAATTGCTCCAGTATTAATGGGTCAATTTCAGTATCTTACAACAGATAGTCACGCTTTTGGAATTCGATTACTACACATTGAAATTTGCTGAATTTAGTTCTCAACAAAATTGATGAAGAAACACAGTCTTGGGATTTGCCGTTTTATTTGGTATTCAGAGGACTTACTAGAACTTCTATAAGCCAAGATGCACTAAAGATATGTCTCTCCTGGCTGTAAACTAAGCAAAGCATGGGCCTTATCCAGTGCACTTTCTGCTAAAACTCACAGTAAACATTTATGTTTCTCCATTTTCAGGTACAGTATATTTTTAATGCATACGAGGCACCCTAAATCCTAAGATGATTAGTGATAAAAGCCAACCAACAAGAAAAATATTTATAAATTCTACAAGAAGTAGAGTGTGGATATACACCCGGTTTAGCCTTAAACCGGTTGCAATAACCACCCTTTCCCTAAGAAGTACAAATTTCCTTCACATTCATAACAAACAGCAACTGCCAACATTCATTTACTGTGTGAAAGAGAAAAAGATAAAAACTTTTGGTTAGAGCGCAACAGTATGTTCATACTTATTGCAGTCGAAAACAAAAGTAAAGAGCTTTCAACAGTTGGGGTGGCAGGGCTGCTCGCTCAAACTCAGGACCTGTCATTACCTCAACTCCTTGACGAATTCAACAGCCATTCCAGCTCATGAGGACATGCTTCCTATTTTAAAGGGCAAAAGATTTGTATAAAAGTAGGAACAAACTTTCTTTTAACAAAATAACCGGTAGGGATGAAGACCAGTAGTTCTTAGATTATTAGATATACTTAAAAAAAATGTCAAAACTGCAGGAACAAGGCATTTACAGCACTTGCAGTAAGGGGTGGAAAATACTCCACAGTAAGTATCATAAATATCAAAGAAATTGGGAGAATTATGCCGAAATCTTCATTGTACAATAATTATTTTTTAAATATTTAACTTAGCCGGTGAATATATAATAGCTGCAACTCTGTTGCTCGACAGACAAAAAACAGTAAAAACTCGCCAGCGATCGCTATACAGGTTGCGGGTGTGCCCACCAGCGCCAACTGTCGGCCAGATACCACTCTCTCGATGTAAACAAAGACTCAATTTCTTCTCTGTCGACGTGTCGACAAGACGTACTTTACTCGCTGTTGATCCTGGAGTTTTTTCACATCATATTTGGTGAAGTACTTTAATTTGGTTTGAGCTTTCGCAGTACAGGTGTTTTTCTTCAAATAAATCCTTGAACTCTTTTTTGGATCGGATTAATTGTTGATGACTTAGATCGTTTTTTGGAATTTTCCCTTGACTAATTCAAAATGGCAGACCTTTCACAAGTTCCCAAGTTCAGAAAATGTAATGCTAGGGACTGTCATAGGCGTCTTCCAAAGGCTTCTCTCGACCCTCACACTGTTTGTTCCAATTGTCGGGGTAAAACCTGTCAATTGGAAGATCGGTGTGAGGAATGCGTGGGCCTTTCGGAATTCGATTTTATCGAATTTGAGAAATATACACGCAGACTAGAGAGAGATAGGGTAAGGAGAAGTTCTTCTAGGTCGGTAGATTTTTCCTCTCCACATGCCCCTGAACCTATTCCTTCCCCTGTAGTGGTTGTTCCTAACCCCCCTCCTAGCACTCAGGAACCGTCGATGGCAGACATGATGCGTGCTATTCATGCCTTGGGGGAGAGAGTTGAGGCCCTAGCAAGTGACCGGAATCAACTCATGGCGGACGTAAAGGAACTAAAGTGCCAAAGTGCCGCGGCGGAAAGTGTTAAAGTGCCTAGTGTTTCTCAAAGTGTTGTGAACAGTGTTGCGCTTGAGGGTTCGTCTGTTCGTGCCTGTCGTCCTCCTAGTCCGGGACCTCTTGCAAGCTCCCAAGCCCAGGGGAGAAGCAATGTCGTACGACTCATGGGTTCGAGAGGCCTTGATCAGCGAACAGACGTTCCCTCTATGGTATCAGGCGTATCTCCCCAAGATCGCCCCTACCAACGTAAGACGAGAGAGCCCATTTTTACCTCGTTGTCCGAAGGTGTTTCTCGTAAGAAACCTTGGACCAAGGTCTCACGACCTTTGAAACGTAAGTCGGTCCCTTCAGGACAAGTCCAACGTCCCGGTTGTAGCCACTGGGACAGTTCGGACTCGTTGCCGTCATCGGATGACTGCTCGCCGCCTAAGAGAGGCAAAGTTGTGCCGCCTCAGTCGCTCACCCCGTCTGTTGCCGCACCTGCTTCCGTATACCCTAAATGGGTGTTACTGCAGGACATGCAGTCCAAGCTTGCGTCCTTGATGGAGGACTTCAATGCGGAGAAGGTTGCCGCACCTTCTGGCCAACAACCATCCAAGCGGTCTGTTGTGCGTCCTGTTGACGTTGAGGTAGCTTTCTCGCGTCAACCAGTTGGGGTAATGCCTCCACCGATGCGACCCAGTGTGGGTTTCCAGCCGCACGTTGACGTTAGGCAACGCACGGAGGTGGTTGTTGACGTTCAGGACGTTCATCAACCATCAGAGGTGACTTGTTTTGACGCGGTGCGTCAACCTCCGCAACCCGGTATGGTGTTGACTGCACAACCCAGACGGTCTAAACAGTCTCGGGTGGACGCTGTGCGTCCTCGCGCACCTATGGTTGTTGACAGTTCCCAGACTGTTCAGCAGTTCCATGACGCTGCGTCCGGCTCCGTCACGCATGCACCAGTGCGACCGGACTCGGCGAGTCAAACGTTGCCCACTCCTTTGCCGTTTTCTCATCAGTTATCGGATGAGGAACTGTCAGATGAGGACGTTGCTGAACCACAAGAGGATCAACCTTCAGAACTTGATGAGCCTAAGGCAACTCAACCATCCTTGGACTTTAGAAAAGTCATGGCTGTGTTTAAGGAGTTGTTCCCTGACCACTTTGTTTCTGTGGCTCCTCGTTCGCCGCCGTCAGAGTTTGTATTAGGCGTTCCTGCTTCCGTGCCTGCCTTTACTAAACTCGTTCTCTCTCGCTCATCCAAGAGAGCTTTGCGGCTGTTGGGCGATTGGTTAGAGACCAAGAAGAGTTTAGGGAAGACAGCATTTGCCTTCCCCCCATCTAAACTCTCGTCTAGATCGAGCGTCTGGTATGCCACGGGAGAAGTTCTCGGCTTGGGAGTTCCTGCCTCTGCCCAGGGCGACTTCTCAAGTCTTGTAGACTCTCCCCGCCGCCTTGCCATGAGACGCTCGAAGATTTGTTGGTCACCATCGGACCTGGACCACCTTCTTAAAGGTATATTTAGGGCTTTCGAGGTCTTTAACTTCCTAGACTGGTGTTTAGGAGCCCTGAGTAGGAAAATCTCTTCTCCGGACAAGGATGTTTCCTTACTCATTATGTCCTCCATGGACAAGGCCGTCCGTGATGGGTCCAACGAACTTGCTGCTTCATTTACGTCCGGAGTCCTGAAGAAACGAGAGTCTCTATGTTCTTTCCTGTCTGCTGGAGTGACGCCATGCCAAAGATCTGAGTTACTCTTTGCGCCCTTGTCCAAGTGCCTATTTCCTGAAGTCTTGATTAAGGAAATTGCCTTGTCGTTAGTACAGAAGGACACCCACGATCTAGTTGCATCCTCGGCTCGCAAAGCTCCCCCTTTGCCTACTTTGTCTGCTAGACCGAGGATAGACACTCCAGCGTCTCGATTTATCCCGCCCTTTCGTGGCAGAGCCTCCAGCAGAGGAGGTGCTCGTGCCGAAGGGAAGCGAGGGAAGAGGAAAGGATCCAAGTCCTCTAAGGGCAGAGTCTGACTGCCCGCAACTTCAGACAGCAGTAGGAGCCAGACTCAAGAACTTCTGGCAAGCCTGGGAGAAGAGAGGCGCAGATCAACAATCTGTGAAGTTACTCAGAGAGGGGTACAAAATCCCTTTTGTACGCAAACCCCCTCTAGCGACGTCCCCCATCGATCTCTCTCCCAGGTACAGAGAGGAAGAAAAGAGACAAGCCCTGAAACTGGAAGTGTCTCTTTTGCTAGAGAAGGGAGCGGTGGTCAAAGTCTCGGACCTTCAATCACCGGGATTTTACAACCATCTCTTCCTAGTATCAAAGAAGACAGGAGGTTGGAGACCGGTGCTAGACGTCAGTGCTCTGAATGTCTTTGTCACAAAGACAAAGTTTTCCATGGAAACCACAAAGTCAGTCTTAGCAGCGGTCAGAAAGGAAGACTGGATGGTCTCTCTAGACCTAAGGGACGCCTACTTCCACATCCCCATTCACTCAGACTCCCAACCCTTTCTGAGATTCATCTTCGAAGATGTGGTTTACCAGTTTCGGGCCCTGTGCTTTGGCCTAAGCACAGCTCCTCTCGTGTTTACGAGGCTGATGAGGAATGTGGCGAAATTCCTCCACTTATCGGACATCCGAGCCTCCCTTTATTTGGACGACTGGCTTCTCAGAGCCTCTTCCAGTCGTCGCTGTCTGAAGGATCTCAATTGGACTCTAGATCTGACCAAGGAATTGGGACTCCTAGTCAATTTGGAAAAGTCGCAGCTGGTCCCATCCCAAACTATTCTGTATTTAGGGATGGAGATTCACAGTCAAGCTTTTCGGGCTTTTCCGTCGGCCCCCAGAATAGATCAAGCCCTGCTCTCCATCCAGAAGATGCTGAAGAAAGAACGCTGCTCAGTCAGGCTGTGGATGAGTCTGGTAGGGACGCTGTCATCCCTGGAGCAATTTGTATCACTAGGAAGACTACACCTCCGTCCTCTTCAATTCCATCTGGCTTTTCACTGGAAAAAGGACAAGACGCTAGAGGCGGTCTCGATCCCGATTTCCGAAAAGATAAAGTCTTGTCTGACTTGGTGGAAGGACAATATCAGTCTAAGAGAGGGTCTTCCCCTGGCAGTTCAGATACCCAACCACGTTCTCTTCTCAGACGCATCGGACTTGGGCTGAGGCGCGACGCTGGACGGTCGGGAATGCTCAGGTCTGTGGAACTCGAGTCAGAGGAGCATGCATATCAACTGCAAGGAGCTTTTGGCGGTTCATCTGGCCTTGAGAAGCTTCGAGTATCTCCTTCGAGGCAAAGTGGTGGAAGTAAACTCGGACAACACCACGGCCTTGGCGTACATCTCCAAACAGGGAGGTACCCACTCACTGACGTTGTACGAGATCGCAAGGGACCTGCTCATCTGGTCAAAAGATCGAGGCATCTCCCTAGTAACGAGGTTCATCCAGGGCGACTTGAACGTCCTAGCAGATTGTCTCAGTCGAAAAGGGCAGGTAATTCCAACCGAATGGACCCTCCACAAGGATGTGTGCAAGAGACTTTGGGCGACTTGGGGTCAACCCACCATAGATCTCTTTGCAACCTCGCTGACCAAGAGGCTTCCAATCTATTGCTCTCCAGTCCCGGACCCAGCAGCAATACATATAGATGCCTTCCTCCTAGATTGGTCACATCTAGATCTTTACGCATTCCCACCATTCAAGATTGTCAACAAGGTACTGCAGAAGTTCGCCTCTCACGAAGGGACAAGGTTGACGTTAGTTGCTCCCCTCTGGCCCGCGAGAGAATGGTTCACCGAGGTACTTCGATGGTTAGTAGACGTTCCCAGAAGTCTTCCTCTAAGGGTAGACCTTCTACGTCAGCCACACGTAAAGAAGGTACACCAAAGCCTCCACGCTCTTCGTCTGACTGCCTTCAGACTATCGAAACTCTCGAGAGCTAGAGGCTTTTCGAAGGAGGCAGCCAGTGCGATTGCTAGAGCAAGGAGAGCGTCTACCATTAGAGTCTACCAATCGAAGTGGGAAGTCTTCCAAGACTGGTGCAAGTCAGTTTCTGTATCCTCGACCAGTACCTCTGTAGCTCAAATAGCTGATTTTCTCTTATACCAGAGAAAAGGACGATCCCTTTCAGCTCCAACTATCAAGGGCTACAGAAGCATGTTGGCATCGGTCTTCCGGCATAGAGGCTTAGATCTTTCCAACAATAAAGATCTTCAAGACCTCCTTAAGTCTTTCGAGACCACTAAGGAGCGTCGTTTGGCTACTCCTGGGTGGAATTTAGACGTGGTCCTAAGATTCCTCATGTCAGACAGGTTTGAGCCTTTACAGTCAGCCTCCCTGAAAGATCTCACTCTTAAGACTCTTTTCCTGGTATGCTTAGCCTCGGCTAAAAGAGTCAGTGAGATTCATGCCTTTAGCAAGAACATCGGATTTTCGTCAGAAAAAGCTACTTGTTCTCTGCAACTTGGTTTTCTAGCCAAAAATGAGCTACCTTCTCGTCCTTGGCCTAAATCTTTCGATATTCCCAGCTTATCGGAGATTGTAGGCAATGAACTAGAAAGAGTCTTATGCCCTGTTAGAGCTCTTAAGTTCTACTTAGCTCGTACTAAACCTTTACGAGGCCAATCTGAAGCTTTATGGTGTTCGGTTAAGAAACCATCCTTGCCAATGTCAAAGAATGCTTTGTCATACTTTATCAGATTGTTAATACGAGAAGCTCATTCACACCTGAGTGAGGAAGACCGATCTTTGCTTAAGGTTAAGACGCACGAGGTTAGAGCTGTAGCAACTTCCGTGGCCTTTAAGCAAAATAGATCTCTGCAAAGTATAATGGACGCAACCTATTGGAGAAGCAAGTCAGTGTTCGCGTCATTTTACTTGAAAGATGTCCAGTCTCTTTACGAGAACTGCTACACACTGGGACCATTCGTAGCAGCGAGTGCAGTAGTGGGTGAGGGCTCAACCACTACAATTCCCTAATTCCATATCCTTTTAATCTGTCTCTTGAAATGTTTTTATGTTGTTTTTATGGGTTGTCCGGAAGGCTAAGAAGCCTTTCGCATCCTGGTTGATTTGGCGGGTGGTCAAAGTCATTTCTTGAGAGCGCCCAGATTAGGGGTTTGATGAGGTCCTGTTGTATGGGTTGCAGCCCTTGATACTTCAGCTCCTGGGGGTCTGTCAGCATCCTAAGAGGATCGCGGGGCTCCGTAAGGAAGACGTACTTACAAGGCAGAGTAATCGTCTAAGTCGACTTCCTTACCAGGTACCTATTTATTTTGGTTTTGTTATATTGATAACTGTCAAAATGAAATATAAAAACTCTTAGCTTATACGATGTAAACATATTTAACTGGTCTCTACCCACCACCCTGGGTGTGAATCAGCTATTATATATTCACCGGCTAAGTTAAATATTTAAAAATGATATTTTAATTATAAAATAAATTTTTGAATATACTTACCCGGTGAATATATAAATTAAACGACCCTCCCTTCCTCCCCAATAGAGACGCAGTGGGATGAGAAGAAATTGAGTCTTTGTTTACATCGAGAGAGTGGTATCTGGCCGACAGTTGGCGCTGGTGGGCACACCCGCAACCTGTATAGCGATCGCTGGCGAGTTTTTACTGTTTTTTGTCTGTCGAGCAACAGAGTTGCAGCTATTATATATTCACCGGGTAAGTATATTCAAAAATTTATTTTATAATTAAAATATCATAATTATTGAAAAACTTTGGGGAAAATTGATTAAGAAGTGTAAGGATGACCAAAAAACAGCAACAAAGACAGCTACGAGTTCCTTGCTTGCTATACCCAAACATTAATTTAATCACCACTACTACCAAAAACGGTGCTGACAGTGGATTATCTGGATAGATAAGGATTCTTTCAATGTGTCTGAGTGTGTCTGAAGAGCTGCTGCATAATAAACTGATAGGGGTTGTGTCAAATAAATATTCATCACACATTCTTCCTGTCAATAACTCTTGCAGCTTAAACTAATAATTTTACTTTAGGGCACTACTACCACATAACTGTTTGTTCAAGCACCTGTGAACCCAAAACAAATTGTGCATATGTGACCACACAATGCAACCTGGTGGGGAAACTGGTACATAATCATAAGGAGAAATACATACACAAAAAATTATGGGCAAAGATTGGAATGAATTAATAAATATAGTTTATAATGTAAAATAAAAGAAAAAAATAGCAATTCTTATAAGTCCAAAATAAATCAAAACTATATGTTAGTATTCACAGTATGCATACCTGGTATGAGGTAGGAGTAACATGTTTTTCGATTTACGCTGATCTTCAGTTAACGTTAGATTGAAAGTAGTTTGTGCTGCTAAAATAGCATCAGCATCACTTGTTTCTTCTGGTTGATGTTTCACTATTTCTACAGTTCTGTTATCTTGTACTGTCAAGTCTGGACCTAGATTGAATTCTTCACACTGCAACATACATTAATATATCAGTTTAAGAACACAAATATTGTAAATACCAAAAATAATCACAAGTAGATTTCTTTCCTATTTTCCATGTACTGTAAAGTTATGGGATTGTTTTATTCCAGCAAAAGCTTGTTTATTACTTTAAAAACAAAGTCTAGAAATTAACATGTTGTAAGGTCTCATTTTTTGTTTAATGGAAGGTACTTGTAAAATAATTAATGCTGAACCAAAGCCCCCATAGAAATAAACCAGTTTTAATACACCAGTAGTTCTCTAAACTAATGGAGGTATGATCTACAACTTACTTTGTGCAGGCCACTTTTAACAATGCCAATCTTCTTAAAAGAAAACTACAGTATTTACAGATATATAAAAAAAATGATAACATGATATGTTCAAGTCCACTCAACTTTACTTTTTCAATTGTTTAAGAGATCTAGAAGAAAATAACTACAATTCTCATGGCAAGGGATAACAGGAACAACCTCCTAGCTAGGGAACCCACAAGGATTCATGCAGCATTCGGAATACAAAAAGTTAGGAGGCTGAACCAAGTACCTGGCCTGTGTTGGACCTAATATCTGGAATGCCTAATTTCAGCAACCTATGCATTACGTAGGGGGAACCACTTTAGTGACTACAAAATGATGGTTTATTTAGCATGCGAAATACATCGGGCTAATCTTTTCTGAAATGCTTTATGGAGATATTGTATTATTATTATTACTAGCCAAGCTACAACCCTATTAGGAAAATCATAATAATATAGGCCCTAAGGCTCCAATATGGAAAATAGCCCAGCAAGGAAAGGAAATAAAGAAACAGAACAGTATGCCTGAGTGTACCTTCAAACAAGAGAACTCTAACCCAAGACTTTGGAAGAACATGGTACAGAGGTTATGGCACTACTCAAGGCTAAAGAACAATGGTTTGATTTTGGAGTGTCCTTCTCCTAAAAGAACTGCTTATGATAGCTAAAGAGCCTCTTCTACTCTTACCAAGAGGAAAGTAGCCACTGACCAAGTGTAGTGCACTAGTTAACCCCTTGAGTGAAGAAGAATTTTTTTGGTTATCATAGTATTGTCAGGTGTATGAAGAAAGACGAGAATGTGTAAAGAATAGGCCACTATTTAGTGTATGTGTACGCAAAGAAAAATCGAGCCATAACCAGAGAGGGAGCCAATGTAGTACTACTGTATATGGCCAGTCAAAGGATCCAATAACTATATAGCAGTATTATCTCAAAGGAAAAATAGAAAATATTCACCAATCCTAAGTTTCATCTCCTGTCACCTATCCACTTGACTGATTTTAATTAACACTAACTGATGTTTTAATTAGCATGGTTGAGTACATATATGAAATTTATACCATAAAATTTCTAAAGTCATCCCGAACACAGATATGCCATTCTTAAGTTTCAACTCTGTGTCAAATATATTTAAGAATGGGTCAAAGATCACGTGTGAGTTGATTTTTTCTATACTATTTTTTAATAGTGGAGTACATAATTGAAACTAGCATCAAAGAGCATATCAAAGAGTATTTACCCAGTACAGATCTAAAGGACCTCATTAGCTCTGAAATACAAGATTCTGCAGTTAGGAGTTGTGAGGATGGGGTCAGTTTACTGGGCCCCTTTCCAGGTTATAGAGTTTGGACCTGGGGACGAACTAGACTCTGCAGAGGAGGAAGCTTTACTGCAGGATTCTTAAGTAGAGGCTTTGGTCTTTACGAAGAGGTATCTCTCGGGAGACCCCAATGACTACATTACTTTCCAGGTCAGATCCAATCCAGTGTTCCGCTAAGCAGGATATCAGTCTGCTTGCATCTGCCATGGACGTCTCAGTTATAGTAAAGATAGTCGAGGCTTTGATCCACTCCATCTACGGTCCGTCGCCTTCCCTTCCACTCCAGCCTGGTCCTTCAGTGTGGCTGGCCCTTAGGCTTACCAGCTTCCTCCTGTTTCTGTGGATCTGGATGGTTACTAGCTTTCTTCTGTTTCAAGCATTGAAGGTTCGGTGGTGGTGGGAGGAAAGCGGCGGAGGAAGCTTCTGCCATGGATGTAGATGAGTGACTTAGTGGGAAACCCTTGGTGATCCTGTGATGGATGTGCCTCTTAGCAGGAGTCAAATATTTCTTGCCATAAGTATAAAGAAATGCCATTCAATATCAAATTTGAGAACCTTTCAGAATTTTCAGAATGAAAACAAAAGTTCAAAGATCTGTCTCTCGGGGCATGTTCCCTACTAACCCCAAAAGAGGTTGTTCTGATGCCGTAGTCTTCCTTGAATACCTTAGCGGACATAGTCTTAGACGCTGGGGTTTTCTTCTTGACCTCAGTTTGTTTGATGCTTCTGTGGTTGGAATGACAGTGCCAGGCTAAATATTCCTTTTTAGTCCTAAAATGGTGAAATTGGCATCTGCATCAATGAGGGAGGTGCTGCTGAAAGGAGATTTATTTGGTCAAAAGAGAGTAGCCCCTTTTTGGGAGATATATCTGGATATGTTTGAGTAGAGCTAGAGGAATTTCTATATAGTGATCCTCTATGCAAATCTCTCTTCCTCCAGCCATAGTGGACAAAGCCAAAGACAAAGCAGAGGCAGTTGCCATTTCACTTTCTGAAATGGGAGGAAAGGTTTAAGGCCTTTCCAAAAAATACAAAGGTTTCATTTAAAAAAGCTGCAGACTATAAGAATCCTAAAAGTAGATTTTTTTCATTTTAGAATTTACATGAAACAAAAAACATTTTATGGTACAGTTATTTGGATTTTTCCTAGCTATACAACCACGAGTCTTTTAAAATATGAAATGTCTTCAGGGGAGCTAGAACAGCTGTTAAAATTGTTAAAAAGGTAGTTAAGGATAGGTAGTAAGGGCGGGTGAGAAGTCTGGCTCACCTGTTTGTCAAATTCCTCACATTTGACCTTCGGCTCTGTACTGAGAGGAGTGGTTGAGGTGGGATGTTTCACTAAAATGGACTCATGTTTGCATAGCTTGGAAAATACAAATTACTTTTATACTTTATTTGTTCTTACACGTATACAAACCTTTCATACTTGAAAAAGGCCCACTCAATTATTGGATGTTGCCTAGGACCAAATTGGTACTTTTTCCCTTTCCTGGAAATACCAGTCTCATTGGTCCCATGTGGGGCAAAGAAGATGAATTCAGACAGCTTCTATCATCCCATCATTGGGATGACTAGGTTTATACAGCCTGGCCAGTACTTGGTCGATGATGGGAGCTTTCTCCCTGGAAGGAGAGATGCAGTCTACACACAAATACCTGGCACATTATGGACAAAGGATAGGTATTCATTTCACTATCCTCTCCCTTATGAAGAAAGGAAGGGGAAAACTACTTTTTACAGATCCACTCTAATAAGAATAGTGCTCAGAAATGTAGCTTATCAGCATAAATGTCAGACCCAGTGTGTAATAGTACAAAAGCCTATCCCAAAGTAAGGGGAATGAAAGAAGTAGAAGAGCCAGTCCTTTTGCCCTTCCTCCGGGCATATTAAACATGTTACCGTAGACAAGATGAATCCTTGCCCCATAAGGTAGCTGGCCTGGCCACATAACGACTAGAAAAACCACCACAAGGCTAAGAACAAAGACAATACATCACTCGATTGATGCATTCAGGTGTCCAAAGACTCATGAGACAATGAGGGGACAGGGGCAGTCCTCTTCTAATCAAGCAAGAAAAATAGCAATGGGTGTTCACAATCAACCTTAAAGTGGCTTACATTGTGCGCACTCAGACGTGAAAAGGAACAAGGACTCATGAGCAGTGCAAAAGTGGTAGATGCAACATTAGGCTCACACTTCAGTAGACTGACCCTGAGGGTACTGGTCCCTACATGAACACCATTGCCTACTCCCAGGGGAGAAAAGTCGTCACTAGAGGCCTTCTTGTTAAAATTGCTCTTCTTGTTCTTCTTATGACAGTAAGAAAGTTTTGAACTGGTAGTGAAGGAGGAAGCATTGGAACTGGGAGAGGGGGAAGAAAAGTTGGAACTGGTAGAGGAGGAAGAGAGGTTGGAACTGGTAGAGGAGGAAGAAAGGTTGGAACTGGTAGAGGAGGAAGAAAGGTTGGAATTGGTAGAGGAGGAAGAAAGGTTGGAACTGGTAGAGGAGGAAGAAAGGTTAGAACTGGTAAAGGAGGAAGAAAGGTTAGAACTGGTAAAGGAGGAAGAAAGGTTGGAACTGGTAAAGGAGGAAGAAAGGTTGGAACTGGTAGAGGAGGATGAGAGGAGGATGAAGAGAAGCAAGCTTGCTTGCTTCTTCCTATTACTATAACAGACAAACCCTTCTTTAGCCCTTGACAAAGGTGCTCCCATAGAGGACACAACCACATGGGAATCCACCTCTGGAACCACAGAAAATTGGGTCACAGGCATATAATAGGCACTGGAAACTCTCACTGAAGGCACTGACATTGAGGGAGTCCTACCCAAAGCCATACCTTCCTTCAGACCACTCACAGTGTTCCTGAAATGCCCAAAGAGGGACACAGTCTTTAGGGAAACATCATCATTGGTAACAGATAAATCAGATACGTACCTGCAAATCTTGCAAATGCATAAGTGAGATTTCCTCACTGGGGGAGATTTTCACACCCAAAATACAGGAACCAAGTGCTGGGTGAAGGTCAAAGTCATCCTTCTCCTTACTCTTACTCTCCAAGGTCCAAGCCTAATGAGTAACCGAAAGAGATATAAAAGCTTGGGGGGAGAAAAATGAACCAAAAAGGTTCTATGACATTAACTGGAGGGTACTTCTGCCAAAGAATACTGGCAAACACTACTCAGTCTTTTACCTCTTCCTGCCAAACCTTTCAAGCAATGCAGGAGACCAATGCCTACACTTATCACAAGGCGAACATGGCATACAACAATTTCCCCTACAATAGGTAGAGATTAATTGGGGACAGACAGACTTGTCCATTAACTTCTCAAATGCCTTGCCTCTTTTACCAGAATACTTTTGCATATCCTTACATTCATCCATCAAAAAGTCCAACAGTAAGAGAAAGATTCAACAGTAAGGAGTGACGAAAGCAGCTGCGCATATTTATATTTGATACATCTAGACGAAAAAAATGACTTGACTGAGTCAGGCAAGTGTGTGAGTAGATCCCCATCATCCCGTCTCATTACCCAACTTCCTTGTTAATGATTTAACAGCCAAGCCAGCTTGCACTGGACAATACTCCAAATTAAAAGGAACAAAAGCTTGTATTCGCACAGGAAAAAGGTATGTTACATATTTCATGATTGAAGAAATGGGGCTAATAGTTTTATTCTTGGCACTTCAAACTTTCCCAAAATCTTATGATGTAATTAACTGCTGGAGTATCTAAATGGCATGTAGTTGACAGAATTGCAAAACAAATCCAAAGAACAATAAATTTAATATGATTCCAATCTAAAATTCCTGAAATTAATTGCTCCACACTGCTGAGAACTTTTTTTTATAATTTGCATGGGCATATAATGGTCTCCCTACACTAATAAATTTGAAGAAGCTATTCAGAGACATCTTTCACAATTCTATATACCTTTCATGCCTTTGGAACCTTGTTTGATAACAGTTTGAAAAAATACTTACACTCTGTAAAACTTTCCCAGAAGGCTTTTTTAAAACAATTCTACATTTATAAGGCACTGCAGCTTGAAGATGAATGGTAGCAGATGCTAAGTGGCAAAGAGCTGACATCACATTTTCCTGCACACAGTCTGAACTAGCATATACTATCAGTTGTTCTACATTTTCATCTGCAATAGGAAACTCTTCATGAATTGTAATTATTGTTCACCTCTTATTTCATTAAACTTAAGACTATAAAACAATTTTGGTACCTTAGAACACCTCAGCATAATAACTCATACAGTAATTTGACCTCTTTTCAGTCTTATTCACTTCAAACTCAGTAACTGGAATGAGATTAGACATTTACAGATCCTTACATTATTTAATTAATCTAGTCACTATCAGTTACTCCTAAAAAGAAACCTGGAAATTGAAATAAGGTAAATTTACTGTTCATAAAATTGCTTCCCTTATGTGACAAACTTTCCCATTTTAAGGCAGATGAAACATGAAAGATTTTAGAAGTAATTTGTACCTTTCTAACTATACAAATCTAAGTCCTTTAAAATAGGGAATATGTTTTCAGTTGGAACTGGAACAGCCACTGAATTCAATAGCTTGGTAGTAATGACAAGTGGAGAGCACAAATAAGAAACATTATTCCTTCACTTATTGTTAACTAGGTCGTTAAAGAATTCAACGGCCGTGTTTACTTTTTTAAAGTACAAAAGGTTTGTATATGCGAAGGAACAAACACATCTTCAGGTCATAATTAACATTAGCATCAAGTGTATGCTCCCATAAGACATGCAATACAAAGTTCATAATGATTTACGAACTTAATTCTATCTCTCTGAGTTTAACATTGTCTATATGACCTTTGTAGAAGCTCATAGTTCATCAGGAATATGTGTGTTAAATGAAAGCTTCTTTAAAACATAATTTTTAAGTTATGGCACAGACAATAAATTTGTTACACATATCTCCAAGACTCTCACTTTGTCTAAATGACAATGGGTCAACATAAAGACAATCAAAGGTCCTCAGCAATTATATTTAATCATGAGACTCTGCAACCCTTGCATTTCAAAATTCAAGACTGGACAAGAATATCCTTCTTTTGCAATCAGTCCACATTATTATTATTATTATTATTATTATTATTACTAGCCAAGCTACAACCCTAGTTGGAAAAGCAAGATGCTATAAGCCCAAGGGCTCCAATAGGGAAAAATAGCCCAGTGAGGAAAGGAAATAAAGAAATAAATAAATGATGAGAACAAGTTAACAATAAATCATTCTAAAACAGTAACAATGTCAAAACAGATATGTCCTATATAAACTACTGTATTAACGTCAAAAACAGATATGTCATATATAAACTATAAAAAGACTCATGTCAGCTTGCTCAACATAAAAACATTTGCTCCAACTTTGAACTTTTGAAGTTCTACTGATTCAACTACCCGATTAGGAAGATCAATCCACAACTTGGTAACAGCTGGAATGAAACTTCTAGAATATTGTGTAGTATTGAGCCTCATGATGGAGAAGGCCTGGCTATTTAGTGGCTATAGATTACTTTAGTTTTTATGATGTAAAGTAAGGTCAAAACTAATCTCATTTCTAAACTAAAATTAATTGATATTGCTACTAGTTCTTGTAGGCTTAGCTATTTGGCAAAATAAAAATCTACACCTAACAAGCACATCTCACATGATGGCCCTGGTCACCCTCAGGCCTGTAACTGTTGTTAGTCACTTATTAAAAAGCCCTGAATGTGGGGAGGGAGGAAGGCCTATTATATTTGGGTCGGTATCAAATTAATTTTAGGTCCTGCATAGATCTGCAAAGAAGTTCTCTACTTCACCACCACTGCATGCATGCAACTCCTTGGGAGGAGACGTTGCCACCCGTACTGAAGAGTTCCGAAATGAAAGCGCTACCTCTGGGTTAACTTGTTTTGAGAAATGGAAAACCAAGGCATCTCTTCTCCTCAAAACCCTGTTATCCCACTGATTTGTTACTTGATGTGCAAGGAAGGTCATTGCCTTCCCACTAGACAGCAAGAGACTCTTGTGCTTCTCCAAAGACTCCAGCATTGATAACCCTACAAACTTGTTTAAGTAAATCACTGTAGCTGACCATTAGTCAAACCAAGAGACAATTGAGAGGGAGTCCATGGCAGACAATTCCATGTCCACCGACTTGGCTGAGAAGGACGTACCTTCCACCTTGAGTCTCTCAAAGGAGAGTCCGCACACCAACGGGTCAACCTGCAGAGGAGATGACCCAGCATGCTCTGGTGAGTAGAACCTCTGCCGCGAGAGTGAGGATGGGGCGGGGGAAAGATCTTGTTTGACCAGCTGGACTCGAGAGTTTTCAGATTCGCAGATCTAATCACCATCTCGATCTAGGTCCAAAACAATCAGATTTGACTAAGGCATCAAAGTGCCAATCATTGACCAAAGTTCTCCCTGAAGGCGGAGCCAACGTTGACTCCCCCCAGGCCATTGGACTCACAGCCAAGTGAGCAGAAAAGAAAAAAATATACTCTTGCTTACCACGTTAGATTTCCATCTTTAGTCTGAGGCCGCACAGAAGCCTTTCACAGGATATTAGTCACAGTCTGCCAGCACTTTTACATAGATTGCATCAAATCATGCTCATAACTATTTTCAGAGGCAAAAGGTTTACAGTTATAGGCTGGGGTTACTTGGATGAAGGTTCAGGCTCCTCCTCTTATAAAGTTTGATCACTTAACCTCTACAAGTAATGGGCCACCAAGTTGAAATGGAAAAAATATACTTTTACTTACCACTATGGTTATCAATGTAATCTTGTTTTGTGAACATGAAAATTGTTAACAGATATGGTTCAGACGCAACAATTATACATGAAGCATTAGTAACAATCTGATTCCTAGAGTGTAAGCCAGAGGTTACCTAAGGTCTAATTAGTTCAGATACTATTGTACCTTCCTAAGAAAGGGTAACTGGAATCTCTAGAGCTTCATCCTAGCTAGGTTCAACTTCAGGTAGAAGGAATACACAGTTATATATATTAACCTGAAAATCTTATAAGAATGTATACTCTGTCCAGAATAAGATTTGTTTTTTCATCTTTAAACTTGGTATCCACATCAGCAACAGGACTAGTTTTCACAGACAAACTTGAGAAATACAGCTATCTAACCCCTAATCATGTGATGATGCACTATTACTAGTGCTCTTTATAACTTTTAATCAACTCCTCTTATAGCTCTAGGTATATGCAAGCTGTAAAAATGCCTGTAACTCACTCAGGCCTTCACACCGATTACCACATTCTGCCACAATAAAGATTCCCGTGGCAAGTAACATGTGGGTCATTATTTACCCTTCTTAATGATCATAAATCATAAGTTCTCAACGTTAATGTCTTAGAAGATCTACCTGCATAAAGAGCAGTTAATCCAAAGAAATCAAGTACCTAAAGAAAAAATTCTTAACACTAAAGCGACAATAGAAAATATGAAGGGATTAGCCACAGGAGGTTACAAGCATAGAATAAACCAGGGCTACCATGTTAAGAGGTGTTTGTTAGCTGTAAATTTTATGTCTTATAATAACTAAAGTTACAAGAACTAATGGCAGCAATTATCTTTGGTAAGGTTAATTACAACTAAAATATTTCAAAAAGAAATACATACCTAAGGAGATTTTATGTAAACTTTTTATCAACTTTGATGAATCTTGATGGTTAATAGCATCATCTATTTTGTCAATTACAACAACATATTTGCTGCTCCCCTTTACAGTTCCTACTGTGAAGAGCTCTTCTAATGGTTCATGAAGGTGAACACAGGAAGCTGTATTTTTCCAACCAGAGGCATCACTGTAACCATCAAAGAAAGTTACTTTTGAAGCCAAACCTGAAAAAATTAAGACATGAATTATTAAATTCTAAATAGCAAATAAACTCCAATATCATCAAAAAGTCTCAAATAAAGTTTTTAATTATCTTTTTGTAATCACCATCATCAAAAATTCTATATTTAAATTTTCCATGGAGAGGAATACCTGAATTCAAGTTAACAAGAGTATGAAACGTTTACAGAAACTTTTTTACTCATGATGTCAAGAGCTTATGAAGGTCCTCACTAAAAAAAAATGCCTGAACTTGTGTTGTCTAAAAGTGGAAGCACATAAATATTGTCACCATCCCAATAAATACTTTCCCATTAGTGGTATCGAGAGTGAAACGCACTCTTCACAACAATTATATAAATCAGAGAATTGACCTGACACAATACATGGGAATGAGGGACATGATCTCCCAGAAATAAGTCATGTATACATTTCAGGCAATGCAGTAATTGTAAACTAAACTAGGGGAAGACATCTTAAAATATCAAATGGTAACAAGTATTTTTTCTAGCCATAAAAAATGTTATTTTTATAATAAAATAAATTTTTGAATATACTTACCCGGTGATTATATAAGCTGCAACTCTGTTTCTCGACAGAAAACTCTACGTAAAAAATCCGCCAGCGATCGCTATGCAGGTAGGGGGTGTACTTCAACAGCGCCATCTGTCGTGCAGGTACTCAGTACTCAATGTAAACACAGAACTCAATTTTCTCCTCGGTCCACTGGGTCTCTATTGGGGAGGAAGGGAGGGTCCTTTAATATATAATCACCGGGTAAGTATATTCAAAAATTTATTTTATTATAAAAATAACATTTTTCAATATTAAACTTAGCCGGTGATTATATAAGCTGAATCACACCCAGGGGGGTGGGTAGAGACCAGCAATAATTGTTTACATTATTATGAGCTAAGGATTTTTTATTTCATTTTAGCAGTTATTCAAAATAACAAACATAAAATAAATAAGTACCTGGTAAGGAAGTCGACTTAAACAATAACTCTGCCTTTTTAAGTACGTCTTCCTTACGGAGCCTCGCGATCCTCTTAGGATGCTGAGCGACCCCTAGGAGCTGAAGTATCAAGGGTTGCAACCCATACAACAGGACCTCATCAAAACCTCTAATCTAGGCGCTTCTCAAGAAATGACTTTGACCACCCGCCAAATCAAGTAGGATGCGAAAGGCTTCTTAGCCTTCCGGACAACCCAAAAACAATAATAAAACATTTCAAGAGAAAGATTAAAAAGGTTATGGAATTAGGGAATTGTAGTGGTTGAGCCCTCACCCACTACTGCACTCGTTGCTACGAATGGTCCCAGAGTGTAGCAGTTCTCGTAAAGAGACTGGACATTCTTAAGATAAAAAAGACGCGAACACTGACTTGCTTTTCCAATAGGTTGCGTCGATTATACTTTGCAGAGATCTATTTTGTTTAAAGGCCACGGAAGTTGCGACAGCTCTAACTTCGTGTGTCCTTACCTTCAGCAAAGCTTGGTCTTCCTCATTCAGATGGGAATGAGCTTCTCGTATTAACAGTCTGATAAAATAGGATAAAGCATTCTTTGACATAGGCAAAGATGGTTTCTTAACTGAACACCATAAAGCTTCAGACGGGCCTCGTAAAGGTTTAGTTCGTTTTAAATAGAACTTAAGAGCTCTTACAGGGCATAAGACTCTTTCTAGTTCATTTCCAACCATACGATAAGTTTGGAATATCGAACGATATTGGCCAAGGCCGAGAAGGCAGCTCGTTTTTGGGTAGAAAACCAAGTTGTAGAACATGTAGCCGTTTCGGATGAGAATCCGATGTTCTTGCTGAAGGCATGAATCTCACTGACTCTTTTAGCTGTGGCTAAGCATACCAGGAAAAGAGTCTTTAAGGTGAGATCTTTCAGGGAGGCTGATTGTAGCGGTTCGAACCTGTCTGACATAAGGAATCTTAGTACCACGTCTAAATTCCAACCAGGTGTAACCAAACGACGCTCCTTCGTGGTCTCAAAAGACTTAAGGAGGTCCTGTAGATCTTTATTGTTGGAAAGATCTAAGCCTCTGTGACGGAAGACTGATGCCAACATGCTTCTGTAACCCTTGATAGTGGGAGCTGAAAGAGATCGTTCTTTCCTCAGATATAAGAGGAAGTCAGCTATTTGAGTTACAGAGGTACTGGTCGAGGAAACGGATACTGACTTGCACCAGTTTCGGAAGATTTCCCACTTCGATTGGTAGACTCTAAGGGTGGATGTTCTCCTTGCTCTAGCAATCGCTCTGGCTGCCTCCTTCGAAAAGCCTCTAGCTCTCGAGAGTCTTTCGATAGTCTGAAGGCAGTCAGACGAAGAGCGTGGAGGCCTTGGTGTACCTTCTTTACGTGTGGCTGACGTAGAAGGTCCACCCTTAGGGGAAGTGTTCTGGGAACGTCTACTAGCCATCGAAGTACCTTGGTGAACCATTCTCTCGCGGGCCAGAGGGAAGCAACTAGCGTCAACCTTGTCCCTTCGTGAGAGGCGAACTTCTGCAGTACCTTGTTGACAATCTTGAACGGAGGGAATGCATATAGATCTAGATGTGACCAATCTAGGAGAAAGGCATCTATATGAACTGCTACTGGGTCCGGGATTGGTGAGCAAAATATTGGGAGCCTCTTGGTCATCGAGGTTGCGAAGAGATCTATGGTTGGCTGGCCTCAGGTGGCCCAAAGTCTCTTGCATACATCCTTGTGGAGGGTCCATTCTGTTGGAATTATTTGTCCCTTCCGACTGAGACAATCTGCCATGACATTCAAGTTGCCTTGGATGAACCTCGTTACTAGTGATATGTCTAGACCTTTTGACCAGGTGAGGAGGTCCCTTGCGATCTCGTACAACGTCAGAGAGTAGGTCCCTCCTTGCTTGGAGATGTACGCCAAAGCCGTGGTGTTGTCCGAGTTCACCTCCACCACTTTGCCTTGAAGGAGAGACCTGAAGCTTTTCCAGGCCAGACGTACTGCCAGTAGCTCCTTGCAGTTGAAATGCATTGTCCTTTGACTCGAGTTCCATAATCCCGAGCATTCCCGACCGTCTAATGTCGCACCCTAGCCTACGTCCGATGCGTCCGAGAAGAGAACGTGGTTGGGAGTCTGAACAGTCAGGGGAAGACCCTCTCTTAGGTTGATATAGTCCTTTCACCAAGTCAGACAAGACTTTATCTTTTCGGAAACCGGGATCGAGACCGCTTCTAGCGTCTTGTCCTTTTCCAGTGAAAAGCTAGATGGTATAGAAGAGGACGGAGGTGTAGTCTTCCTGGTGACACAAATTGATCCACGGATGACAGCGTCCCTACCAGACTCATCCACAGCCTGACTAAGCAGCGTTCCTTCTTCAGCATCTTCTGGATGGATAGCAGGGCTGGGGGCTGATCGTCTTGTTCAGCAACGTCCTCATCAG
Organism: Palaemon carinicauda; assembly: GCF_036898095.1. Classification (NCBI taxonomy): domain Eukaryota; kingdom Metazoa; phylum Arthropoda; class Malacostraca; order Decapoda; family Palaemonidae; genus Palaemon; species Palaemon carinicauda. The sequence continues at coordinate 48,367,729 of NC_090765.1, read as the reverse complement.
AGGGTTCCTCATCCGAAACTGATGAGGAAACGGCAACGGAGTGGGCAACGTCTGACTCGCTGAATCCCGTCGCACTGGTGGATGCGTGACGGAGCCGGACGCAATATCATGGAACTGCTGCATAGTCTGTGAACTGTCAACAACCATGGGTGCGCGAGGAAGTACAGCGTCAACCCGAAACTGTCTAGACCGTCTGGGTTGTGCAGTCAACACCCTACCGGGTTGCTGAGGTTGACGCACTGCGTCACAACAAGTCACCTCTGCTGGTTGTTGAACGTCCTGAACGTCAACAACCACCTCCGAGCGTCGCTTAACGTCAACGTGCGGCTGGCAACCCACACTAGGTCGCATCGGTGGAGGAACCACCTCAACTGGCAGACGCGAGTAGGTTACCTCAGCGTCAACAGGGCGCACAACCGACCGGTTGGAAGGTGGTTGGCCAGAAGGAGGAACCACCTCAACTGGCAGACGCGAGTAGGTTACCTCAGCGTCAACAGGGCGCACAACCGACCGGTTGGAAGGTTGTTGGCCAGAAGGTTCTTCTCCGCATTTAAGTCCTCTATCAAGGACGCAAGCTTGGACTGCATGTCTTGCAGCAAAGCCCATTTAGGGTCTACGGGAGCAGGTGTGGCAACAGATGGGGTTAGCGACTGAGGCGGAACCGTTTACCATCCCTGAAAGCCTTGTTATGTGTGACATAATAGTACAGCAAAACTTCAAAGGCTCGACAAAAGCTGAGAAGTTGACCTGTAAACAACTTGGAGCGTCTCCTGGCTAGGCGCCAGGGAGAGTCTACCAGAATTGAGAAGTCTATCTGGGCAGAGGCATGAACTCCCAAGCCGAGAACTTCTCTCGTGTCATATCAGACTCTCGCTCTATAAACCAGTTTAAAAGAAGGGAAATCAAAGGCTGTATCCCCCAAACTCCTCCTGGTGAAAAAACCAGTCGCCTAGCCAACCTAACGCTCTCTAGGAGAGCGAGAGAGCACTAGCTTAAAAACAACGGCTTCGAAGTAGCTAGGCCTAGTGTAAGTTCTGACGTTTAGGCGAACGAGGAGCAGCAGTTACAAGATCCGGACGAAGATCCTTAAAAAAATCATCATGATTTAATTACAGGAACCTTGTCCGATAAAAGCGGAGTCTCTCACTGGTGCATTAGTAGCGGACCAGAACGCAACGTCATGTAACTGCTTGACAGTCTGTGAACTGTCAACAACTGAACTGTCAACCACAACAGGTGCGTGAGGACGTACAGCGTCCACTCGAGACTGCTTTGACTGTCTAGACTGAGCAGTCAAAACAACTCTAGAATGCGGAGGTTGACGCACCGCGTCAAAACAAAACAACTTAGACTGTTGTTGTACCTCGCGAACGTCAACGGAAGGTTCCGTGTGTCGCTGAACGTCAACATGCGGCTGGCAGGGTACACTGGAACGCATGGGTGGCGGGACTCTCTCAGCTGGAGTGCGGCAGAAGGTCGCCTCAGCGTCCACAGGACGCACAACCGTGGTTGGTTGTAGGCTAGAAGTTGGTGCAGTGTCAACCTTCTCCGCACGAAAGTCCTGCATCAATGACGTTAACTGAGACTGCATGGTCTGCAGCAAAGACCACTTAGGGTCTACAGGAGCAGGTGCGGCAACAGACGGTGTGACTGCCTGATGCGGTACCGCTTTGCCTCTCTTAGGAGGTGAGCAGTCGTCGGAAGACTGCAGCGAGTCCGAACTGACCCAGTGGCTACAACTGGGCCGTTGGACTTGCGCGGAAGGGACCGACTTGCGCTTAATAAGCCGCGAGACCTTGGTCCATGGTTTCTTACGAGAAACCTCTTCCGCAGACGAGGAATAAATGGGCTCTCTCATCTTTGTGTGGGTGGGGCGATCTTGGGTAGATACGCCCGAAACCACGGAGGGAAACGTCTGTTCGTTGATCAAGGCCTCTCGAACCCATAAGTCGTACGACATTACTTCTCCCCTGGGCTTGGGAGCTTGCAAGAGGTCCCGGACTAGGTGAACGACAGGCACGAACAGACGAACCCTCGGACGCAACACTGTAACACTTTGCGCATATCACTTTATCGATTTTCTGTTTGCACTTATTTCATTGAAATCGAAACTTTTACTGATCTCTACCTGAAACACGCAATTCTACCCTTCATTAAAAGGTAGTAATTGCGAAATCAGTCGTATAATGCAGCTCATTAATACCAGCAAAAAACAGAAAACATATATTAAGATAAAAAATTCAGTGGCTGGGAAAGAGACTAAACACTAGTTCATATAACTACGTTTTCAATCTCTCACCGCACATAGCCTGGGGACGAGAATAAAAACCTAAAAACGTTTTACCTTCCTCCCCGTACAGAGACTAGGGACGAGAGTAACACGAGAACAACGTTACCCGCTTGAACGGAACGTTTTCTCTCCTCTCTCTCCCTCCGTCTCTATCTCTCTCTCTCTTTCTCTCTTGATTTCGCACCTAAGAGAAGAGCCCAATTATATACTGTATCGTCAAAAAAACATGTTATTTGACTAAAGGAAAAAACTGAAAGGTTTTCCAAATAAAAAGTTCCTTTAAATTAGAATTTAAAACATTTAAGCTAAGAAAGAATGAACAAAACGTCAGAATCGATTTACAGTACTCTTACTGCAAAGTGAAACCGTGATACACTCTCTCTCTATCGTAACGATAGAGCGCATGTTGAACGTCCTGAACGTCAACAACTGCGTAGCCTAAAAAACTAAACGTTAGTTCATCTTTGAAAACCGTACGAAGACTATCAAAGAAATTCTTTCATAAAACATTACATTTAAAAAGTTTTAAATTCTTTAAAGGCTAAATACGATATAACGGGCTCAACGTTGATTAACTTCGGTTCCAAGTTAGGACCGCCTACTATCAGGAAAGGTCGCATATAAACAAAACATTAAAATTTATTTTTATATGTTTATAATAAATGGAAAGTTAATCGAAGAGGCCTAATAAAGGCGGAGAGATATAAAATATATAGATCTATAACGTGATAAGAAAAATTACTAAAAACCTAAACACACTTCCGTCTAAGGGAAGGGTCGGCCATTTAAAAGTGAAAGAAAGTCCATACTCTCTTTGTCACCATAATTAAATCTATCCAAAACGAGTTCAAGTTTTGAGATGAAGATAAAACACCTGCATAGCGAAAGCTCAAAACTAGAATAGTGTACTTCACCAAATAGTTGTGAAAACAAATCCAGTTAGTAACAGCGAATTAGTAGGTCTTGCCGGTAGCCCGACAGAGAGAAAATTGAGTTCTGTGTTTACATTGAGTACTGAGTACCTGCACGACAGATGGCGCTGTTGAAGTACACCCCCTACCTGCATAGCGATCGCTGGCGGATTTTTTACGTAGAGTTTTCTGTCGAGCAACAGAGTTGCAGCTTATATAATCACCGGCTAAGTTTAATATTGAAAAACGAGTCATTTAATTATGGAAATTACTTCAGCGCACGCTGAAATCAGTTGTTGAAATGGATAACGAGCAATTATCCAACTGGTGAGGGTGCAGGGCAAAGCCCAGACCCCTCAGAGTCTGTTCTCTATTCACTTATGCAACTTCAACCTCGGACTTGGGGGGATGGTTTGAGGAGGGAAGTCATATTATAGGACTCAGGTTTGTATGCGTAGGAAAAATACAAATTACTTTATAAATCTTATATTTTTTTCCTACACGATAAACAAATCCTTGTCTCTCAATTAGGAAGCCTCACTACTTGGAGGGTTGGACATCCCACTAAAATAAAACTGGGAGATTCTTTCAACTTCTTTCAATGTGTTCAACGCTTGGTCTGAGGAGAGCAAGGCAAAGAAACTAAGACCCCCATCTACTTATCATAGGGGTGATAAGACCTGAGGTGTACATAACGTACAGTACCAAAATCAAAGGAACCCTTTCCTTTCAAGGAAATGAATGATTTAAAGTTTTCAGGCATCCTGACATTCCTTTCAAGGAAAATGTACGCAAATTGAATACTAGGAATATGAGTAATGGATTAGTATTAGATGCACTAGCATGGGGGATGGGGAAATATACTTCTTTGGTTTCAAAGACTGGAGCTCTAAAGTATAACTTACTGGCATCTAGTCCGACCTGCTGATATCAAGAGAGGGGCAGAAGAATGAAAGATAAGAGCTAGATATACTACATTCATTAGAGCAAGGCTTGCTCCACAACAGATTGAGCAGCTACCACAGGTCCAAGCATAAAAGTGTCAAAGGCCTTGTGGGTACAACCTCTCAGGTAAAGGTGGTCTCCCTCTTCCAGACACAGACCTTTAAAACTTGGACCACAGACAGATCCCTTTGGAATGAGAGATGGGGCAATAACACTGACTTCGTGAGTTCTCATCCTGGCTGGCGCCTCAACTGCCTCATCAGCCAAGACTTAAGCTCTCTGAATTGTCTTATGAAGCTAGAAAGAGATCATGTTCCTTGACACATCTTTCTTGGCCCTGCCACTGCTAACCAAGTCTCTCCTATGCTCAGGCCTGAGTTGTTGGGTCCTCTTGAAAAACCAGCACAAAGACCCTACAGGAAACAAGAATATTTTATCTTCACCACCTCTGGAAACTCACCTAGAGTCATGCACTCCCAGATTCTGAGTCTTGGCTACAAATTCAAGCACAAAATTAAGGAGACCTCTTTTCATCCATGAGCATGGACGACTAAGTACGAAAGACCATGCAACTCACTCACTCTCTTCGCCAGTGCTATAACTAGCAAAAAAAACAGTCTTAAGTGTTATATCCCTGTCTGATGACCTGTTAAAGGGTTCGAATAGGGTACGTGTAAGAGCCTTGAGGACTAAGGTCACATCCCATTCTGGTTACCTGAGGTCTAGGGACAGGCAAAACTGCTTGAAGCTCCTCACAAGCATAAACAGATTCCAGGAGGCTGGGAAATCTATGCCCCTCAGTCAAAAAGATCATACTCAATGCTGAGCAGAAGCATTTGATGGCCGAAACTGAGAGATGCTTCTCCCGGCAAAGGAAAACGCGATCTGTGCTAGATAAGCTCTGACCAGAAAAATACCCCTTCTACTACACCAATCACAGTACAGTACATGGCCCATTTAGCTTGGTAGACATCTGTTGACATCCTTCAAAGATATCTCGACATCTCATGTGCAGTGCCTCTCAAAAAGCCTTTTGCTCTGAGGAAATGCTGGATAATCTTCACCCATGAAGAGATGACAACTCCACAGACTGGTGGTGCCTCTAACGGTGCAGCTGACAGAGAAAAGTGGTCCATGGAGGTTAGTTCTCTCAAAACCTCGACCAGAATAGCAAGCAGAATGGGATACCACTCGGTGCGTGACCATCTGAAAGCCACCAGGGACATCCCGAGTCCTCATGTAATCAAGACACTGTTGGTTACAGGCCAAATAAGGGTGAACTGAGGGAAAGGTGTAGACTTCCAGGTAATCCCAGGGGTGTTGGAAGGCATCTCTGAATACTGCCCATGGGTCTCGAACGGGGGAGCAGAAGACGGGGAGCTTCCTGTTCAGCTGAGTTGCAAACATGTTGACCCCCAGATAGCCTCGCATGGCAAAAATCCTTTCAGCCACAAGGGGAAGTAGAGACCACTCCACTCCTACACCTGTTGTTGACGGCTGAGTGTTACTGTTAGGACATTTCTCTTGGCCGGAATGTACCTTGCTAACTACTCTATGGCATGAAATGCCACCCAAACATGCATCTGCTTTATCAACTTACAGAGGGGCACAAGACTGTGCCTCCTGATGGTTGACGTAGGGCACTACAGTTTAGCTGTCGCTCATCAGGCCTAGGAAGATCACTCGCATCTCTCGAATGCAGGTGGCTGTCTTTCTCGGACCACACTCCTGATACGACCAGGTAGTCCAGGTGCACGTCGCCAGCCACCTTTTGATGCATCTGAGAACAGCTGCAGATCCAGAGGCAAGAAGTTAAGTGGGACTCCTCCGGTGAGATTGTTCTCGTTGAGCCACCAGGTAAAATTACTCCTGACCTCCTGTGACTCCGGCACAGGAAGGAACGGGGGATACCTGTTAGCTACCCAGTGATTCTTTAGGCACCACTGAATGGATCTCTGGTGGAGATACCAGAGAAGAACAAGCTTCACCAAAAAGGACAGATGTAAGAGAAAATGTTGACATTGCCAAGCTGGAAGAACTGTCTTAGACAGGAACAGTTGCGCAACCTCCTAGAGCTTGGTGATGCAATCAATCATCTATGGGAAAGATTCTCGCTTCTGCCGAACCTATCAGCATGCCCAAGTACTTCATACTCAGCTTGGGTATAAGACTCAATTTCTCCCAGTTTACAACAATGTCTAGATTGTGGCAAAGTGAAAGAAGTTGAACTTGATCCTGAAGCAACTATCGACAAAACCAGGATCAACCGGTCATTGAAATACATCAGGAGACATATCCCTCATGAGTGGGCTCAAGCAGCTACTGTGGTGAACACCCAAGCGAACACCTGAGGAGCCGTATACAGTCTGAAACACAGTTTTGAACTGGTACACTTTACCGTTAAGGGACAAGTGGAAGTGTTTTCCAAAGTTCTGATATATGAAAGTATTGAACATGTCCTTCAGATCTACCGAAAGTACTAAGTCTCTCTCTCTCTGATGGAAGACAGCACTGACCATCTGTTTCTATCCTGAACTTCATCTCACAAAGATCTGTCTGGGACTTTATCGAACAATGTTACAGGAGGCTGGTGGTCCAGAAAATGAAGCAAATAACTGCCCGGAACAACACATACAACCTAAAACTTTGCCCCAGGTCTCTGCCACGTTGTCCAGTGGCAAAACAGAAAATGAATACCTGTCTAAGCATTTTCCTTTCCCTCCCCTCTTCCCATAACCAACGCCTCCTGAAAGGTTTGCATGCTCGAAAATACCATGCACGCACAGGCTCTCTTCAAGAAAAGCTAATGGGTGCAGTGGACGAACCCAAGAATTTGGCAGCTGTTCTCTTCGATGGGCCGAAGCCAATGGAGGTAGTAGGTTGGCTAGGGAACCAGCCACCCATTGAGATACTACCCCTCACCCCCCCCCCCCCCCCAATAACTAGCAGGTCAGGTAGTTACCACCTCGCATACAGTCTTCATGGCTATTCTTCCAGCTTCACCGAAAGATAATCCTGAATAAATAGCAAAAGGTTTGTAGAGAGTCAGAACATCACTTTAATATTCATTAGACAAATTTGATAAAATTCACGAATAAGTACAATATTCTAGATATAAAATACCTGATATACTAACCTTCACTTTCAATGTAAGATTTTATTCTGGCAGGTGATAATGCTGTAGTGAGATAATGTACTTCAGTATTCGTACGTAGGTGTGACTTGACTAGCGATAGAACCACTCCACGACCATGTATTTGACTTGAATCTAAAAACATAATTATCAAATCAATAATGCATATATCAGGAAAATACATTAAAATATCAGAAAATTTCCATGAATCAATTAAAAAAACAACAAATCTTAAGAGTAATTTGTATTTTTCCTTACTAGTATACTGTACTGTATATAAAACAATAATTTAGACTAAGCAGATGGAGCCATCATATGTGTGAATACAGTACTTGCACGGCTGTGTTGAGTGATACAAAGGTGTCTAAACTAAAAAGTCTTCCCCTTGAACACCACCTCAGAAACTTTCCTGTCTGAATAAATGGTAGCATGAAGATAAGCATCTTAAAGAAATATTGGAAACATCTAGTCATCTTTTGAGTGTTAGCTAGAACTCTAAGGAATTTAATTTGTTTAGGTATATCCAGCGCTGGTCTTCCTCTCTCTCTCATGATTTGGGAACCACAAACAGCCTGTTAATATCTCCAGAGATATTGTCTTTACCTTTTTGATGACCTTTTTGGCTATCAAGACTCTCTACTTCTTCCCCGAAAGTTGTCTTTTTTTATTAAATGTGGATGGAAGTTGGAAAGGTTATGGGAGAATTTGGTTGGGGAAGAATCTGCTCCAAAGGAAGTCTTTCTGCACCCTGAATACTCCCAAAGTTATGCATCTAACACCTCTCAATGTACCCAAAAAAAGAGACCACTCCCTGCATGGTCTTGAAAGCCCAACATATCCGATGTTTTGATTTATTTGTCCTTGTATTCTTTTTCTTAGCTTCTAGGTTAGGTTAGGAGGTGTTCGTTTCCCTTTTAAAATGTAGTTTTCCAATTATAACTTTTAGAATTCTATAACATCTAAAATTTTTAAAAAAATTGGCTTCTTCAGTAGATTTTCCCCACCATAACATCCCGGTTCCCACTGGGTGACCCCAGTTTTCAGTGGATATAATTGGGTACATCTCGCTTACAATCTATGTGCTATAAAAATAGGAGTAATTTCTTAAAAAATCGTTAGTTTCCTTGTAGGAGAAGCAGTATACTACATTAGAAGATGGGGGTGTATGTAGGCTATGATAGCGGCCACCTGTATGTATTATTATGTCTAACTTAGAATACGGCAGCGTAAGGGGGGTCGCAGGGATGCATTAGCCAACCCCCCCCCCCCCTTGTTAGCTAAGTGGGTTAGGACACGGCTTACTTACTTACTTTTACTTTAACCTAACCTTGTAGGTTAGGTTAGGGGGAAAGTTTAGGTGAGTTGATGTTCAGGTAAATGTGTAGGAGAGCTCCGCGGAAGATCTTGAAGAATTTTAAACACCTACAATTCACTATTATATCATATAGAACGCTTATATAATAGTCAATATATGAGCAGCTTCTATTTAACGAAGATATTCGTGTGTATAGTTATGTTTCACTTGGATTTTTTCTAAGTGTTTGTTTTTGTTTACTGTGTGATGTCTTGGCTAAAATGAGCTGTTTCACCGCCTTACTGCGTATGGCAGACTAGTTCTCAATGCTATTCTAACCAATAACAGGTGTTTTCTTGACGTCACACTGTTTGAAAACCAATCATGGCGGTTTTTACAAATCTAGCCAATGCTGACACTTATTACTTCACTTATCCCTGCTATTTTTCCACCAGTTACCACAGTTTACGTGAAGTTCCGCGGAGGAATATTTTTGCACGTCTCGGATCTCCCTTCAAACTGAAAAGCTCATTTTGCCGTGAAGTATGGAGCAATTAGCAGGACCTTCATCCCGTTCCGACTGTGTCACTTGTGACAATTGCTTTATTTCTTATGGGGATTTTTGTGTACATTATTCAGGGAAAGTTGATTTGCTAATTGCATTTGCTCAACGTCATGGTTTGATTTTGGCAGAGAAAAAGTGCCCTAATTGTGAAAATGTGTGCCGTATAGATTACAACAAATTAGCATTCCGGTGTGATCGTAGTGTGGTTACTCGTGGGAAAAGGAAGAGGAGGTGCAATTTTTTCGTGTCTTGTTTCAAAGGTAAGTTAGATATTGAGACTAATTTGAAGTTTGTGTTCCTTTTATTGCAAAAGGCGTTTTCATTTTAATTTGTTTCGTTTGAACTGAAACTCAATGTGGCCTTAAGGGGGGGTCGCAGGGGGGGGCGGAGCCCCCCCCGGTAGGCCTAGGTAGGGGTACAGGGCCCCATAGGCTAGGTTAGGTGGGTGTCTTAGGTTCGGTGGTGCCCTGAAAATTACTGTGGCCTTAAGGGGGGGTCGCAGGGGGGGCGGAGCCCCCCCCGGTAGGCCTAGGTAGGGGTACATGGCCCCCAGGGTAGGGTAGGTAGTTGTATTAGGTTCGGTAGTGCCCCGAAAAATCACTTTTCTCCTCCTCCCCCCACCCAAAAACCCCGCTTCCCACTGGGGTCCCCCATAATTGTAGTAGTAGGTTTATGCTTACATTTTCTGTGTAAGAGTTAGGTGGTTGTAGGAGGATTATCTCACAGTTTCAAGGTAACTGTAGCTCTAATTTACTGTTTTCTTTCGTTTTCTACTTTTAGAAACTTTTAAATCGAGCGCGGAGCTCTCCTACACATTTACCGATGTTCATTTTTAACCAACGCGTGAGGAACTGGCTGCTACTATACAAAGGCTCCAGAAAATGTCTCAACCAGAACTATAAAACCAAAAGGGTATATTAGAAACTGTTGTCACAACCAGAACTTTTAAAAAATCGAAAATAGGGTAAAGTTTTGGATTCAACCAAATTGGGAAATGTATTATATTAATATATTTTCCTAGTAAAGCACGTGATAACAAAACACTTCTTCTCAATACATTATTGTCGCTAATGCATACTTACAGAGAAAAAAAATATTTCAGGAATTGAAGGTCTTGACTTTTTCTAAGTTTAGTGTATATCTTTCCATGGGCACGCAAGGTAGCTCTTGTTCGTTTGTATATCTGTTTTCATCTTACTTGGCTCCTCCCCATTGCGCAATGTGACAATATTTACTTGAATGCGCATTTGCTCCTCCCACTAATGTCGCTCCTCCAATCTAAATACTACTGGGTTCTTTTCAAGGGTTATTACAGTATTGGACGATTCATTGGTCTCTCAGTCTTGTTTCAAGGATCTGTTTTTCGTGCAATATAACATTGTAAACGATAGTGTTTTGTTTTTTTCCCTATTTCATTATGGGAGAAACCCGTGATTGTCATTTGTTTTCGGTTTTCAAAAGTTCCGGTTTCTATATTTTCATCACACGTCACTTGACTGTCATGGATCCTCCGGTACGGTTGTGTGAAATATGTCGTTATTCCTATTTTGATGTGATCGGCCGATTTCATGGGAATTATAATGGAACTCCTGAAGTAGTGAATCGTTTTCTAAGGGAGCATTCCGTATTACCTTTAAGTGTCCAGTGTGGTAAATGTGATTCGGCTTTACATTTTCGTGAGGATAGACATGTGTGGTATTGTACCAAATCTGTAAAGGAGGGTCAACCACAACCTTCCACATCTTCATCGTCATCTTCCGTTTAAGGTAAGAAGTGATTTAACAAAATATATATATTCAAATTTACCCCTGGTTAAAGGGGGGGTCGCAGGGGGGGCGAAGCCCCCCCCGGTAGGGGTACAGGGCCCCTAGGTTAGGTTAGGTGGGTTTGTTAGGTTCTGTGGTGCCCTGAAAATTACTGTGGCCATAAGGGGGGGTCGCAGGGGGGGCGAAGCCCCCCCCGGTAGGGGTACAGAGCCCCTAGGTTAGGTTAGGTGGGTTTGTTAGGTTCTGTGGTGCCTTGAAAATTACTGTGGCCATAAGGGGGGGTCGCAGGGGGGGCGAAGGCCCCCCCGGTAGGGATACAGGGCCCCTAGGTTAGGTTAGGTGGGTTTGTTAGGTTCTGTGGTGCCTTGAAAATTACTGTGGCCATTAGGGGGGGTCGCAGGGGGGGCGAAGCCCCCCCCGGTAGGGGTACAGGGCCCCTAGGTTAGGTTAGGTGGGTTTGTTAGGTTCTGTGGTGCCCTGAAAATTACTGTGGCTTTAAGGGGGGGTCGCTGGGGGGCCCTACCCCCCTCCCCCCGGTAGGCCTAGTTAGGGGTATGGGGGAGGGGTGCTGGAACATTAATTATTCATTTATTGCAAATATCATTCAATGCCCCAACACCCTCCGCCCCCTTCCCCCACCCAAAACCCCGGTTCCCAAAGGGTGTCCCCCATAATTGGTGGGATGAACTAGGGTTTACATAGTAAATCTCTAAATCGGTTGGTTTGCAGTCAAAATAAACGTTAAATTCATTGAAACCACACTATTTCTGATGCAACAAATATATTTTTATTGCATTTTTCCAAATTTGGCTGAAACTAAAAATTTACCGAAAATAGATTTGGCAAGCAATAATTAAGATTAGGAGTCTTTGTATATAAGCGGCCTAAACTTTCCCCCCCTTAACCTAACCTACTTACCTAAGGGGTGTTAACAGCCCCCTGCGATCCCCTTTACATTGCCGTATTCTCAGTTAGCCGTAATCATACATACAGGTGGCCGCTATCATACATACACCCCTAAGTTTTATGTTTGCCCCAACCAACTACATACATCCTTAAATTTACATTCACATCTAACAGAAATGCATTTAAAGTCCAGAATACAGCATCATATTAGAATAAAAAATAAAAATTATTTCTCCATATTCATATAAACCATGTCCCCTAAACACGTGACATGTGGATATTTTAAACCGGTTGTCATTAGGCCTACCATCGGCACATCACTTACAGCTTACCGACGACAGTTAAGCCTGCAATCAACTTACCTGTAATTAATATTAACCTTGGAGAAAAGGATTCACATTTATGAATAATTTTCCCGAGGATAGCTTTCGTCATTGTTCTTATTTTGAGGTCAGGAAACTCAAGTTAATGACAATTCACGTCACACTAATACAGGTAGTTTACGATGTACCATGAAGCTAAAAGGTTGAACCGATAGTCTTGCTGGTGGTCGATTCAGATTAAAATTACAGTGCTAGGGACTCGGGACACTACTCAACCTTGTTGTACAGTCTGACTGGCTCCTAAACGATCACTTTTACGGTTGCGGCGCTCAATTAGTTACTAAATACCAGCTTTGGCGCATCGAAATGATGTCATTGACAAGTTGACACTTCACTATAAAGTTCCATGCAGGTAACAGGTTCAAAGTTCCTTGTTGCTCTCTCCACAACACTAATTGTGGGCATACTACTAGAAGCGTAATAGGTGCAAAATGGTAAAAGGTAAAAAAAAAAACCACTTTCATGTTAACTTCACAAAGTTTCATGCAATCAAACAAATGTTTCATTCTTTCCTTGTCTACCCATTCATAAATATAATTGTCCTTTCTTACATTTTAGGTATATTGTGTTTACTCTAACCTTTATCGTTACAGACTTACAGTTGGATCTTTTGTACCAGCCATCACTTAATCTCAATTTCTTCACCTCGTTCCATTTTATGCCTATAGCTTAAAGTTGTCCGGTCTCACTTCCAATTTCATCTGAAGAGATACTTATCAGAATGTCAGCAAAACAAGCAAGATCATGCACCTTGGTATCCAACCATAGTAGTAACCTTCCCAGTAAATAGTTTCAACTAATGGGCTGGGGTGGGACCCAATCTGCTATTCATGTGAAAGTTTTACGTTTTTCTAAGTTTTTGTTTCATAAAAAATTTTACTTCCACCTTTATTTGAAAATTTCTACATATTTCAATTGCACTTCTACCCCTTGGGTTTATAGTATCCGCTTTTCCAAACTAGGGTTGTAGCTTAGCTAATAATAATAATAATAATTGGCTTCAGGATTATTTAAAAAAAAAAAAAACTTGCATTTGCCTTATAAAAAAAAAATAATTGGTTGGATAGAAAGATGGAAGAAAGGAAAGGGGAACTTTAGTTTAATAGGTTATACAGAGAGTGTAGCTATAGGGTAAAAGGACACTGCATAAAAGTGCATTGACAGTAACATGCACTTACAGGCATTGCCATATTGGATCTTCTAAAATCTCTTGCACTAACCTATTTCTTTCTGTTATTGTTTTTGTGAAAATGCATATTTTCTTTTATACTGAATCCCTATTTTTACTGGTCATATACCTGTTTCAGAAATAATCCTGAATATGGTGTGGCTACGGGTTATTCCAACATTCCTTTCCTAATTGTGTATCGTGCAATAGCCACTTAAAAGGAGGGTTAATCTTCAATGAATGATTGTGTTTTCATACCTTTCACCTCTTCATTTTTCACTTTTATCCTTCCCAATGTTTCCAACTTTGCAAAAATAATTATGGATTCCTTCCTCTTCTATTCTTCATTTTCTCAAGTATGTAAACAGCTTAAACAGTGGTGCTGATCCTGTACTGTACATTCTTTTTTTGTTCTTGCTTTATGATCTCTCTAAATCTAGAATTTTATCTCCTTAAAAAGCAAACCTCTCTGCTAATGCAGTGGTGGCGTGTTTGCCTAGCATTCCCAGCTCGGGACCGTAAGTTTAAACTGTTTACTGGGGAGGCCACTGTTGTGGTTGGGCACCACATGGGAAGGGGGGGGGGGGCACTAGCCAAGCTGATGTTCTGGCGAGCATCTATTCTCATAAAACTGGAAGACACCCCACACCTTTAACCTTTACAAATAACAGTCAAGTAGTGGTTGTATCACTAATGAAAGACTAACAGTTTTAGTAGCAATACAGTATTAGTGATAGGGATTTGTCTTAGTAATTATTCCATACCTTGTTTTGGTTCTTCTTTGGCTGCTTTATTTCTAGGTTTCATTTCTTTGTGAGTACCATATGTTTTTGATAAATCTTCATCCATGTCCAGTTTACTCTCAAAACATATTATTTAATATGTAAAATATTTATCAATTCTTCTCTATCCTTGTGGCTTTGCAAATGACATGTCTTAGCTTACCTGCCTATAATCTCTATATCTGGAGCAAACACTAACAGCAGAGATGAACTTAGGGCCATTGATTATGTGGCGATCCAAGTATCAACATTGGACTCCCAAACTTGATAAATTTATAGCCAAACTCTTACTCTGTTCCATATTGACACACTCCTACCCACTTATAACACAATATTAATCTTCAACTTCAGTATTCTGATATAGTATGAAAAAATTACAAATGGAAAACACAAAATATTGCATAAGAAAATTCAAAATCTGTAAATATTAGTGTCTTACATTGTGACAGAACAAATGAAATGACTAATGCAAGGAAAAAATGTTGGATGAATAAAAATAATTATATATAATTAAAAATACCAAAATTACAAAGAATAGTATGGACAGCTTACTTGGCCTCACCTTACATAAACTAGAAATGAACTCAAATACCATAATGGTGATTAACATGAGTGAGAGAGATCGAACTCATTAAACTTCAGGCCATTCAAACACTAATCTGTTTGAACACAATTTATTTTCCTATATGAAATAATGTAAATTGGATTAATCCATTCCAGACCCAAAACATTGCTCATCATAAAGCATTTTTATGCATTTACAGTACTGTACTTAGAGCCATAAAATAATAAAATCAAACACAATAAGTTAATGAAATACAGGTAAATCAAAACTGACCCTCCCAATTTACCTGCAGTAAGGAGAGTTGATAGCCAAAGTGGAAGGCTGACTGGATAAATCAGATAACAGCACACCACTCTAACTTCGGATTGAACTCTTTTTCTCAATTGTATCACTGTTCTCACAAATTTGTTTTATTACCACAACTAACCTTGTTATGCCCCATTTTACATGAACATACAGTTTTCAATATTAAACTTACCCGATAATCATGTAGCTGTCAACTCCGTTGCCCGACAGAAATCTAAGGAGGGATACGCCAGCTATCACAATACTAGAAGGGGGTGTACTAACCAGCGCCACCTGTGGCCAGGTACTCAAGTACTTCTTGTTGACACCTCCTCAATTATTCCTCTGTCGTGCCTCCGGCTAGACGTTCTGGGATACGCTTATGGTCTTCGAGTTTATTCTCGCTTATTTGGTGATGTATTCTCTTTGATTTACGGCTGTCGCATTACTAGAAACCTTCTGATATTAGCTAGATAGCTTTTATTTAATTCAGTTTAACGGTTAACGAATTTTTGCTTGTTTTTTGGATCTCCCTTTGACTTCTCTTGAAAACAAAATGTCTGACATTTCGCAAGCCCCCTCCCATAGACGATGTAGGTCTTGCATAGACGTATTCCGAAGGTCTCGGTAGATCCTCACACCGCTTGTTCTGACTGTAGGGACAGACCCTGTCAGTTAGAAAATCGATGTGAGGAATGCGCCGGACTTTCGGAATTGGATTTTGTCCGACTTTTAAAGTATTCTTCTAAGTTAGAGAGAATTAGAGCTAGGAGGAGTTCTTCTCACTCTTCTTTATTTTCCTCATCTCATGATCCCCAACCTGATCCTACCCCTGTAGTGGCTACCCCCGATCCTACTGTGTGCCCTCCGCCTGATATGTCAGTGGTTTTACGCGCTATTCAGGCTTTAGGCGATAAGGTAGAGTCAGTGGTAAGTGACCATAAGTCTCTGATGGCCGAAGTGAAAGAGTTGAAGGCCAAGAGTGCAGTGGGTGAAGTTAGTGCCAGTGCTGTGACGAGTGCTAGTGTCGGTGCAGTGCCTTGTACTAGTGTTAGTGCCAGTGTGGTGCGTGGGGATTTTTCTGTGCGAGCCAGTCGTTCTCCCAGTCCGGGACCTCTTGCAAGCTCCCAAGCCCAGGGGAGAAGCAATGTCGAAGGGCATAAGGGTTCGGCAGGCCTTGTTAGGCGCACAGAATTATCCTCAGTGGTTGCGGGCGTGTCTTCCACAGACCGTCACTCCCACTTGCAGACGATTGAGCCCGTCTTCCGCTCGTCCGCTGATCTTCTCTCGGGGAAGAAACGTTGGTCTCAGGTCTCTAGACCGCTTAAACGCAGAGTCCAGCCCTCGAGTGCTCAGCCAGGTTGCAGTCGTTGGCTCAGCTCTGACTCGCCTCAGTCATCTAGCGACTGTACTCCGCCCAAGAGGAGTAAGGTACAACAGAGCTGCACCGGTGGTGCAACCACTGTTATGGCTTTACCTCAGTCTGCTACTGTCTCTGCTGATCCCAAGTGGTCTATGCTTCAGTCCATGCAAGCTCAGCTTTCGGACCTGATGCGTGAGTGTCGTGCTGAGAGTGTTGCACCTCCTGCACCTGTGGTGCACCAACCTCCTGCACCCGTTCAGCCTGTGCTGCACCCGCCTGCACCGGTGGTGCACCAACCTCCTGCACCCGTTCAGCCTGTGCTGCACCCGCCTGCACCGGTGGTGCACCAACCTCCTGCACCCGTTCAGCCTGTGCTGCACCCGCCTGCACTCGCTGCACCCAGTCGCAGCTCCATCTGCCAGGCGTACGATGTTGAACCACTTTCTGTGTTCACTGTTCCCAGTGTTGTTCAGCATCAGCCTTCTTTAAGGCAACCTTCGGTTTGGGATCAGGAGGATTACTCCACTCTTCCTCCTCCTCCCCTGGCTGCTCCACCGGCGGTGCAACTCTCGGTGGAGGTACAACAACCTCTTCCACCTGTGAGTCAGTCTCCTCATCAGCTGCTGCACCGAGCTCTACCCGTGCACCCTGATCCTGCTCCTCAGACATCTCTGCTTGCGGGAACTTTACCTTGTTCTGCACAGCCTCGGTCTCTTCACGCTCCACTCATACCACAGGAACAGGAACAGGAACTTGCTGCACCTCCTCCTTCCACCTCTGTTGTTGTTCCTGCTCGTTCTGACTCTGCGGTTCAGCATTCGTATCCGATCCCGTCGCCTCATTCTGGGGTTGAGGTTTCGGATGATGAGGAGGCACACCTTGATCCCTCTTCGGACGTGGACGAATCCAAGCTCTCTCCACAGTCTCTTGATTTTCGCAAGGTCTTGGCTCTTCTCAGGGAGGTTTATCCAGACCATTTTGTCTCAGCTATTCCCCGCTCTCCACCATCTGAGTTTTCGCTGGGAGTGCAACAAGCTCAGTCTTCCTATACCAAGCTTGTCCTAGCTAGATCCTCCAAGAGGGCTTTTAGGATCTTAGGGGAGTGGCTGCAGTCTAAGCAACTTCTTGGCAAGACTTCCTTCATGTTCCCTCCAACGAAGCTCACTTCGAAAGCGAGCGTTTGGTATGCCACAGGGGAAGCTCCAGGCTTGGGAGTACCTGCCTCTGCCCAGGCTGACTTCTCAAGTCTGGTAGACTCGCCTCGAAGATCTGCTATGAGACGCTCAAAAGTGTGTTGGACCTTCTCAGACCTGGATCACTTGCTTAAAGGGGTGTTTAGAGCTTTTGAAATGTTTAATTTTCTCGACTGGTGCCTGGGGGCCCTCAGCAAGAAAACCTCTCATACGGACAAAGATTCTGCCATGCTGTTAATGTCCTGTATGGATAAGGCCATCAGAGATGGATCGGGCGAGCTAGCGTCCTTGTTTGTATCAGGGGTGTTGAAGAAAAGAGAACAGCTGTGTTCTTTCCTTTCCGCCAGCATTACCCCTTGCCAACGGTCACAACTTCTGTTTGCTCCTCTTTCGAAGTTTATTTTTCCCGAAGAGCTCATTAAAGATTTGTCTGCTGCCTTGATACAGAAGGACACGCACGATCTTGTAGCTTCTTCGGCTCGTAAGTCTAAGGCTTCCACCTCAGTCCCTAAGACTTACCGCTCCCCAGTGGCTGATACCCCTGCGACTAGATTCATACCGCCCTTTCGTGGTAGAGCCCCCAGCCGAGGAAGCTCCCATCCAGACTCTTACAGAGGCAAGTCCAGGAAAGGATCCAAGCCATCCAAAGGAAAACACTGACTCTCCGCTTCTCCAGACGACAGTAGGAGCCAGACTCAAGACCTTCTGGCGAGCTTGGGAGATGAGAGGTGCAGACGCACAGTCTGTCAGTTGGCTGAGGTTCGGTTACAGGATTCCATTCTACCTTCAACCACCTCTGACCACTTCGCCCATCAACCTCTCTCCCAACTACAAAGAGGAGGACAAGAGACTAGCTTTGCACCAGGAGGTGTCGCTTCTTGTGCAGAAGAAGGCTGTGGTTATAGTCCGGGACCATCAATCCCCGGGCTTCTACAACCGTCTCTTTCTTGTGGCCAAGAAGACAGGAGGTTGGAGACCTGTGCTGGACGTCAGCGCTCTCAACGAGTATGTCACCAAGCTGACGTTCACGATGGAGACGACCAAGTCGGTCTTAGCAGCGGTCAGACAGGAGGACTGGATGGTCTCATTGGACTTGAAAGATGCTTATTTTCACGTTCCGATTCATCCAGACTCCCAACCTTTCCTAAGATTCGTTTTCGGAAAGGTCGTCTACCAATTCCAAGCCCTGTGTTTTGGCCTAAGCACAGCTCCTATGGTCTTTACCCTTCTGATGAGGAATGTAGCCAAATTCCTTCACTTGTCAAACATCAGAGCCTCCCTCTACCTAGACGACTGGCTGTTGAGAGCCTCCTCGAGTCGTCGTTGTCTGGAGAATCTTCATTGGACTTTAGACCTTATCAGAGACCTGGGTCTATTAGTCAATTTGGAAAAATCTCAACTCATTCCCTCACAATCCATCGTGTATCTGGGAATGGAGATTCAGAGTCAGAGTTTTCGGGCTTTTCCATCGGCCCCCAGGATAAGCCAAGCCCTAGAGTGCATCATGAGCATGCTGAAGAGGAGCAGTTGCTCAGTGAGACAGTGGATGAGTCTCACAGGGACTCTCTCGTCCCTAGCCCTGTTTGTCGAGCTGGGCAGACTCCACCTCCGCCCTCTTCAATTCCACCTAGCAGCTCATTGGGACAAGAGTTCGACTCTAGAAGCAACTTCTATCCCTATCAACCAAGAGATGAAGACCACTCTCCTGTGGTGGAAGCACAACCTCCTTCTCAGAGAGGGTCTATCCTTGGCCATTCAGACCCCCAATCTTCATCTCTTCTCAGATGCATCGGACTCGGGCTGGGGTGCAACCTTGGACGGAAAGGAATGCTCCGGAATGTGGAACGAGGAACAACGATCTCTCCACATCAACTGCAAGGAACTGCTGGCAGTTCATCTAGCCCTGTTGAACTTCAAGTCCCTCCTGCTAGGCAAAGTGGTGGAGGTGAACTCGGACAACACCACAGCCTTGGCTTACATCTCCAAGCAAGGAGGGACCCATTCGAGGAGCCTTTACGAGATCGCAAGGGACCTCCTCATTTGGTCAAGAAGTCTAAACCTCTCTCTAGTCACGAGGTTCATCCAGGGCAATATGAACGTGTCAGCAGATCGTCTGAGCAGAAGGAATCAGGTCATTCCCACGGAATGGACCCTCCACAAGAGTGTGTGCAACAGACTTTGGACCTTGTGGGGTCAACCTACCATAGATCTGTTTGCCACCTCCATGACCAAGAGACTTCCTCTGTTTTGTTCTCCTGTTCCAGACCCTGCAGCAGTTCATGTGGATGCCTTTCTACTGAACTGGTCCCATCTCGACCTGTACGCATTCCCTCCGTTCAAGATAATCAACAAGGTTCTGCAGAAATTCGTCTCGCACGAAGGGACACGGCTGACGCTGGTTGCTCCCCTTTGGCCTGCAAGAGAATGGTTCACAGAGGTACTACAATGGCTAGTAGACTTCCCCAGGACTCTACCTCTAAGAGTGGACCTTCTACGTCAACCTCACGTAGACAGGTTACATCCAAACCTCCACGCTCTTCAACTGACTGCCTTCAGACTGTCGAAAGATTCGCTAGAGCTCGAGGCTTTTCGAAGGAGGCAGCCAGGGCTATTGCCAGAGCAAGAAGGGTTTCCACTCGTAGGGTCTACCAGTCTAAGTGGGAGGTCTTCCGAAGCTGGTGTAGAGCCAATTCGATATCCTCTACCAATACCTCTGTGACCCAAATAGCTGACTTCCTGCTTCATCTTAGGAATGAGAGATCCCTTTCAGCTCCTACGATTAAGGGATATAGGAGTATGTTGGCCTCAGTTCTCCGCCATAGAGGTTTGGACCTGTCTTCCAACAAGGACCTTCAAGACATTCTTAAGTCTTTTGAGACGTCTAAAGATCGTCGTCTTTCCACTCCAGGCTGGAATCTAGACGTAGTCTTAAGGTTCCTTATGACATCTAGGTTCGAACCTCTCCAGTCAGCTTCATTCAAGGACCTTACCCTCAAGACCCTTTTTCTCGTTTGCCTGGCAACAGCTAAGAGAGTCAGTGAGGTTCATGCCTTCAGCAAGAACATTGGTTTCACGACCGAGTCTGCTACATGTTCTTTCCAGCTTGGATTCCTAGCAAAGAACGAACTTCCTTCACGTCCTTGGCCTAGATCGTTCGAGATACCTAGCCTTTCCAACATGGTAGGTAACGAACTTGAGAGAGTTCTTTGCCCTGTCAGAGCTCTCAAATATTATCTCAAGAGGTCTAAACCTCTCCGAGGACAGTCAGAAGCCTTATGGTGTGCCATCAGGAAACCCTCGAGACCCATGTCCAAGAATGGGCTTTCGTATTATATAAGGCTTCTGATCAGAGAAGCACATTCTCACTTAAAGGAGGAAGACCTTGCATTGCTGAAGGTAAGGACCCACGAAGTAAGAGCCGTAGCTACTTCGATGGCCTTTAATAAAAACCGTTCTCTGCAGAGTGTGATGGATGCAACCTATTGGAGGAGCAAGTCAGTGTTTGCATCATTTTATCTGAAAGATGTCCAGTCTCTTTACGAGAACTGCTACACCCTGGGACCATTCGTAGCAGCGAGTGCAGTAGTAGGTGAGGGCTCAGCCACTACATTCCCTTAATCCCATAACCTTTTTAACTTTTCTCTTGAATTCTTTTATTGTTGTTTTTATGGTTGTTACGGTAGGCTAAGAAGCCTTCCGCATCCTTTTGATTTGGCGGGTGGTCAATTCATTCTTGAGAAGCGCCTAGGTTAAAGGTTGTGTAGAGGTCCTTTAGTAGGGGTTGCAACCCTATATACTTTAGCACCTTGGGTTGATTCAGCCTCCAAGAGGAACGCTGCGCTCAGTAAGGAAGACGAACTTAAAAAAGAGGCAGAGTAACGGTTCAATTCGACTTCCTTACCAGGTACTTATTATTTCATTTGTTATTGGAGATAACTGTTATATGAAATTTGGGGATACTTGGCTATCCTTTAATCTTGTACACTGGTTTTCACCCACCCCCCTGGGTGTGAATCAGCTACATGATTATCGGGTAAGTTTAATATTGAAAAATGTTATTTTCATTAGTAAAATAAATTTTTGAATATACTTACCCGATAATCATGATTTAATTGACCCTCCCTTCCTCCCCATAGAGAACCAGTGGGACCGAGGAATAATTGAGGAGGTGTCAACAAGAAGTACTTGAGTACCTGGCCACAGGTGGCGCTGGTTAGTACACCCCCTTCTAGTATTGTGATAGCTGGCGTATCCCTCCTTTGATTTCTGTCGGGCAACGGAGTTGACAGCTACATGATTATCGGGTAAGTATATTCAAAAATTTATTTTACTAATGAAAATAACATTTTACTGTATAGTACAGTATAACAAAAAAGCAAAAAAAGGAAGCAAGAAAGTGAATAAATAAGAAAAAAATAGCAAGAAAGTGAACGAAGTTTTACTGGTGTGCTATGGGTGAGAGGTACATGAAAACTGAGTGCACCCTATTATAAATCGTTTATATGTTGTGCATGTTAAACCTTTGATGATACACGTCTTAGCCATACGGGTTGTAATTACCGTTTTGATTTCTGAATTATCTTTCAAATAAAATACATTTTCTAAAGTATAGTTCAAATACTGATCTATATAGGTTCAGACAAGTCAAATCTCTGCGATTCTACTGTAAATCGCATACAATTTACCAATAGCAAACTAGACTGTCACAAATACGTGGCAGCAAAGAAGTGTAATTCCCATAATAAAATTTTAGACGTTAGGTCTCGACTTTACAGGCTTATCCTGTAACCTGTCTATCTGAACTCTCATTAGGATTAGGTCTTCATTTATCCGGCCTTCCTACAGGTCTTTATTTTGCCATTTCCATGGCAACTAATTTTATGAACAACTGCTCCTCATCCCATTTCCAAACCATCAATATCTCTGAGTTCTCAGCCTTTTTTCCTGCTCGTACTGTAATACCACAACTCTCTGCAAATTCCTTTACCATAATATGATCTCATTGTACTTCAGTCATGAATTTTAATATGACATTTAAAGCAAAACAAATTGACAATTTATGAAGAAATGAACATTGGATAGAATATTGATAATAATAAAAAAAATTAACTTTTTACAGTAACAATTGACTTGATATCTAACTATCAAGAAATGTGAAAAGTAAACAGATTATGGTGGAGCCATTACACATGTATGGTAAAAGAAAAAATTCCTCCAATAATCTTCAATAAGGTTCAAGGCCATGAAACAAGCATAAAAAAGAATAAATCTATTAAAGCAATACACAACATAATTTGAAAAAAACCTTTTGATGAGGCATAACTTTGCGTAAAACACTTGAACAACTATCTATACTATTCCAATTGTGAAATTCTCAAGCAGTGGCATCTAAAGAGAAACAGAATCTTTATGATTAAATTTATCATTAGGTACTTACCTGTGAGTCACATTGCTACTATCTATGAAGAGAGAGCTTCACGACCTTACAATAAACTACTGTCCGCCAGGGAACCTTCAGTGCACTATCTTGTGACAGACTATGGAATGAAACTCCACTCAGTAGTTCATGAGGCCCATCAAATCCAGTATTCTTACATAACTGAAGGTATTAAAGACACGTAACCCAACACCAATATATCATTGGAAGTGGGGAGGAAGATGTTGCATGCAAGTAGCGAATTGATACGTTTCACCATTAAAATTCTGTTCAATAAAACTTACCTGTGAGCCATAATTCTCAATACTATACCAAACTTGTGAGTTAGAAAGGTGATGTTACTAAAGATAAGCTTAAAATTAGAGAAATTTATAAAGGAAGTAAAATGTTATTTTTATAATAAAATAAATTTTTGAATATACTTACCCGGTGATTATAATAGCTGCAACTCTGTTGCTCGACAGAAAACTCTAAGGTAAAATTCGCCAGCGATCGCTACACAGGTTGCGGGTGTGCCCAACAGCGCCATCTGTCGTCCAGATACCCAGTACTCAATGTAAACAAAGAACTCAATTTTCTCCTCGTCCCACTGCGTCTCTATTGGGGAGGAAGGGAGGGTCCTTTAATTTATAATCACCGGGTAAGTATATTCAAAAATTTATTTTATTATAAAAATAACATTTTTCAATATTTAACTTAGCCGGTGATTATAATAGCTGATTCACACCCAGGGGGGTGGGTAGAGACCAGCAAAATATGTTTACATTATTATGAGCTAAGAATTTTTATTTCATTTTAGAAGTTATCAAAATAACAAAAACAAAATAAATAGGTACCTGGTAAGGAAGTCGACTTGAACAATTACTCTGCCTTTTTAAGTACGTCTTCCTTACGGAGCCTCGCGATCCTCTTAGGATGCTGATCGACCCCTAGGATCTGAAGTATCAAGGGTTGCAACCCATACAACAGGACCTCATCAAAACCCCTAATCTAGGCGCTTCTCAAGAAATGACTTTGACCACCCGCCAAATCAACCAGGATGCGAAAGGCTTCTTAGCCTTCCGGACAACCCAAAAACAACAATAAAAACATTTCAAGAGAAAGATTAAAAAGGTTATGGAATTAGGGAATTGTAGTGGTTGAGCCCTCACCCACTACTGCACTCGCTGCTACGAATGGTCCCAGTGTGTAGCAGTTCTTGTAAAGAGACTGGACATCTTTCAAGTAAAATGACGCGAACACTGACTTGCTTCTCCAATAGGTTGCGTCCATTATACTTTGCAGAGATATATTTTGCTTAAAGGCCACGGAAGTTGTTACAGCTCTAACTTCGTGCGTCTTCACCTTAAGCAAAGTTCGGTCTTCCTCACTCAGATGTGAATGAGCTTCTCGTACTAACAATCTGATAAAGTCTGACCAAGCATTCTTTGACAAAGGCAAGGATGGTTTCTTAACTGAACACCATAAAGCTTCAGATTGGCCTTGTAAAGGTTTAGTACGCTTTAAATAGAACTTAAGAGCTCTAACAGGGCATAAGACTCTTTCTAGTTCATTGCCTACGATCTCCGATAAGCTGGGGATATCGAAAGATTTAGGCCAAGGCCGAGAAGGCAGCTCATTTTTGGCTAGAAAACCAAGTTGTAGCGAACAAGTGGCTTTTTCTGACGAAAATCCTATGTTCTTGCTGAAGGCATGAATCTCACTGACTCTTTTAGCCGAGGCTAAGCATACCAGGAAAAGAGTCTTAAGAGTGAGATCTTTCAGGGAGGCTGATTGTAACGGCTCCAACCTGTCTGATATGAAGAATCTTAGTACCACGTCTAAATTCCATCCAGGGGTAGCCAAACGACGCTCCTTGGTGGTCTCAAAAGACTTAAGGAGGTCTTGCAGATCTTTATGTTTGGAAAGATCTAAGCCTCTATGCCGGAAGACCGATGCCAACATGCTTCTGTAGCCCTTGATAGTGGGAGCTGAAAGGGATCGTCCTTTTCTCAGGTATAAGAGAAAAACAGCTATTTGAGCTACAGAGGTACTGGTCGAGGATACAGAAACTGACTTGCACCAGTCTCGGAAGACTTCCCACTTCGATTGGTAGACTCTAATGGAAGAAGCTCTCCTTGCTCTAGCAATCGCACTGGCTGCTTCCTTCGAAAAGCCCCTAGCTCTCGAGAGTCTTTCGATAGTCTGAAGGCAGTCAGACGAAGAGCGTGGAGGCTTTGGAGTACCTTCTTTACGTGTGGCTGACGTAGAAGGTCTACCCTTAGAGGAAGACTACTGGGAACGTCTTCTAACCATCGAAGTATCTCGGTGAACCATTCACTCGCGGGCCAGAGGGAAGCAACTAACGTCAACCTTGTCCCTTCGTGAGAGGCGAACTTCTGCAGTACCTTGTTGACAATCTTGAACGGTGGGAATGCGTAGAGATCCAGATGTGACCAATCTAGGAGGAAAGCATCTATATGTATTGCTGCTGGGTCCGGGACTGGAGAGCAATAGATTGGAAGCCTCTTGGTCAGCGAGGTTGCAAAGAGATCTATGGATGGTTTTACCCCAAGTGGCTCAAAGTCTCTTGCACACATCCTTGTGGAGGGTCCATTCGGTTGGAATTACTTGCCCTTTCCGACTGAGACAATCTGCTATGACGTTCAAGTCGCCTTGGATGAACCTCGTTATTAGGGAGATGTCTTGACCTTTTGACCAGATGAGCAGGTCCCTTGTGATCTCGTACAACGTCAGTGAGTGGGTACCTCCTATTTTGGAGATGTACGCCAAGGCCGTGGTGATGTCCGAGTTAACTTCCACCACTTTGCCTCGAAGGAGAGACTTGAAGCTTTTCAAGGCCAGATGTACTGCCAACAGCTCCTTGCAGTTGATATGCATGCTCCTCTGACTCGAGTTCCACAGTCCTGAGCATTCCCGACCGTCTAGTGTCGCGCCCCAGCCCACGTCCGATGCGTCCGAGAAGAGAACGTGGTTGGGAGTCTGAACAGTCAGGGGAAGACCCTCTCTTAGGTTGATATTGTCCTTCCACCAAGTCAGACAAGACTTTATCTTTTCGGAAACCGGGATCGAGACCGCTTCTAGTGTCTTGTCCTTTTTCCAGTGAAAAGCTAGATGGTATTGAAGAGGACGGAGGTGTAGTCTTCCTAGTGACACAAATTGTTCCACGGATGACAGCGTCCCTACCAGACTCATCCACAGCCTGACTGAGCAGCGTTCCTTCTTCAGCATCTTCTGGATGGATAGCAGGGCTTGATCTATTCTGGGGGCTGATCGTCTTGTTGTTCAGCAACGTCCTCATCAGAGGGTTCCTCATCCGAAAACTGATGAGGAAACGGCAACGGAGTGGGCAACGTCTGGCTCGCTGAGTCCGGTCGCACTGGTGGATGCGTGACGGAGCCGGACGCAATATCATGGAACTGCTGCACAGTCTGTGAACTGTCAACAACCATGGGTGCGCGAGGAAGCACAGCGTCAACCCGAGACTGTCTAGACCGTCTGGGTTGTGCAGTCAACACCCTACCGGGTTGCTGAGGTTGACGCACTGCGTCAAAACAAGTCACCTCTGCTGGTTGTTGAACGTCCTGAACGTCAACAACCACCTCCGAGCGTCGCTTAACGTCAACGTGCGGCTGGCAACCCACACTGGGTCACATCGGTGGAGGAACCACCTCAACTGGCAGACGCGAGTAGGTTACCTCAGCGTCAACAGGGCGCACAACCGACCGGTTGGAAGGTTGTTGGCCAGAAGGTTCGGTAGCAACCTTCTCCGCATTAAAGTCCTCTATCAAGGACGCAAGCTTGGACTGCATGTCTTGCAGCAAAGCCTATTTAGGGTTTACGGGAGCAGGTGTGGCAACAGACGGGGTTAGCGACTGAGGCGGCACCGTTTACCATCTCTGAAAGCCTTATTATGCGTGACATAATTGTACAGCAAAACTTCAAAGGCTCGAAAACAGCTGTGAAGTTGACCTGTAAACAACTTGGAGCGTCTCCTGGCCAGGCGCCAGGGAGAGTCTACGAGAATTGAGAAGTCTATCTGGGCAGAGGCATGAACTCCCAAGCCGAGAACTTCTCTCGTGTCATATCAGACTCTCGCTCTATAAACCAGTTTAAAAGAAGGTAAAGCAAAGGCTGTATCCCCCAAACTCCTCCTGGTGAAAAACCAGTCGCCTAGCCAACGTAAAGCTCTCTAGGAGAGCGAAAGAGCACTAGCTTAAAAACAACGGCTTCGAAGTAGCTAGGCCTAGTGTAAGCTCTGACGTTTAGGCGAACGAGGAGCAGCAGTTACAAAAAGATCCGGACAAAGATCCTTAAAAAAATCATCATGATTTAATTAAAGTCCATAGGAGGCTAAGCAGCTTTAGGCTCCTCTCCATCTGACAGAGTCCTCAAGGGAATATCAGTAGGAGGGGGAACAGCAACTTCCTCATCTACAGGAACCTTGTCCGATAAAAGCTGAGTCTCAAGCAAGGGAGAGACCTACCGTGGTGGCAATGCTTTACAAGCAGAGTCCACACTCACTGGTGCATTAGTAGCAGACCAGAACGCAACGTCATGTAACTGCTTGACAGTCTGTGAACTGTCAACAACTGAACTGTCAACCACAACAGGTGCGTGAGGACGCACAGCGTCCACTCGAGACTGCTTTGACTGCCTAGACTGAGCAGTCAAAACAACTCTAGAATGCGGAGGTTGACGCACAGCGTCAAAACAAGTCAACTCCGATTGTTAGTGAACGTCTTGAACGTCAACAGGAGCCTCAGCAAGTGGCCTAACGTCCAAATGCGGCTGAAAAACCACACGAGACCGCATCGAGTGTGGTTCTAAACAACCTGACTGACGTGACTAAGCTACGCCAACGTCAACAGTAAGCACAAAGGAACGGTAGGTTGGCTGAAAGCCAGGATATCGATGAGATAAACGGCTAGACTCAACGGACTAATCGGCAGAATAGTCTTCCATAAGGGAGGCAAGCATATACTGCATGTCTTGCCATACAACCCATTAAGGATCAACGGAAATGGTTGTGGTAAGAGACGAGGGTAACGTCTGTGACCGCAACACTTTGCCTACAAAAAAAAGACTCTCGGAGTCTGTGTTACGCTTTTGTTAGGCGGCGAGCAGTTATCCGATGACTGCATAGGGTCAGAGCTGTCCTAATGGTTGTAACCAGGACACTGGACCTGTCCTGAAAGGACTGACTTTCGCTTAAGGGCTTCGAAACCTTGAGACAGGTTTCTTATGCGAAAAGCCTTCGGATGACGAGGAGAAACAACGTCTCTCTCGTCTTATGGTAGGGGAGATCTTGGTAAGATACACCCGATACCATAGAGGGAAAACGTCTGTTCGTTGGTCAAGGCCTCTCGAACCCATAAGTCGTTTGACATTACTTCTCCCCTGGGCTTGGGAGCATGTAAGAGGTCCCGGACTAGGTGAACGACAGGCATGAACAGACGAACCCTCGGACGCAACACTGTAACACTTTGCGCATATCACTTTATCACTTCGATTTTCTGTTTTGCACTTATTTCACTGAAATTTTTACTGATTTCTACCTGAAACACGCAATTCTACCCTTCATTAAAAGGTAGTAATTGCGAAATCAGTCGTATAATGCAAGCTCATTAATACCAGCAAAAAACAGAAAACATATTTAAAGATAAAAAAAAAAAAAAATCAGTGGCTGGGAAAGAGACTAAACACTAGTTCATATAACTACGTTTTCAATCTCTCACCGCACATAGCCTGGGGACGAGAATAAAAAACTAAAACGTTTTATCCTTCCTCCCCGTACAGCGACTAGGGACGAGAGTAACACGAGAACAACGTTACCCGCTTGAACGGAACGTTTTCTCTCCTCTCTCTCCCTCCGTCTCTATCTCTCTCTCTCTTTCTCTCTTGATTTCGCACCTAAGAGAAGAGCCCAATTATATTTCGTCAAAAAAACATGTTATTTGACTAAAGGAAAAAATTGAAAGGTTTTTCAAATAAAAAGTTCCTTTAAAATAGAATTTAAAACATTTAAGCTAAGAAAGAATGAACAAAACGTCAGAATCGATTTACTCTTACTGCAAAGTGAAACCGTGATACACTCTCTCTCTATCGTAACGATAGAGCGCATGTTGAACGTCCTGAACGTCAACAACTGCGTAGCATAAATAAACTAAACGTTAGTTCATCTTTGAAAACAGTACGAAGACTATCAAAGAAATTCTTTCATAAAATATTACATTTAAAAAGTTTTAAATCCTTAGCTCTTTAAAAGCTAATTACGATATAAAGGGCTCAACGTTGATTAACTTCGGTTTCCAAGTTAGGACCGCCTACTCTCAGGAAAGGTCTATATAAACAAAACATTAAAATTATTTTTATATGTTTATAATAAATGGAAAGTTAATCGAAGAGGCCTAATAAAGGCGGAGAGATATAAAATACATAGAGGAAAATCTATAACGTGATATAATTACTAAAAGCCTAAACACACTTCCGCTAAGGGAAGGGTCGGCCATTTAAAAGTGAAAGAAAGTCCATACTCTCTTTGTCACCATAATTAAATCTATCCAAAACGAGTTCAAGATTTAAGATGAAGATAAAACACCTGCATAGCGAAAGCTCAAAACTAGAATAGTGTACTTCACCAATTAGTTGTGAAAACAAATCCAGTTTAGCAACAGCGAATAAGCACGTCTTGTCGGGAGCACGACAGAGAGAAAATTGAGTTCTTTGTTTACATTGAGTACTGGGTATCTGGACGACAGATGGCGCTGTTGGGCACACCCGCAACCCGTGTAGCGATCGCTGGCGAATTTTACCTTAGAGTTTTCTGTCGAGCAACAGAGTTGCAGCTATTATAATCACCGGCTAAGTTAAATATTGAAAATTGTGATTTAGGGCCAGAAATTTAAACTTAAATTTACAATATATTCTCATTCAGATCATAACAATATATTCTCATTCAGATCATAACAAAATCTCTACTTCCCAACCAACCTGTACAGCATTAGAAGAACACAATAGTTTAATACCCTGATCTGAATTACCTTCTAAAGCATTATACTCCTCTTTTTACACTTCCCATCTCAATCCTGCATCCTCTTAGGTACCAAATTAACATACTGTGCCATTTGGTTATTTGAACAGTTAAAAGTATTCAGAATATCTTCAGTCTTCATCATTATTATTATTATTATTACTATCCAAGCTACAACCCTAGTTGGAAAAGCAAGATGCTATAAGCCCAGGGGCTCCAACAGGGAAAAATAGCCCAGTGAGGAAAGGAAACAAGGAAATAAATAAATGAAGAGAACAAATTAACAATAAATCATTCTAAAATAAGAAACAACGTCAAAACAGACATGTCATATAATAAACTATCAACAACATCAAAAACAAATATGTCATAAATAAACTATAAAAAGACTACAGTAGGGTCCCGAATTATACGAGAATTTGGTCGATTAATGACCTCGTGTAAATGGAAAATCGCGAATTTCGAAACACACAACTAACAGAAATAATTCCATTGTGGCCATGGCAACCAGCAATTTGCCTATTCAAATGTGTTTACTACCCATTTCCAATACTTTCTTTGTACTATACTGTATTTCTTTATAATATCAAATTGTTCTTGTAAATAAATAAAACATTTAATATACTTTAAAGTTCTAATAACTTGTAAAATGGTTAAAATTACAACCAGGATAGGTATAAACACTATATATTTCCCGTTATAACACAACCCAAAATACAGACAAATTTTAATGTTTGTCATATCTATTGTATAATACAACTGGTGAATAGCAAAACCATCACTCTATAGACTAGCTTGTTGTATGATTGAAAATCCAGAATTATCAAAATAAAGGCGATTTTATATCATGCGTTTCCTAAACACGCTAAAAAGCACAATAGAAAACAACAACCAATGTTTTGTTTACGTTTATCTCTGATCACAACGAAGAAACAGACGCATTTATACATCTGTGTTTTTGAATTGACAGCAATTTTACCAAGTATAGATTATATGTTGAATTTGTTATTACCAATGTTCTAATTAATTTTTATTAGAACTTTCAAATAAATGAAATGAATGCCATTTATGAAATGTTTTTCTCTATGATGCCGCCTGAAACGGAAACCTTCCATTTGTTTACGCTCCATCTTCGATCATAATAAACAAACGAATGCATTAAACACACATGATCTAAGTCATAACTAATGATATTACAAACATTTAGTAAACATTATGCTATTACAAATATTTTACTTACTGTAGCCATATAAATTCCTAAATTCGTATCAAAGCTGGAAATTTTTTTTTCCTTATGCGTTTAATCCACAATAGCAAACTGCCACTAATGACAGAGTGATAACTTACGATAATTCTAAACTGTTACGAAAGATAATTGTCCTTTCCATATCCAAAATACTTTTCCTAACTTCAGTTATAAGTCAACTTGTACCCACCTCAATTATGGATCCATATGCAAAAAAGGTAAAAGAAGAAAGTACTAGGCCTATTTTTAAAGTCACCGAACAATTAGGTTACCGCTATAACGTTCGATGTGAGAGAGAGAGAGAGAGAGAGAGAGAGAGAGAGAGAGAGAGAGAGAGAGAGAGAGAGAGGAGAGAGAGAGAGAGAGAGAGAGAGAGAGAGAGAGGGATGGTTTTAAAGTACTAAACAATAAATATGATAGGTTATAACACATTGGTGTTTATGTAATATTAACTGTATAGATGGTTTGAATAAGTTAAGAAATGGTGTAAACAATTCTTTGTTATTGTATTCGCGCGGAAGCTAGACATCAGCTGATGTGATCACAGCCAAAAGTAAAACAAAAATAAGTTAGCAATACTCGATTTTTAAAACACACCCGAAATTTAACAACATAAGTACATGTTTTATTATAGCGCAATTGACATTTAAAGAGTAAAACTTTTCTGGAATAGAATGGTGTTTCCTAAAAAATAGTGGTTTGCGGGAGAAATCGGTTACCGTATTTTAAGCTATGATTGAAATGGATGTATACACGGTATAATTTTTTCGTTTTGTATTTAATTGACACTTCAAGAAAACCGATTTTGGTTTCTTCATCTATTTGTAAGTATTGTATAACGAGAGAGAGAGAGAGAGAGAGAGAGAGAGAGAGAGAGAGAGAGAGAGAGAGAGAGAGAGAGAGAGAGAGAGAGAGAGAGAGAGAGAATCAGCTGTTGTAATTGAATGTCGTGTTTTTGTTTCGTGTACCCCCTGAAGCGAGGAATTGATCGCCACAACTAACAATATTCATGTTAATTTCATTCTTAAACTCAAGTTGCCATATGTGAACTATGGTTTTATTTCTTACGGAGAGAGAGAGAGAGAGAGAGAGAGAGAGAGAGAGAGAGATTTGAAATCTCTCTCTCTCTCTCTCTCTCTCTCTCTCTCTCTCTCTCTCTCTCTCTCTCTCTCTCTAGATTTTATTTTACCGTCTACTCTACAAAACCAATGTTTGCAAATCAAATGTATACTGTTTAAAATATGACAAAATATTGACGACTCGTTACCGAAGTTTAGGCTATTCACTGCCGATAAACACAAAATATTGACGACTCGTTACCGAAGTTTAGGCTATTCACTGCCGATAAACGAACCCAGTCTACTCGTGAAAACCTTGAACGCCCAGAGGGAAAAATAAGGCTTTTAAATATACTGTACTAAACAAAAATAGTGCTTTAATATACCATCATTAACACTACCATTACAATTATCGTAAGGTTGGAGAAAGATAAAGATTGCCGAGAACGTAACCACATTTTTGTTTACATTTTGTCAGCTGGACTCGCACAGTTAACAGTTGATTTCATTGTTGATGTGGAATTTTATCCTTAAATAGGCTATTCATTATGAAATTATGTTAATGTAATGTAATGTTAATATTGTTTTGTAACATTTATTATAAATCACCGTATTTAGGGCTACCAATATACTTAAAAAGACAATAGATTTGATACATTTTGTAGTGCTTGACTCGAGAACTTTGAACAGCCTCGCAGATACAGAAAATTTATTTTTTAAAAATAGCGATCGCGGAAAAGGGAATCGTGTAATTCGAACACACTTAATTCGGGACCCTACTGTATGTCCGCCTGGTCAACAAAAAAGCATTTGCTCCAACTTTGAACTTTTGAAGTTCTACTGATTCAACCACCCGATTAGGAAGATCATTCCACAACTTGGTCACAGCTGGAATAAAACTTCTAGAGTACTGCGTAGTATTGAGCCTCGTGATGGAGAAGGCCTGGCTATTAGAATTAACTGCCTGCCTAGTATTACGAACAGGATAGAATTGTCCAGGGAGATCTGAATGTAAAGGATGGTCAGAGTTGTGAAAAATCTTATGCAACATGCATAATGAACTAATTGAACGACGGTGCCAGAGATTAATATCTAGATCAGGAATAAGAAATTTAATAGACCGTAAGTTTCTGTCCAACAAATTAAGATGAGAATCAGCAGCTGAAGACCAGACAGGAGAACAATACTCAAAACAAGGTAGAATGAAAGAATTAAAACACTTCTTCAGAATAGATTGAGCACCGAAAATCTTGAAAGACTTTCTCAATAAGCCTATTTTTTGTGCAATTGAAGAAGACACAGACCTTATATGTTTCTCAAAAGTAAATTTACTGTCGAGAATCACACCTAAAATTTTGAAAGAGTCATACATATTTAAAGAAACATTATCAATACTGAGATCCGGATGTTGAGGAACCACCGTCCTTGACCTACTTACAATCATTCTGTTGGTCCCTACACATGTTACACAGGGTATGAGATGCTATGTTTTCTAATAATAATCAATTCATAAAGCATTGAATTAAAAATATATCATAGAATTAGAAGATAATCCTACATAAAATAACAACTCCCCACAAAAAAAACGCATAAAATTTGAGAGACGAAAGTAAACCGTAACTCCAAAGGGACGTGAATTGTATTAGAGTACTACTGGATTAGGTGGGTATCCTGGACAACCAAGCATGATTTAATCCACAAGTCAGACTAGCAATACAGAGCTGGAAGAAGACGACAATAGAGTAACATACTGACGTGTATTGCCTACTTAAACATGATCTCTTTCTTTCATATATTTTTTATTACACTTTATATCTTTATCTATCACCCTCTTAACTGCCAATTTACCATACTGTACTCTGCCATTTGATTATTAGAACAATTTGAGTATTCTTGACTTTTTTTGTCGATATCACACTGTTGGCTCCAGTACACTGTACACAGGGTGTTAAGTTCTACAGTATGTCTTCTAATAACACTAATCTAAAGGGCATTCAATCAAAATTATATCTTAATATCAGAATAAATACCTTGCTAATCCACAACGAAGTCCTACATAAAATAAAAAATCCCACAAAAATAAACTCAATTAGTGAGAGATAAAAGTTGACAATAGCTCAAAAAAATATAAATATAAATAGAATGAGTAGTCTACTGTATTAGGTGAGTATCCTTGACCACTAAGCATGGTTTGAGGCCCACAGTCTGACTCAGAATACAAAGCTGGATAGTACTTAGAGGAGAGGATATACTGTAGGAATTGAAAGAGAAAATTTGATACCCTAATTTTAAGATCAAGAAGCTCTCACTTTGTAGATATCATTATGACACACAGGTAACATTCACTTTTCTCATCAAAAATCTCATCTTAACTTTCAAAACCAACTACTATTTCTTAATTTCTATTTAATGAAAGCAACAATACACTCGGAGTTTGAACTTTGTGATACACAATCACAGTCTTTGCTAGCTGATGATACAGTTAAAGGCTGTAAATTATGTTGTTACTTTATACAAAAAGTGGCGAGTTGTAATCAAGGTTCCACAGGAATCTGTACAAGCTTTAGCTTGTACCCATCTGGTAAAGGATTGTCAATCTTGGCTTGAATAGTACTTGGATCCATAATTTGAATTTCACGAGTCATATTGTTTAACGTATCCATGTCTTCGGTTCTTAATTCAAAATCAAAAACCTGTAACAGAGTAAAATACAAATCAGAAACTTGAAAAAAATTTAGTCATTACACTGAAGTAAAATAACAAAATCTTTATGTAATTTGTATTATTCCTAGCCATACAAACCTTAGACCTTTACTCAGGGAGATCACCTTGGCGAAAGCTGAAATCGGTCGTTGAAATTGGATTCGAAGATCTGAAGACTCTGCACCCCTGCAGTATACTTCCCTTGGTACTGATCCAGGGATGCAAGCACGGGCGACCACATCAAACATGTCACTGAGGAGACAGAAGCAGCGAAAAGCCCACCAGAGTTTTCTTGGGTGTTACCCAGTCCAACTCCCACAAACACCTCTCTCACTTCCTCCCTTCAGTGCGAAGCCCATCACTGCACTGGAAGCCATGACCTACACTCAGCACATGGGGATGCTTGCGAACAGATATGCCCCTAAGCATAGAGGGACTGCATATCTACAGTCAGTTAGGGCACCCAGCTCCTGATATTCATCCCTGGCAACAAGCTCCTTGGTTCTATTGCAAAATTAACAATCAACATTTACTTCTTGAAAAAATTAAGAAAATTACCAAGTCTGATAAGTGCTGTCTGTACATAAATACACGGCAGTGGTTCAAGTAAAAGTGAATTGTCTCTGACTGGAAAGGGGGCAGGACTTCTTGCTCTGCATCCTCATCAGTTAGATAACCACTTGTTATCCAATTTTAATGACTGATTACAGCTCACACCAAAGTAACCTCCCTAATTAAAGGATGAGGGTGTGTATGTAATGTAGGAACAATTATACTGTACACTAATTACTGTTAGATCCTAAAGATGAAATTTAGGTTTATGCTTATACATCAATATAAAAATGCATGCCTACAATAACAATTTCCATGAAAGTCTATCACTGTTTCTATAAGTGCTTACTAAGATCCCACGTCCACCATGTTATCAGAGGCTTTGAAGACTGATCGTTTTGAACTTCACACACAAACCATTTTGGAAACTATTATTAGAATTAAGAACCTCAGCACACCAGTGTGGGTACACCATTTAATTAGTAAAATATTAATACAGTTCTGTACTAGAAACTGCTAATATAATAGGGACATGAAGGGAATATGTATGGACTAAATAGAAATCCATTTCCTATAATGTAGTTTTTAAATCTTTGACAATAAAATGCTCAGGCAAAGAGGCACTTTTATTGTCAATATTATCTTAAAATATCTAGTTCAGAAGATGCTAATCAGAAAAATGATCTTGCATGGTAAATCTACTGAATGCTAAATATTCAATTCAATAACCATGATATCTAAAAGAAGAGAAAAAGATTTTTTTATATTGATACTTCAATGTAAATCACATTACTAATATCTTCAAAGTTTGAGCTTATTGACCTTATACTAAAACTTTCTCCTCCCTGTAACAGTCAGCTATATCAAAACATAGATCATATAAAATCTACTTTAATGTTTTATTTCATTATTGATCAATTTAACATAGAAAATAGCAAAACAGTAATAGCCAAAGAAAAAAAATAGCCAGCAAACCACCACTATATTTAAGATTACTGAAAATATTTTCAATATTTTATAAGATTCATATACAGTACTCACAGTTCACCTATTAATAACAATTGCACAAATCTGTAAGGTAATACAGGCCTATGATATAATTTCCCAATGATTTTTGGAATCAGATGATGTCAGAAAAATGAATTCAGCAACAAATTTCTAGAAGAGTTCAAATATGGAAGATGATAAACAGGAAACATTTCTGATGAAATCTGATCTTCCTTTTTTTTCTAAGGCAGTAGCAGTGTAAAAATGGAAGTATATAGGCGGTGTCACAACAGGTGTCACAGAAATACTCCCACAAATGTATTCGGGAATGGATGGCGCAAGTCTCTCCAAATACATCGGCTATACTCTGCATACATACGAGACCCGTTTTCTATAAGACTCGAGAAAGTTCCGGACAGACTATATCACACAATATGCAAAGCTCAAGATGACAAATTTCAAGAAATTACCAGAAGCTCTTGTTCTAGAATGCAACAATACCATTGATTTACAAATCATTAAAATATTTTAATCTTCCCATTAACATTTAATGTTTCAAAATAAACCTTTTTCACAGGTCCTATAGCATAAATATAGATAGATTTAATCTACATATAACAAATCCCCCTGCTTAACAAAAATTCGGAAGCCGTTAACCAACAACTTTTCACAAGTACAAACAAGTTATCTTATGCAAGATTACAAATACTGTACGATGATTTTATACCCAAAAATAATATTATAAAATAAATCTTTATATTTTAAATTTCCAGTGAAACATGTAAATTTACAGTGGATGAATAAACAATCTAAAAAATATCAATAATATCAACATAAAGAAAACATAAAATATCACCTACACAACAGTTATCAAAATTCACAATTAATTTTTAACCAATGCCTCTTTACAGCCAGAGTCTAACACCATTTTTAAGGACATTACTAAATAATTAACCAAAGGCAAAGCTGAACTTAAATGAGACTTTCATATAAGTCTGATTGGACTTTTCAATAGTTTGACACACTGGACAAGTACAACAAAACTGAGCCACATCCTAACAAACATCATGCCCATAAAAATGCCTGATAACTCAATTTTACTCAATTCAAAATTAACAGCCATAGGACATTCCGGAGCGAGACTGAGAATATCAACATTATGATTTTCACGGACAACAATTTGAACAAAAGTATAGTCAGACTTCTAATCTATAATCAACTTTGAACAAGACTCAAGATCACGGCAACCATTGAATAATATACTAACAGTTATTTCTGACACATGACTGGAATCAGTCAAATCAATATTCAACTGATTACACAAAAATCTCTCAGACAAGTTAACATCATCAGCAGCAGATACGAAGATACAGTATCTTCAAAACACAGGTCATTAGAAGTCTCAATAATTGATTCATCACAAACTAACGTGTCTTCACAAGACAGGTTAGCAGAACAGTCAGAGGTTATGTCATCACCAACCAAAATGTCTTCCCAAGAGAGAGTGGTAGAACAGTTGACAGCAGAAACATCAGTAGGAACCAACATATCACTACTAGATGCATTGGTAGAACAGTCAACAGTTAAAAAAGCATCATGAACTAACGAATCTTCATGAGATAGGTCAATAATGTACCCTGTAGTAAAAACCAACATATCACTACTAGATGTGTTGATATAACAGTCAACAGATGAACAATAATCATGAACTAACGTATCTTCATGAGATAAGTCAGTAGAACAATCATCAGTGGATACAGCACCACAAACCAACTTGTATTCAAAAGGCAAGTCAGTACAAAAAACAACAGTGGAGATATTATCAGGAACCAACATATCATTATCAGACATGTAAGTAGAACTCTGAGTCTTCTGATGAGTCTCAGGACACAAAGAAAACAGAGTAGATAAATCAGGACTGAGAACCTCCAACTCCTGACCAAAATTTGGCTCTTTAACCATCTTCAGTCAGACATCAACTGGTATAAGAGTTTGGCGCACATCTGTTTGTATAACCATAGCTATCTTGCTCAGCGTAGTCTTGAAAGCGAAAATATAATAGTTGACATAGAATTTTAAATTTCTAGGAAAAAGTCAAGAAGCTCATGGTTTGAAGATTTTATTAGCAATATGACTTAAAGGTAAATATCATAATAAAACTTATATTTCTATAATGCACACATATAGAGTCACTTTTATAAATAAAAGCAAAGTTACTTGACACAGCAAACATACCTCGCCATGCAAGGACCAAAAATTTGGAAACATAAATGCTGCACAAAACATCATCTCAGCAATGAGTTGGGGTTCCATGAGACATGGAGGTCACGATTTAGGTTATCTAGAAAGTCCATATCTTTTTCACATAAGGCAAAGTCAAATATCTGCAAAATGGTAAAAGTTAGTGAATCTTTACTTACCGAAACAAACATTGAAGACGAGTTAGTAAAGTTTAAGACTACCAACACAAATACAGCATTAGTTATTACATCTTGGTACACTAGTTGGGATTCAACAATTTATATTTAAAATGACTACCATGTTATACTTTGGCAGGCTTGCAAACCTATTTTACCTAGTGATAAGCAAAATCAAATGCATGGACAAAGATCTCAATGTAAAATAACTTTCTTCATGAAGTCTGATTCACATGATTTGGAATCTTAGGAATTTTAATTATCATGCATTGATGACTAATGTATGTCTCTGCTTTTTGCCTTTTGCTTTGGTGCTTTCTGTTAAATCCATATGGTGGAAGACTGTTGCTATTCTTGCTACTATACACAATCAAATACCGCTTAAAATGGTATTTGGCATGAAAACTACTAAGACACGAGCTGTGGTCTTAAGTGTACAGTATAATGTTGAAAGTAGCTTTTTCTGTATCACTGTAATATAAAATATAATTTCCTAAAACCAACAATAATACAACATTCTTTAAACCAATGGTAACAAAGATGTCTACATCTTTGAAGAAAAATAACATTGACTACAGTTTCACTTGAATTATTCATAAGTACTATTGTAAACTTCTTCAATCATACATTTAGTCATTTTATTCTGGACTAGGATAACATTTATCTTTAATACCTAATAATATTTTTTCCATCTAGCTATTCTGAATTTCTACTTAAGCGTAGATTGTGAAAATTGAATTTATGACTATGCTATTAATTTCAGATTCCCTTACTATTTCATATCAAAATTATCTAAGGCAACATATCTACTTACAGTCATTACCAATTCATCTTTCTCATCCAGTTATTCAGAAAATCTAGGGATGGCTTTGCTGGCTTGCATCCTTTCTAAATATCAGTCTAGTTCCATTGGCTACTGTCCCACATTATAAGAACTGACCAGTTCAAAAGCCAAACATACAACAAAACTGTATGTATGTATTATCCCTCAAATCACTATACTGTTTCCATACAACTTCATTACTAAAAAATAAAATGAAAAGTTTTAATAAAAATTCTCTTTCATATTGTTAATTACAACCCCCTTTGTAGGACTGTTATACTGTTTCCAGCCTCATATGTACTGAAAGGTAAGTGAAGGGAAGCGAGTCCTGAAGAAGCACCAACAAAGATTGTGATTCACAATAATTTTGTCGTGGCTTTTGCTCTCACGTGGCCCTCCCCCCTCTTTCTTTCTCCGTTAATGGATAATTTTTTAACAAAGTTTCTTATTGCGGACTTACAGTTGGCAAGGTGTATATTTTGTTCAAACACTACTCAGGAATGATTTTTGTTGATAATTTACACAGATATTGTTCTCATCTTAACAGGCAAGCAGAGTACATTACTAAAGTCATCAAACATGATAACAAAAGTGACAAAAAAGCTAGATAATATGCTTTTCAAATCATGTAACCAAGATATTTATAACAATAATAATTTTCTTTTTATAATATTTGAGACGAGAATGAAGAAGCAAAAATACACTATATAAAAAATAAAATATGGCTTCTGAAGAAAATGACAAAGATTTGCTGCAAGGATCCCAACTAAAGTACTATATAGAATTTTTTTAGAAATAAAAGTTATTGAAACCTACACACACTAATAATCTTTAGAATAATACTTAACAGATTCTACCTCTGAATTTTCCTTAACCCTGTGGTTCTTGGTGGATTTTGGGATGCAAACTACCCTATTCTGCAGATTCCAGCGAATAAGAATCTGAGCTGGGGACTTGCTGTGCTTTTGGGCTATGTCTTGAATACTGGGCTCAGTAAGAATTTGCCCATTGCCTAGTGGACAGTATCCCTATAATATTGGATTTAACAGACATTCATAAAAAGTTAATAAAGTCATTTAGTAAAATATTACCATTGAAAAAACAAGACTTTACCCTTACAAATTGCCTTTAAATGTGCAAATGCCAAATACACCAAATTTCTATTAAAGGCACATTTTCAGCTTAGTTGTTTTTTCAAATTCCCATAAGTTTTTACAATAATTTATCACATAAAATTAATTAAATATGTTCCTTTACAAACATATTTTTATAGTTTTTTACAACATTCATTCAAGTAACATTACTGTGACAGCAACAACGTTCTACAGAGTGTTCTATTACTATACTTCCAGACCATCTTCCACAAGAAAAAAATTATAATTTCTATGACTCTCCCCTGATGTTCATATTGCTTCTCTCTGGAAGCTCAGTTTTATCAACATTTACTCCTAAATCTAAAAAAAGATCTTGTTTTCTTTCTTTTTAATAAACTTTTTTCTAGTCAAATAATGAAATAATTTAGCAGGTAATGACAATAACAGATGACTCACGCAACCACAAGTGTCTCTGCCTTGTCTCGAAGTTAAAACTATTTCCTATCCTCTTGAGACCAAAGTTTAGTGGGGAGGAGGGTAGGTATATACATGAACATCAAATGAGTATAGGAATAACAAATTTATTTAAAAAATTGTTTATTTATATGAACCTCCCCTGATGTTCATAGTGCTGAGGAAGATGAAGATTTAATCTTCTAATTTTCTTCACTTCTTAATAATAAATCTTAATATACTGTACTACACTGTATTGGTGTTATGAGACTATTCAACTTTGTCCTCTAAATTTGCAATGGCACTTGTAATAAAATGTTATTTTCATTAGTAAAATAAATTTTTGAATATACTTACCCGATAATCATGTAGCTGTCAACTCCGTTGCCCGACAGAAATCTACGGACGGGATACGCCAGCGATCGCTATACAAGAGGGGGGTGTACTCACCAGCGCCATCTGTGGTCAGGTACTCCAGTACTTCTTGTCAACACCACCTCAATTTTTCCCTCGGTCCACTGGTTCTCTATGGGGAGGAAGGGTGGGTCAATTAAATCATGATTATCGGGTAAGTATATTCAAAAATTTATTTTACTAATGAAAATAACATTTTTCAATATTAATCTTACCCGATAATCATGTAGCTGATTCACACCCAGGGGGGTGGGTGAAAACCAGTGTACATGT
Source organism: Palaemon carinicauda (assembly GCF_036898095.1). NCBI lineage: Eukaryota > Metazoa > Arthropoda > Malacostraca > Decapoda > Palaemonidae > Palaemon > Palaemon carinicauda. The sequence continues at coordinate 48,325,690 of NC_090765.1, read as the reverse complement.
TAATCAAGAAGCTAAGTATCCCGTATTTCATTTTTATCAGTTATTCAAAATAACAAATGAAATTATAAGTACCTGGTAAGGAAGTCGACTTGAACCATTACTCTGCCTTTAATAAGTACGTCTTCCTTACTGAGCGCAGCGGTCCTCTTAGGAGGCTGAACAACTCTTAGGTGCTGAAGTATAAAGGGCTGCAACCCATACTAAAGGACCTCAACACAACCTCTAACCTAGGCGCTTCTCAAGAAAGAATTGACCACCCGCCAAATCAACTAGGATGCGGAAGGCTTCTTAGCCCACCGTAACAACCCAAAACAACAATAAAAGCATTCAAGAGAAAGGTTAAAAAGGTTATGGGATTATGGGAATGTAGTGGTTGAGCCCTCACCTACTACTGCACTCGCTGCTACGAATGGTCCCAGGGTGTAGCAGTTCTCGTAAAGAGACTGGACATCTTTGAGATAGAATGATGCAAACACTGACTTGCTCCTCCAATAGGTTGCATCCATAATACTCTGCAGAGAACGGTTCTGTTTGAAGGCCACTGAAGTAGCCACAGCTCTCACTTCATGTGTCCTTACCTTCAGCAAAGCAAGGTCTTCATCCTTCATGTGAGAATGAGCTTCTCTAATCAGAAGCCTTATGTAATAAGAAACTGCGTTCTTAGACATAGGCAACGAAGGTTTCTTAATAGCACACCATAAGGCCTCTGATTGTCCTCGTAAAGGTTTTGACCTTTTAAGATAGTACTTAAGAGCTCTGACAGGGCAAAGAACTCTCTCCAGTTCGTTACCCACCATGTTGGAAAGGCTAGGAATTTCGAACGATTTAGGCCAAGGACGTGAAGGAAGCTCATTTTTTGCCAAAAAACCGAGCTGTAAGGAACATGTAGCCGTTTCAGATGTGAATCCTATGTTCCTGCTGAAGGCGTGAACCTCACTTACTCTTTTGGCTGTTGCAAGGCAGACGAGGAAAAGAGTTTTGAGAGTAAGGTCTTTGAAAGAAGCTGACTGGAGAGGCTCAAATCTAGATGACATAAGGAACCTTAGGACTACGTCTAGATTCCAGCCTGGAGTGGACAAGCGACGTTCTTTAGAGGTCTCAAAAGACCTAAGGATGTCCTGCAGATCTTTGTTAGAGGAAAGATCCAAGCCTCTGTGGCGGAAAACTGCTGCCAACATACTTCTGTACCCCTTGATCGTAGGAGCCGAAAGAGATCTAACATTCCTAAGATGTAACAGGAAGTCAGCAACTTGGGTTACAGTGGTACTGGTAGAGGAAACTGCATTGGCTCTGCACCAGCTTCGGAAGACTTCCCACTTAGATTGATAGACTCTGCGAGTGGATATCCTCCTTGCTCTGGCAATCGCTCTGGCTGCCTCCTTCGAAAAGCCTCTAGCTCTAGAGAGTCTTTCGATAGTCTGAAGGCAGTCAGACGAAGAGCGTGGAGGCTTGGGTGTACCTTCTTTACGTGAGGTTGACGTAGAAGGTCCACTCTTAGAGGGAGAGTCCTGGGAACGTCGACCAGCCATTGTAGTACCTCTGTGAACCATTCTCTTGCAGGCCAAAGGGGAGCAACCAACGTCAGCCGTGTCCCTTCGTGAGAGACGAACTTCTGAAGAACCCTGTTGATGATCTTGAACGGCGGGAATGCATACAGATCGAGGTGGGACCAATCCAGCAGAAAAGCATCCACGTGAACTGCTGCCGGGTCTGGAATCGGGGAACAGTACAATGGGAGCCTCTTGGTCATCGAGGTAGCGAACAGATCTATAGTTGGCTGACCCCACAGGGCCCAAAGTCTGCTGCACACGTTCTTGTGAAGGGTCCATTCTGTGGGGATGACTTGACCCTTCCTGCTGAGGCAATCTGCCGAGACATTCATATTGCCCTGAATGAACCTCGTTACCAGCGTGAGTTTTCGACTTTTTGACCAAATGAGGAGGTCCCTTGCTATCTCGAACAACTTCCTCGAATGAGTCCCTCCCTGCTTGGAGATGTACGCCAAGGCAGTGGTGTTGTCGGAGTTCACCTCCACCACCTTGTTTAGCAGGAGGGACTTGAAGTTCATTAAGGCCAGATGAACTGCCAACAACTCCTTGCAATTGATGTGAAGCGTTTCCTGTTCCTGGTTCCATGTCCCCGAGCATTCCTGTCCGTCCAATGTCGCGCCCCAGCCCGAGTCTGATGCGTCCGAGTAGAGATGAAGGTCGGGGGTCTGAACAGCTAAAGAGAGACCCTCCTTGAGAAGAATGTTGCTCTTCCACCACGTTAGAGTAGCCCTCATCTCTTTGGAAACAGGAATAGAGACCGCCTCGAGCGTCATATCCTTGTTCCAGTGAGCTGCTAGATGGTACTGAAGGGGGCGGAGGTGGAGTCTCCCTAACTCGATGAACAGGGCTAACGATGACAGAGTCCCTGTTAGACTCATCCACTGTCTCACCGAGCATCTGTTCTTCTTCAGCATGCTCAGGATGCACTCTAGGGCTTGGCTGATTCTTGGGGCCGACGGAAAAGCCCGAAAAGCTCGACTCTGAATCTCCATTCCCAGGTAAACGATGGTTTGGGAAGGAACAAGCTGGGACTTCTCTAAATTGACCAAGAGACCCAGTTCCTTGGTCAAATCCAAAGTCCATCTGAGACTCTCCAGACAGCGACGACTTGTGGGGGCTCTTAAAAGCCAGTCGTCTAAATAAAGGGAGGCTCTGATGTCCGCCAAGTGAAGGAATTTCGCAATATTCCTCATCAGTCGCGTAAACACAAGAGGTGCCGTGCTTAGACCAAAACACAGGGCTTGGAATTGGTACACAACCTCTCCAAAGACGAATCTCAGAAAAGGTTGGGAGTCTGGATGGATGGGAACGTGAAAGTAGGCGTCTTTCAGATCCAACGAGACCATCCAGTCCTCCTGCCTGACCGCTGCTAGGATCGACTTCGTCGTCTCCATTGTGAACGTCTGCTTGGTGACATAAGCATTGAGCGCACTGACGTCCAGCACCGGTCTCCAACCTCCTGTCTTCTTGGCCACCAGGAAGAGACGGTTGTAAAAGCCCGGGGATTGATGGTCCCGGACTATCACCACTGCCTCCTTCTGTAACAGGAGCGACACCTCTTGATGTAACGCTAGCCTCTTGTCCTTCTCCTTGTAGTTGGGAGAGAGGTTGATGGGAGATGTGGTCAGAGGGGGATTGCGGCAGAACGGAATTCTGTAACCCTCCCTTAGCCACTTGACAGACTGAGCGTCTGCACCTCTTCTTTCCCAGGCTTGCCAGAAGGTCTTGAGTCTGGCTCCTACAGCTGTCTGGAGAGGAGGAAAGTCAATGCTTGCTTTTCGTGGACTTGGCACCTTTCTTGGACTTGCCCCTGTGACCGTCTGGACGGGAACTTCCTCGGCTGGGGGCTCTGCCACGAAAGGGCGGAATGAATCTGGTAGCAGGTGTATCAGCCACCGGGGTGCGGTAAGTTCTCGGCACTGAAGGTACAATTTTAGCCTTACGTGCTGAAGAGGCCATGAGGTCATGCGTATCTTTCTGGATAAGAGCCGCAGCCATCTCTTTGATTAGCTCCTCCGGAAACAGGAACTTGGAGAGAGGAGCAAACAGTAACTGTGACCTCTGGCAAGAGGTGATACCAGTAGAAAGGTAGGAGCATAGATGTTCCCTTTTCTTGAGGACTCCTGAGACAAAAATAGAAGCAAGTTCGCCAGAACCATCGCGAATTGCTCTGTCCATACAGGACATGATCAGCATGGCCGAGTCTTTGTCAGAAGGGGCAGTCTTCTTGCTCAAGGCCCCCAGGCACCAGTCGAGGAAATTAAAAATTTCAAAGGCGCGAAAGACTCCCTTCAAGAAGTGGTCCAGATCAGAAAAGGTCCAGCAGACCTTAGAGCGTCTCATAGCCGACCTACGGGGAGAGTCAACCAAACTTGAGAAGTCGGCCTGGGCAGAGGCAGGGACCCCCAAGCCTGGTTCCTCTCCCGTGGCATACCAGACGCCCGACTTAGAAGCCAGCTTAGGAGGAGGAAACATAAAAGACGTCCTTCCCAGTTGCTGCTTGGACTGCAACCAATCCCCTAAAATCCTCAAAGCTCTCTTTGATGATCTGGCGAGGACAAGCTTAGTGTAGACAGACGTAATAGGCTGCATGCCTAGAGAAAACTCGGATGGAGGAGAACGAGGGGTTGCAGAAACAAAGTGTTCAGGGTATAACTCTCTGAACAGAGTCAGGACCTTACGAAAGTCTATGGAAGGTGGCGACGACTTGTGTTCCTCCACATCAGAAGAAGGATCATCCAGGTGAGCAGCTTCATCCTCAGAAACCTCATCACCTGAGGGTTGAGAAGCGAGAGGTAACGATAAAGCGGTATGCTGAATGGCTGAATCCTGAAGAACGGGTGCATGCGCACTTGCGGATCCATCATCAAGTCTCTGCTGAAGAGGATGAGGGCTGGCAATGACAAAGTCATGAGGCTGGGATGAAGGAGGTTCTGCGGAGGTCTGAGGAGCAAGCGTGGTCAGAAGCGAATGCTGTAAGGCATGAGGCTCATGCTGCATAGTATGCGGTTCATGTTGAATGGGAAGAGGCTCATGCTGCGAAGAATGCGGTTGCTGCATGCGTTGAGGCGGCTGCCTCATAGCATGAGGTTCCTGCCTCAAGAGTTGCGTCTGCCTCAAGGGTTGAGGAGGTGGCTGCGCAGAGAGAGGCTCTTGCCTCAAGAGTTGAGGCTCTTGCCTCAAGAGTTGAGGCTCTTGCCTCAAGAGTTGAGGCTCTTGCCTCAAGAGTTGAGGCTCTTGCCTCAAGAGTTGAGGCGATTGCCGCATAGCATGAGGCTGCTGCCTCAAGGATGGTGGAGGTTGCCGCAACGCATGAGGCTGCTGCCTCAAGGATGGAGGAGGTTGCCGCAACGCATGAGGCTCCTGCCTCAAGGGAAGAGGAGGTTGCTGCAAAGCATGAGGCTCCTGCCTCAAGGGTTGAGGAGGTTGCCGCATAGCAAGAGGCTCCTGCCTCAAGGAAAGTGGAGGTTGCTGCATAGCGCTGGTACCTGGCAACTCCCAATGCGGCAGCTCACGCATGGAGGCAGGAGGAGCCTCAACATCATACGTCTGGCAGGGTGGACTGCGCAGAGGTGGAGGAGCGCTCACAGGAGGAGGTGTGCTAACCTTCTCTGCCTGAAACTCCTGCATCAACACCGCAAGCTGAGACTGCATTGTCTGCAGCATAGACAACTTGGGATCAACAGAAGTTGGAGCAGAGGCCTGTTGAGGCATCGCTTTACCTCTCTTAGGAGGCGTGCAGCCATCAGATGACTGCGGCGAGTCCGAACTGGCCCAGTGGCTACACCTGGGCTGTTGGACTCGCTCGGTCTGGACCTTACGCTTAAGAGGTCGTGAGACCTGGGTCCAGCGTTTCCTCCTGGAAACTTCTTCCGCAGACGAGGAAATCAAGGGCTCAATCGTCTGGGAGTGGAAGTGACGATCTCTATCAGATACGCCCGCAACCACTGAGGATACAACTGTGCGCCGATCAAGGCCTGCCGAACCCTTTTGCCCTTCGACATTGCTTCTCCCCTGGGCTTGGGAGCTTGCAAGAGGTCCCGGACTGGGAGGACGACTGGCACGCACAGAAGTATCCTCATGCGCAACACTGACACTAACACTAGGCACAGCACTGGCACTACCACTTCCACTGCACTTTTCACTTTAAGTTCCTTGACATCTGCCAAGAGAAGATTGTGGTCACTCACTAAAGACTCCACCTTATCACCTAGAGCCTGAATGGCACGTAACATATCCGACATATCAGGCTGAGCACTCGTAATAGGTTCGGGGGTCACCACTACAGGGGAAGGAAAAGGTTGAGGATCATGGGGGGAGGAATAAACCAAAGAGCGAGAAGAACTCCTCCTAACTCTCTCCCTCTCTAACCTAGCCGTATACTTGAGGAATTCATTAAAATCGAATTCCGAAAGCCCGGCACATTCCTCACATCGATCTTCCAACTGACAGGATTTTCCCCTACAGTCGGAACAAACGGTGTGAGGATCAACCGAGGCCTTCGGAAGACGCCTACTACAAGTCCTAACACTACATCGCCTTTGTCTAGGAGCTTGAGAGTGGTCGGACATCTTGAATTAGAGAACAGTCAAGGGGGGATTCCAAATTAAAGCAAAGATCGTTAACCATTAAATCAATTTAATTCCAAAAGCTATCTAAGCTAAGGGAAAAGCTTCCTGTATAGCGAAGGCTAAATTTCAGAGCAATACTTCACCAAAACCGTGAACAAAGACTCCAAAATCAACAGCGTATCCATGTAGGTCTTGCCGGCGGCACGACAGAGGAAAAATTGAGGTGGTGTTGACAAGAAGTACTGGAGTACCTGACCACAGATGGCGCTGGTGAGTACACCCCCCTCTTGTATAGCAATCGCTGGCGTATCCCGTCCGTAGATTTCTGTCGGGCAACGGAGTTGACAGCTACATGATTATCGGGTAAGATTAATATTGAAAAAAAAAAATTGAAATAATTTTTCTGCAATTTTGTTTTGATCCAACTAAAAATTTGTATTTGTTATCAAATAAGTTTATTCACCAATCATTTCACAGTAAACCTTTTACCTGTTATAGGTAGTACATACAAAACACAACATGCAGTGAGAATGTGTGTTATGTTGAAAAGGGCATACTTTAATGGGAAAACATCTTAGAAAATATAATCAATTTTAAAAGTACTTTGTATTCTTCCTAGCTATACAAACCCAAGTCCTTTAAATGGGGAAATGCTTTCAGAGTCAGCTAGAGAAACCTGGTTGGGGTGCTTGAAATGGCTGTGTATGCACAGACTTTCTAGGAATAGGTTGCGGTGATCGGGGTCTATGAGCAGGTGCTGGTCTCCTCCTTGAACTCGATCCCGCAGGCTGGGCTGAACACAAGGATTACAAGCTGTTCTCTTCAAAGGGCAGGGAAATTGCTGCTTGCCCATAACTCCTGGGTAAGGAGAAACCTTGCACCCTGCACAGAACAGTTTTGAAGTGTCAACGCTACCTCTGGGAAAAGTTGTTTAGAGATATGGGAAACCTTGTTAACCCACTGGTTTGCTGACTGGTGTGCAAGAAAGGTTGCTGCCTTCTTTTCAAACAGCATGAGACTCTAATACTTCTCCAAAGACTCCAGGGTCAATAGCTCATTGTTTCTGCACAGTATGTTACTGCCCCTGACCAATGGTTAAGCTGGAAAACAGCATGAAAGGAGGCCAAGGCAGACAACTCCATGGCTGTCGATTCCGCCATTGAAATTTATCTTACAAATTCCATTTCACTTTGTATATTAAACAGGGAATATCAAACTAATGTGGCAGGTATTGGTCTTGAAAAATGTTTTAACACTAAAACTTGATCAGAGTGATAGAAATACAATATGACAATGATTTGATAAAGGAAAGTACTTGAAGCCAGATACTAACAGATTTTTTATGTAAAATGTGTCATTGATATTCAGGGTATTACTGTACAGAACTAGAATAGGAAAATTTCTATCAACATAGAGTAGTAGATTTTAGAAGAATGCAATTCATCTCCTTTTTTGGGGGGAAGATACTAAGAAAGACATGGCACAATAATCATAATCAGTCACAGTGAAAAAAAATTTGATAAACTTCTCTTCTAACGTAATACAAAAAAAAATTGGCTTTTAATAAATCAAGGCTGGACATAAAAATTTATGATATAGAGAAATAAATGGTAAAGGAAAAAGAGTGAAGGCAGTATGCAATAAGGAAACTTTAGAGGATAATATCTGAAAATACTACTCCACGTCTACGAAAGAAATACTTGGAAACAAAATCAAGAGTTAAAAATAAACACGAAATCAACTAAACTTTCCATACTCTGGAAATCACCCATTAGAAACTGAAATAAAAATAAGCCTTGATGATAGGCAGCATCAATGCTCCAGCAAGGAAAAAAGTCAAAATCAAATCTCCAACAATGAAAAACACAAAATGCTGTACTCTACATGATCTGAAGCATTAGCCTATGCATTTCCTTGTGGTTGTGCACATGGACTATAGACAAATAACCCTAATGGTTAATTATATTACCCAGATAATGACACTTTTTTTTTCTAAATCAGTCTCATTTACAAACAATACTGAAAGTAAATGCATATGTAACAAAAGTATTCATCAAAATAAAATAATGCAAAGTTAATTACTGTACATTCAAAGCAAAATTTAAAAACCCAATGTTAACCTTGTTATTAAATGATTACCAAATGTACCATGAGTTCAATATACCATAAATGTGTCAGAGTTTCATGCAATAGGGTATTATTTACGATGAAGTTTCTGAGGTGTTAATGACTTTATTTTGACTTATCATAATAGCGAACCTTAAACCACCCAACTACTCCATATCCTCATATACTACTTGCCATGTGTAATATCTATATCGTGTACCTGAGAATTTTCCAAAACTCGCTGCCCTTTGGTTGACTTGGGTATGGTAGGAATCTTTTTCTGTATACCCCAGCGGATGAGAACTTGAGCTGGTGTTCGCTCATAGGATTTCCCCATTTCTAACACCTGGGGCTCATTCAAAAGCATACCTTTTGCTAATGGAGAATAACCCTAAGATAAAATGAATGTTAAATATAAATAAAAATCTGGCCATAAACTTAAAATTATTATATAAAATAACAGAAATAAGTAATGTAGCATAAAATAGAACCTGATGGGACACATGAATTTGAAAAAACAAAGCTTGTGAGTTACACAATGGTAAGGCAATAATCAAAATTACATAAAAAATCTAAGCAAGCAATATCAAACCGCATCAGGTCAGATTGTTGTCACAAATAGAAAGCAAACCAACTTACGGCGAGAACAAAACTGAAATGTTAAATTTTCAGACTACAAATTGTGATGGCATGGACTGAACATTAGTAACATGGCATTTCTTATTCCCTTATTAAACTTCAGTCAGCTATGACGAATTGTACATACCAAACTCTTACAACTATTACAATATCCTCTCCTTTCTAACTATCTTTACAAAATCCTTTTCTTTCAGAACATTGTTGATAAGGCAATAACAACAAGGATAACCATCCACAAAAAAAGTTTAATGTGCTCAAAAAGCACATAAAAGGAGAAATTGCTAGTTGTGCACCTTGTTTGGCACACATTAAGATACTGTACATCATTAGATGCAGGATTTTTACCTAAATTTCAGGATGATAAGTAATTTTTGAGTATTAAAAGATCTTTTACAAATCCTTTCAGTCCCAGCAGCATTGCTTCCTTGTCTTCCATTTGTTACCTTTAGTCTTTTCCCACATAACTGTCTAACATTTTTAACCTTGTGCTACCCCAATTTTCACTCCTCATTTAAGAACAATTCCTTTGAGCCAATTCTATGTGAGTATTCTTTGTTACAATAATTATAAAATATTACCTTAGTTATTCAAAACTCATGAGCTATTCTTTCTAAGAAATGAAAATATTAAACAAGGGCAACTAACTTAGCAAAAAAAGTTACTTTGGCAAGGAGAGAAAGTATCAAAAACCTCCTCCTATCCCATGACCTGTTTTGAATTTGCCTTCTAATACCCACAGGATCACTTCGATGGTTAAGCCCTATCTCTGTTCAACCTCGGTCCACCGGCTAACACAACGCATAAGATTGCACTGGGATTAAGGTTGATTCGGGTGGCTTCTAAATAGCCTAATGACGAATGGTTTTCTGTTCTGCCTTGTGGAGATCGCAAAGGAACTCCTTTGGTCCTCACTTTCCCAGCTAAGTGGGCCATTCTCATAGAACAGATTCTCCTGAAGTCGGATCATCTTTAGATCAGATCAGAGAGTTCTGCGTTTTCCTGGCTGAGAGAAGCTTCTCTTAGTAGCGGCTGTTAAAACTACTGCTCAAACTTGAGTATGGTCTTCCGTCAGATGGAGATAGACTCTCCTTTTTATAGGCGTTGCCTATGCTTAGGAGCGTTTCTAACAGTCTTGCTGTTTTCGGTACTTCGTACGAGCCTTTGAGAAGACCTCAGTCATGGTTCTGACGTGCAAGAGTGTCTCTGCTGCCTTCATCGGCAAAGAAGTTTGTCTCCCACTCTAAGAGGTTTAGGAGCTCCTTAGTCTAGTGCTAGGGTATATGGTCAATCTCAGACCCTTTCAAAGAGTGACCCCAGGTTTGAACCCTTCATCATCCCATCTCCACACAGAGAGTGAAGTGGCACAGAGAGAAGGTCTTTTGCTCCATTACACCACAGACCTTAGCACTGGCAATTACTGTAGAATTTATATAATCTTTTTATACCGGTAATTTGATAACTATTTTCTAATGAGAAAAACAATGCTTTTATTTAGGTAACACAAAATAATATGAAATATGTTCAACTATATGCAATAATAATTTTCCATATCAAATCAAACACTACCGTCAAACTGAATGATATTTCCTATGGCAGCCTCTTACCACGTAGAAGTTAATGACTCAATGTCAACATCTTTTACTTTAGACTCAAGGTTCTGACTGCCAAGTTTCATCAGACACTGACATTTTTTATATGTACAGATGAACATATTTCATGATTTTGAGTTATATCTTCAACAAGCTGTCTTTTCAAAAAAAGTGAAATTTGGTATTGAAAATTATTTCTTCAACTACCAACCAAAAATCATTTGTATTTCACTTACTCAGTCCAAAGAGGCACATGTGCACAATGAATTAATAGATTTTAAATTTTCTGCAATAAATTCTTCTATACAAAATTCACATTAAATAAAATTAATGGAGAAAGAATATAAAGGAAATAAAATTAAATAAGCATGATAAATGGTAAGAATAGGAAAAAGTATAATATGGAATAAGGGAAGAAGGTAATTGCATAAGGAATAAATTTAAAATGAGCTATAAAAATTCGAATAAATTTAAAATGAGCTATAAAAATTCGAATAAATTTAAAATGAGCTATAAAAATTCTTGAAAAATAAAAATGAAAAGAGAGAAGAATGTGAGAAACATTTTAGGCTTTGAGACAATATTCACTTTACCTGAAATACAACTTTACTGTAGCCTTCTCTACTAAGTGGTGATGTAATGACACATTTAAAGATTTTGCTCGGTGCTTCCATTTTAACGGACACAAATGTGCATTTTCAGCACACAGTATATTTTTCTATAATGGTATCAATAGATCAACTCCAGATAGTCAAATTAGTGGTTGGGGAATCAGTGGATGTCTTACTGTGCAGTAATTGACTGAGCCAGAAAAAAAAAGGAATTCCCAAAGTACAACCAATGTACTCAAAATTGGAAAATATTAAATTGGTACTCTTGAATTCTCAGATTATCCTCCCAAAAAAGAGTAGAAAAAGTTAATCGACAAAGAGTCTTGTGAAACTCTGCATGGCTCCCCTTTCTCATCTTTTTGATGAGCACACCTATCAAAGAACCATGTAGGGCAGATCTCAACTTGAAAGACAGGCCAATAAACTGGGACCTATAAGAAATATTCTTAACTGTAGCAAAAGAACATAGTATATTCATCAATAATAGGTAAGAGTAAAACAAAAGTCCCTGAGAGGGTAGCTGAAGAGGAAAGGGAAAAACAAAAATTTTGCAAAAAACAGATACAACCCAAGGATCCGGAAGAAAGGTCCAAAACTAACGAAACAAACCCGGACCCTAATCAAAAGCCTACTATAGTTTCTGTAAATTTTTTTGGATTCAAAGTTAGAGATAGCAAATTTATAAAGGCTCCAGGCACACACATGCCGAGTACTGAAAAAATAAGACCCTAAAGAAGGACATCACTTGGAAAAAATGGGTACAGATGACTCTTGCTTAAAGATAAAACTAAATAACACATTACACAATCCCTGAGGAAATGTCTGACAAAGACCATTCTTGACCTAGTACAAAAGAAATTTGGTATTACAAGCTTAAATTTTAAAACTTCCCATAGTAACTGATTTCAGCCTTTAAAAATACATTACACAATTACAGCATGCCTATTGAAAAATTAAAGAAAAATTAAATAATTTTTATTCAAGAAATGTTGGTTTACCTCAAACTGTATATTTCTTTCTTTGCAATATGATCGAAGCTTCTTTGGATTATTGTAGGGATGAAATTCACACTGATTTACATGAGGGACAACAGAACACTCGTTGAGAATCACTTCAAGATGTGGCTCCAAGAAATTGCTGACCCCAATTGATCTCACTCTTTCTTCATCAAGTAACAGCTGATGTGAAGAAAAAAAAAATAATGAAAAAATCAATGATTAAGTAATCAATATGGCACTGTTACTACATTATAAAATCCTTCATTTTGTTGTCTGCTCTTGAATGGCATATTAACTGCTTGTTAGTTGTAATTACTAAATCTACTATAATTACTCAATTTGCAAACCAACAGTAGGCAACCACGCTAGTAAGCATTAATATACAGTAAATTGACAAAATATAATAATACTGTACAGAACTTAAAAATGCAAATACTATACAAAAACATACAGTACCTCAAATATGATCAAACTATGAATTTGCCAATTTTCTTATATCATGAGAGTACAGTATAGCAAAACGTGTTTGCTCTCCATGCATAGCCATGCATTGGAAAAAACTTATTCAATGTTTCTTTCTTCATTATAAATAAAATTTAAATAGTGCTAGTATTCAACATCCTATTGAAGACTAGCAGTAATTTTGACATCTGCCTTTATTGTAATTTTTACCATAATAAAATAAAACAATGTTCAGGATACGATAAAACAGACAGCAAAATATTATAGCAAAGACATTAATTTTTCTGATAAAAAAAGACAGCAAAATACTATAGCAAAGTCATCATAATCTCCTTGACGAATAAAAGAGAGATGCCACCAGAACTTCTCTTTCATTACTACTTCCAAATACTTTAGTAACCTATGATTCATCAAAATGTAACAATAGAAAGCTAAAGAATTTACATGCATGTAATGAGCCCATAGAGACACTAAACTGTGTGTAGAAATTTTAGGGACAACCCCTTGGAGGTGTTTTCTAAGTGACAAAGACTGAATTATGTTAGATGCCAGTATCAAAAAATGACTCCCAAAAATCCAAAAAACCCTTTGTCATATCTACTAGTAAACCAAACTTTTGGCTGTACTGAGTAATTCACATGATATGTCTGAAGTTGAAATAATCAAGAAATATGTGACAAATTATGTGCATGTGAACAAGAAATATCTGCATACGTACTTTGAAAATTGGAAAAACATTTTTCTTTTTTTAAAAATTAACTACGCTGACTATTTTTCTTTGAGATCTTCCGCCAGTAAAAATAAAAGAAAAAGGCATAAAAATTAGATAATTTGATTTTATGATCAAGGCAAATCCAACCCCGGGATATGTTAGGAGACCAAATTGTTCTAAAATAATCATTACATAATTCATTGTGACCTGAGCTGAGATACTCAAGGGGCTGCTGTTGATATACAGTCTTGGTTACCTATTGGTAGGTCTGGATTGTCAAATAAACTTATTTTCAGAGCATTTGTACCTGGTTTGGTTTCTCTCTCACTATCCGTCTCGTGAATATACATCTTTCCATTGTTTACATTTATAAAATCATTGTTACTACCATCTATGGCTTCCAAATCAGCTGATTAAGGTGAACTACCAAATGATTTTTTTTTTCTTATTTTGCTAAGAGACATTATTACTTGAACTATTTTTTTTTATTTTACCATAAAAATTTATGCACTTTTCATTTAAAATACTTTTCTTATATTTTATTTACTGCTCATTTTAGTGGCACATCAAAGCTTATAAGATTTTCATCCCTTTTGCCAATACACAATAATTTTATAGTCTTTACTTTATCAGTGCTTGTTTACAAACTTCATCAAATTATTGATTGTATCGCCCAATTCCTTAGGTAGTTTTTGTGCAATTTGGTTTACCTTTCATAAACTGAAAAAGGTATACTGTAATGTAATAATATATTTTATATCAGTCGTATTCTACTTAATGTTATTTGTAACAACTACCGTATTTGTAATTGATTAATATTGTACGAAAGTTCAAATGCAAGCAAAACAGCTATTATCCGAATTGGTTCTTCATAACAAAATGGTTGCTTTTTATTTGGTTCATTATAGTCGTATGTGTTACTGATAATACTTTCATTGTTCTCCTTTGTTTTTATAACTTATAGTATTGAACTAGAAGTTGGGAGACAGAAGTGGAGGAAAATAGGTTAGGTTATTATAATTTGGTCTCAAAAAAAGGGCCTTGTATGATACATGAGATACAAAATAAAATAATTTTGATCGATAAAACTTTGGGGGCAGAGCAATTTGCAAAATATCAAGTTAAATGAGTATATGCAGTATTACTGTAATTTACTTTATTAATTTTTAGGCTTAAAAATTACTATCTTTAACAAAACATAATCAAAATATGAAAAAGATAAAACTTATCTGCCCCAAGAAACCCGCAATATAAAGAGGAGTTTGCAATACAGATTTACATACATCTATAAATCTGCAATATAGAGGGAGCAATAGGTGAACACACATATGACCAGGGATTACTGTACGTTATTATATATTTACTGTGCAACAAAACCATTGTGCTAGTTCCTAAATAAAACATGCTCCAGATTAATATGACAAAACAAGATGTTTCCAAATATCTAATTCTTCATCAAAATAAATCTCAGTATTTAAATCAACAATCTAAGGTAAAAAACTTATCCTAAAATATTTGAATAATACTATACCTCGAGAGTCCTCCAGGTATCCAGCAAAAGGGAATTTTTGTCTCTGACACCTGATGGTACATCTGGCCAGTGCAGAAGATAGAGGTCTATTCACGAAATATAAATTGGATTAAATTTTTGACGGTGGAAGTTTTCAGTTTGTCAGAAATGATCCTAAAAAAAGTCAAGACCTTAACCATCCAGATGGATCACAGAAACTTGGACATTTATATTAATCACACTAACTTTGAATCAAGATTTCATTAGGGACAAACATTTTCTAAATTATTATTTGTATTTACAAAACAGGTAATTAATGCTAAACTGAAACCAATGATAACAACAGGGCTTGTTATGGTTACAAGGGTCTGACACAGATTAAAAGCTAAACTTGCATATTTACAAACTTAAACAAAATTTACAGGAAGTTATTACAGAATATTTCACAGTGAAAGCATGAATTATAAAATTAAGATGAATTAATACAAACACAAACTCATATGTATCACTTTCTAAAATCAAGGCGTGAAACAAAAATCTATTCTAAGGGCACAGCCAAGAATTTAGTAAGACTTTTGTGAAAGATGAACCAGGCAAGTGAGTGAGCCCTTACAGAGAGAGGGTGTCTACAAAGGGGGACGAGGTCCTCTCCCTGAAATTTTTTTATTCAGCCAATTTTAGGTAAGTTTGGTGCACATCAAATGTACAGTATACTTATGACATATCCAAGAAAATTTATCCGGTTCTTCATCTGGTAGAATAATAATAATAATAATATCAATAATAATAATAATCATCATCACAATAATAATGTTAACAAGAGTAATCACAGATTTCTGACTTCTGCCTAAGGTTAATGGAGTCGTCCATGGCCCAAGATTTATCTGTGGTGGAAATTTCGTCAAAATCCATCAATATGTTTTGACGTTATATCATTAAAATGGCGAAGAATGCAAATACGGATAATTTCCAAAATTTAATGGTGTCGTCCATGACCTAAGATCTACATATGGTGAAAATTTTGTCAAAATTCGTCAAGTGGTTTTGACGTTATCTTTAAAATGGCAAAAAATGCAAATCCAGATCTAGAATCCGGATCCGGATCACCTCCCAAGTTCAATGGGGTCATCCATGACCTAAGATCTATCTGTGGTGGAAATTTCATTAAAATCCATCAAGCAGTTTTGACGTAATCCTGTCCATAGACACACAGACAAATAAATAAATAAACTAGAATCCGGATCCGGATCATCTCCAAAATTTATTGGTGTCGTCCATGACCTAGGATCTATCTGAAGTGAAAATTTTGTCAAAATCCATCTAGAAGTATTAATGTTAACTTGAAAATGGCGAAAAATGATATTTTAATTATAAAATAAATTTTTGAATATACTTACCCGGTGAATATATAATAGCTGAACCTCCGGCGGCTCGACAGAAAAAATACACAAAAACTCGCGAGCGATCGCTATGAAGGTTGCGGGTGTGCCCACTAGCGCCAACTATCGGCCAGATACCGCATATACATGTAAACAGACCCAATTTTTCTCATCCCGCTGGGTCTCTATCGGGGAGGAAGGGGGGGCCTTTAATTTATATATTCACCGGGTAAGTATATTCAAAAATTTATTTTATAATTAAAATATCATTTTTAAATATTTAACTTAGCCGGTGAATATATAATAGCTGATTCACACCCATGGTGGTGGGTAGAGACCAGAGTTAATCAAGTTTACAGCGTATATGCTTAGAGTTTTTGACAGTTATATCATAACAAAACCCAAATATATAAAGGTACCTGGTAAGGAAGTTGACTTAGACGATTACTCTGCCTTATTAGTCTGTCTTCCTCATGAATCCCAGCGATCCTCTTAGGATGCTGGAAGACTCCCAGGAGCTGAAGTATTAAGGGCTGCAACCCATACAACAGGACCTCATCAAACCCCTAATCTGGGCGCTCTCAAGAAATGACTTTGACCACCCGCCAAATCAACCAGGATGCGAAAGGCTTCTTAGCCTTCCGTACAACCCAAAAAACAATATTAAAAACATTTCAAGAGACAGATTAAAAAGGATATTGGAATTAGGGTAATGTAGTGGTAGAACCCTCACCCACTACTGCACTCGCTGCAACGAATGGACCCAGTGTGTAGCAGTCCTCGTAAAGAGTCTGGACATCTTTTAAGTAAAATGACGCGAACACTGACTTGCTTCTCCAAAAAGTTGCGTCCATAATACTTTGCAGAGATTTATTTTGCTTGAAGGCCACGGAGGTTGCTATAGCTCTAACTTCGTGCGTCTTAACCTTAAGCAAACATCGGTCTTTCTCATTCAAGTGAGAATGAGCTTCTCGTATTAAAAATCTGATAAAATATGACAAAGCATTCTTTGACATAGGCAATGATGGTTTCTTAACTGAGCACCATAATGCCTCAGATTTACCTCGTAATGACTTAGTACTAGCTAAATAGAACTTAAGAGCTCTAACAGGACATAATACTCTTTCCAGTTCGTTGCCTACGATCTCTGATAAGCAAGGAATACCAAAAGATTTAGGCCAAGGACGAGAAGGCAGTTCATTTTTGGCCAGGAAACCAAGTTGAAGTGAACAAGTGGCTTTTTCTGTAGAAAAGCCGATGTTCTTACTGAAGGCATGAAGTTCACTGACCCTTTTAGCCGAAGCCAAGCACACTAGGAAAAGTGTCTTGAGGGTGAGATCCTTCAGGGAGGCTGAATGTAATGGCTCAAACCTGTCTGACATGAGGAACCTTAGGACCACGTCTAAGTTCCATCCAGGAGTTGCCAAACGACGTTCCTTAGAGGTCTCGAAAGACTTAAGGAGATCTTTATTGTTGGAAAGATCTAAGCCTCTATGTCGAAAGACCGAAGCCAACATGCTCCTGTAGCCCTTAATCGTGGGAGCTGAAAGGGAGCGAACCTTTCTCAGATGTAAAAGAAAATCTGCGATTTGGGCTACAGAGGTACTGGACGAGGACACAGATGCTGACTTGCACCAGTCTCGAAAGACTTCCCACTTCGACTGGTATACTCTAATGGTAAAAGCTCTCCTCGCTCTTGCAATCGCACTGGCTGCCTCCTTCGAAAAGCCTCGAGCTCTTGAGAGTCTTTCGATAGTCTGAAGGAAGTCAGACGAAGAGCGGGGAGGCTTTGATGGACATTCTTTACGTGGGGCTGACGTAACAGAACTACCCTTAGAGGAAGACTTCTTGGAAAGTCTACCAGCCATTGAAGTACCTCGGTGAACCACTCTCTCGCGGGCCAGAGGGTAGCAACCAACGCCAACCTTGTCCCTTCGTGAGAGGCGAACTTCTGCAGTACCTTGTTGACTATCTTGAATGGTGGGAATGCATACAAGTCCAGAAGAGACCAATCCAGTAGAAACGCGTCTATGTGGATTGCTTCTGTATCTAGGACTGGAGAGCAATAGATTGGTAACCTTTTGGTCAACGAGGAGGCAAAGAGGTCTATGGTGGGTTGACCCCAAGTAGCCCAAAGACTCTTGCCCACGTCCTTGTGGAGGGTCCATTCCGTGGGTATCACCTGACCCCTCCGACTGAGACAGTCTGCCAAGACGTTCAAGTCCCCCTGGATGAATCTCGTCAACAGGGAGATGCCTCGATTTCTTGACCATAAGAGAAGGTCCCTTGCGATCTCGAGCAGCGTGAAGGAGTGTGCCTCCTTGCTTGGAGATGTACGCCAAAGCTGTGGTGTTGTCTGAGTTGACCTCTACCACTTAGTTTCGAAGAAGCTTTCGAATATCATCAAGGCCAAGTGGACTGCTAATAGCTCCTTGCCGTTGATGTGCATGCTCTTCTGACTTGAGGTCCACAGACCCGAGCATTCCCGACCGTCCAGGGTCGCACCCCAACCCAAATCCGACGCGTCTGAGAACAACACGTGGTTTGGGTTCTTGACTGCTAGGGATAGTCCCTCTCTCAGACTGATATTGCTGTCCCACCATTTCAGGCATGCCTTTACTGGTTCGGAGACTGGGAATGATACCGTCTCTAACGTCTTGTCCTAGTTCCAGTGAGAGGCTAGATGGAACCGGAGAGGCAGAAGGTGTAGTCTCCCTAGTGAGACAAACTGCTCCAGGGATGAGAGAGTCCTTACGAGACTGTTCCAACTCCTGACTGAACAAACGTTCTCTTTTCAGCATTAGTTGGACTTCGAGCAGGGCTTGTTCTATTCGGGTGGCAGACGGAAAAGCCCGAAAAAACTGGACTGCGAATCTCCATCCCCAAATATAGAATAATCTGGGATGGGATCAGTTGGGACTTTTAGGTTGACCAAAAGTCCCAACTCCCTGGCCAGACTCAACGTCCAATGTAGATCCTGCAGACAGCGAAGACTGGACGATGCTCTGAGAAGCCAGTCGTCCAAGTACAGGGAGGCTCGGATCCCCGATAGATGGGGGGATTTTGCCACATTCCTCATGAGCCTCGTAAACACGAGAGGAGCAGGACTGAGGCCAAAGCACAGGGCTCGAAACTGGTACCCCACATTCCTGTAAACAAACCTCAGAAACGGTTGGGAATCCGGGTGTATAGGAATGTGGAAGTATGCCTCCTGAAGGTTGAGAGAGACCATCCAGTCACCTTCCATCAATGCAGTCAAGACAGCCTGGTAGACTTCATCGTGAAGTTTGTCTTGACAATGAACACATTGAGCGCACTTGCCTCTTACGTACTCCTGCAGTGAACATGGCTGCCAGATCATTGGAGCCATCCCTGAGGGACTTGTTCCTGCAGAGAACGTGGCTGTCAGATCATTGGAGCCATCCCTGAAAGCCTAGTTTATGCATGACATAATTGTACAGCAAAACTTCAAACGCTCGAAAAAACTCCCAACAGGAGATGGTCTAGCTCTGAAGTCGACCATAAAATCTTGGAGCGTCTCATGGCCAGGCGCCAGGGAGAGTCTAAGAGGTTTGAGAAGTCTATCTGGGCAGAGGCAGGAACTCCCAAGCCGAGAACTTCTCCCGTGTCATAACAGACTCTCGCTCTATAAGCCAGCTTAAAAGGAGGGAAAGCAAAGGCTGTCTCCCCCAAACTCCTCCTGGTGATTAACCAGTCGCCTAGCAAACGTAAAGCTCTCTTAGAAGAGCGAGAGAGCACTAGCTTAGAAAACAACGGCTTAGAAGTAGCTAGGCCTAGTGTAAACTCTGACGTTTAGGCGAACGAGGAGCAGCAGTTACAAAAAGATCCGGACAAAGATCCTTAAAAATCAGCATGATTTATTTAAAGTCCATAGAGGGCTGAGCAGCTTTAGGCTCCTCTCCGTCTGACAGAGTCCTCAAGGGAATATCAGTAGGAGGGGGATCAGCAACTTCCTCATCTGAAGGAACCTTGTCTGACAATAGCCGAGTCTCAAGCAAGGGAGAGACCTGCCGTGGTGGCAATGCTTGACAAGCAGAGTCCACACGCAAAGGAGCAACAGTATAAGTCAAGGACGCTATGTCATGTAACTGCTTAAAGGACTGACCAGTAACAACAACAGGTGCGGGAGGACGTTCGACGTCAACTCGAGACTGCCTTGACTGCTTAGACTGAGCAGTCAAAACAACTCTTGACTGCGGTGCTTGACGCTCAACGTCAAAACAAGTCAACTATGCTGGTTGGTGAACGTCCTGAACGTCAACAAGAGCAAGCGGCAGCGGCTGAACGTCCACAAGCGGCTGAGAGTCAACACGGGACTGCATCGAGTGAGGCTCTACAAAACACGATTGACGTGACTGTGTAACGTCAATGTCAACAGGACGAGCAAAGGCTCGTTTGGGCGGCTGACGGCCAAGATCTCGATCAGCTAAGCGGCGAGGATCATCGTGAACCTGCTCAACAGAATAGTCCTCCATAAGAGAGGCAAGCTTATTCTGCATGTCTTGCCGTACAACCCATTTAGGATCAACGGGAATGGTTGCGGTAAGAGACGAGGGTAACGTCTGTGACTGCAAAACCTTGCCTACAAAAAGACTCTCGGAGCCTGTGTTACGCTTTTGTTTAGGCGGCGAGCAGTCTTCCGATGACTGCATAGGGTCAGAGCTGTCCTAATGGTTAAAATCAGGACGCTGGACCTGTCCTGAAAGGACTGACTTTCGCTTAAAGGGTCTCGAAACCTTGTTCCAAGGTTTCTTATGCGAAAAGCCTTCGGATGACGAGGAGAAAATCGTCTCGCTCGTCTTATGGTAGGGGCGGTGTTGATGAGACACGCCTGAAACCATAGAGGGAACGTCTGTTCGCTGATCAAGTCCTCTCGAACCCATAAGTCGTACGACATTACTTCTCCCCTGGGCTTGGGAGCTTGCAAGAGGTCTCGGACTAGGCGAACGACAGGCACGAACAGACGAACCCTCGGTCGCAACACTGATAACACTTTGCGCAATTATCACTTTATCACTACGATTTTCTGTTTTGCACTTACTTCACTGAAATCGAATTTTTCAACAATTCACATTAGGTATGAATAAAACTGATTTCTACCTGAAGCACGCAATTCTACCCTCATCAAAAGGTTATAATTGCGAAATCAGTCGTATAATGTAAGCACATTAATACAAGCAAAAAACAGTAAACATATATTAAGATAAAAAGATCAGTGGCTGGGAAGGAGACTAAACACTAGTTCATTCAAAACTACGTTTTTAATCTCTCACCGTACAGTGCCTTGGGACGAGAATAAAAACTAAAAACGTTTTATCCTTTCTCCCCGTACAGAGACTAGGGACGAGAGTAAAAAACTGACTCGAGAACAACGTTACTCGCTTGGGACGAGAATAAAGATCGGAACGTTCTCTCTTCCTCTCTCTCTCTCTCCGTCTCTCTCTCTCTCTCTCTTGATTTCGCACCGAAGAGAAGAGCCCACTTATCTTTCGTCAATAAACAGGTTATTTGACCAAAGGAAAAAACTGAAAGGTTTTTCAATTAACAAGTTCCTTTAAAATAGTATTTAAAACATTTAAGTTTGAAAGAAGAATGAACAAAACGTCAGAATCGATTTACTCTTTCTGCAAAGTGAAACCGTGATTCTCTCTCTCTCTATCGTAACGATAGAGCGCAAACTGCGTAGCATAAATAAACTAAACGTTAGTTCATCTTTGAAACAGTACGAAGACTATTCAAAGAAAATCTTTCATAAAATATCTACTAAAAAATATTCATTTAATAAGTTTTAAATCATTTGCTCTGTAAAAGTTATTTACGATTGAAAGGGCTCAACGTTGTTTAACTTCGGTTTCCAAGTTAGGACCGCCTACTCTCGGATTAGAGGAGGAATAGGAAAGGTCGCATATAAACAAATCATTAAAATTTATCTTGATGTTTATTATAAATGGAAAGCTAATCGAAGAGGCCTAATAAAGGCGGTTGAGATATAAAATATATAGAGGAAAATCTATAATTAATTTATAACGTGATAAGATAATTGCTAAAAGCTTAAAACACACTTCCGTACTAAGGGAAGGGTCGGCCATTTAAAAGTCAAAGAAAGTCCAAAAAACAATCCAAAGTCATCAAAAATTAAATCTATCCAAAAACGAGTTCAAGATTTAAGTTGAAGATAAAACACCTGCACTGCGAAAGCTCAAACCAAAAGGAAGTACTTCACCAAATATGTTGAGAAAACTCCAGGTTATACAGCGAGTATTGATACGTCTTGTCGTTAAGGCCGACAGAGAAAAATTGGGTCTGTTTACATGTATATGCGGTATCTGGCCGATAGTTGGCGCTAGTGGGCACACCCGCAACCTTCATAGCGATCGCTCGCGAGTTTTTGTGTGTTTTTTCTGTCGAGCCGCCGGAGGCTCAGCTATTATATATTCACCGGCTAAGTTAAATATTTAAAAATGTAAATTCAAATCTAGAATCCAGATCCAGATTATCTCCAAAATTTAATGGGGTTGTCCACGACCTAAGATCTACCCGTAGTGAAAATTTTGTCAAAATCCGTCAAGTAGTTCTGACGTAATTCTGTCCACAGACACACAGACAAATAAATAAATAAATTAGAATCTGGATCTGGATCATCTCCAAAATCTAATGGGGTCATCCATGACCCCATACAAATGATTCCTTATTAATCATTTCCCCTTCCAATGATATTTTTTCTTCCACTGCATACTTCATTCCCATCATCTCTGTCTTTCTTCTATTTATCATGAGCCCAACCTCATGTGATATTTCATGCATTCTGCTAAGCAAGTATTGCAAATCCTGTGGTGTTGTGCCAATGACAGCATCATCAGCATATTTTAGGTCTGCTAATTTCCTATCACCAATCCAGTCCCAGCCTTTGATAGTGTGCACAAGCCAATTTTGGGGAGAGTTCTAAGTTATTATGGAATTCCTCTTGAATATGTAAATTTGATTAAGTCTGTTCATGAGCATAGTAAGTGAAAAATTAAGGTTAATGGAGTCCTATCAAATGAATTTCCAGTGAACAGCAGAGGACTCCAAGGGAATCTGTTGTCACCTATGTTGTTTATCTTCCTCATGGATTTTGTAATGCGGAGATGCTAGGATGGAAGAAAGTATTTGTGAAATGTCTCTTTATGCTGTTAAGTCATTAAAAGAGTACTTAAAGAGAGCTACTCCTTCACATAAAATTCCAGAAGTCTTTTCTTTGGACTTTCTCACCCTCAGTCAAAGAACTCTATGACATTTATTGCAAAGAATTTAATTATAAATACTCACTGTGACTTAGGGGACTGCTTTTCCTTCCCACAATGTGGCTTAGGGAGTACTTTCTGTTCCCTCAAAGTTAATATGCATAAAATTAGAGGAATGTTTACTTCACAAAATTTCATTTTGTTTCTTCATGCTTGAAAGAAGTTAAAGAGGTGGATTACTTGTCGTTAATTAAATCCCCTAGTTGTGGCATGAGATATCTTATATCAAGCAATTAATTACTTTGTTTTTAATTTGCATAATTTATTTCATTAGGCGATAGAATTACAGGTCCAGTTAAGGTACTTTAGGGTGGACTTCTTAAGAGAATTTTTTTGACTAGCCCTCCTTTGATTCTGGTTAGTGGTAGTCCATGTGGTGAAAAATATTTTAGGCTACAAGGAATCCCCAGGTTTTCAAACCTTCTCACTGCTTCAATTGAATTCAAGGAAAGTTACAATGCCTCTTTTAATCTCAGACTTCACTGGGACAAGGAGTCTGATGATTGAATTCATGGTAAGTCTTTAGCTCTAATCCCACTGGTAGTCATCTAATTTTGAGTTTGCCAATCAAGCTGTACTTGCAAAATGTATAGTACAATGAATGTTGAGCAAGTATTCAGATAAATCTAATTTTAAAAATTGTTCCTAAGGCATGGTATAACTGCTTATCACAAACAGACTAACTTGACTGTGCCAAATGAGAAACCCAAGTCCTTAAAAAACAAGATTTTGACTTAGGAAAAATCTATTTCTGGGTGAGATAGCCATATCGTCCTGAAGGAAGTTCCTCTAGGCAACTTTCTACTTGGGATATTTCCTGTGAGTGATATACCAGAGAATTTTACATGTAGAAGTAACACAAGGTTACTACCCCTGGAGCGAATATCCCGAAAGATATCGTGTACCTAACAGGGACGTGTTTAAAACAACCATGGGTATCCTTCCCCGAAGAGTTAACCTTGTCTCGAAGGACATGGTTTGACATTCCAGCAGCAGCCATCATATGAAAAATAGCCTCACACTGAGAATTTGGAGGGGATGAAAAGTAACGGGCAGGTCCATCAGGACAACATGGCTAACTCACTCAAAAATAAATTTTTCCTGTGTCAAAATGCCTTTTTTTTGGCTCTAGCCCTGTTGTCCTGATGGAAGTGAACCAGAGAATTAAAAATTCTCAGTTTTGGCAAATTAGAGTTTTAACAACATAAGTGCTCTTTTGTATCCACCTCACTAACTATAGGAGATTTAAAATTTTTCTACGCTCAGTGTATCTAATGATAGTTTGTTTTACACTTTCAAATATAGCTATTTTGGGCAACAGTCCAACTCTATGAGTGGACTATGCAATTATTTGTAAACTGTAATGAAATCAAACCGTTATCATCACAGCCTCACTCACTGTGAAGAAAGTACATTTGTAAGAACACATATAAACAAAGCAATAGTCTGTAAAAAGAAGGGTTAAATAATAGAGTTACACTACTTTTTACTTAAGATCAGTAGGTCCACATAAAGGAAACAAGAGCTGGAATAAAACTTCTAAAATACTGTGTGGTATTGAGCCTTATGATGGAAAAGGCCTGATTATCAGAATTAACTGCATACCTAGTATTAAGGACAGGATGGTACTGTCCACGAAGATCTGAATGTAAAGGATGGTTAGAATTATGAAAAATCTTATGCTACATGCATAACGAACTAATTGAATGATGGTGCAAGAGATTGATATCTAGATCAGTAATAAGATATTTAACAGACCGTAAGTACCTGTCAAATAAATTAAGATGAGAATCAGCAGCTGAAGACCAGACATGAGAACAATACTCGAAACAAGGAAGAATGAAAGAATTAAAACACTTCTTCAGAATAGATTGATCACCAAAAATCTTACAAGACTTTCAGAATAAGTCAATTTTTGTCCAATTGAAGAAGAGACAGACCTAATGTGTTTCTCAAAAGCAAATTTGCTGTCAAGAATCACACCCAAAATTTCAAGTCATGTAGAATTAAAGAAACCTTATTAATGCCGAGATCCAGACGTTGAGGAGTCACTGCCCTTAACCTATTTACAATCATAACAATAGAATGGACCCTCTGCCTTATGGGTCAGTCTCCTGAGACAAAAGCCTTGTGTGCTTTACTGGGGATGAATTATGTACTGTACTGGGAATAAGCATAAAATGAGAATCCGAATTCTTACTTCCTTGACTCCTAGGCAGTCCCCTTCAGTGGTCGGCCTATTAAGTTCCTTTACTACCTGGAATTGGGCAGCTCAGTCAATTTGCAAGTTAAAGTCCATACCAAACTCTTTACCTCGCCTTAATAATTTTGCCAGCCAAGCATTTTGTTTCTCACTTTTGGAGAACATTGAATGTCATCATTGGCTCCAACAGACTACTATTAAAGTATGAGAGCTCTCTAATAACATAATGGGTCTCAATGAATAAATCCTTTCACTATTCCCAAAAAGAATGATAATGGTAGCAAGTGATAAACTTGGGTAATTTTTGCTAATGCTAGTATCATTCTGGTAGATCATGTACTCAAAGTGAATCAGCTAGTTCATATGCCATAATGATTTATTGAAAATATTCTAATTGACA
Organism: Palaemon carinicauda; assembly: GCF_036898095.1. Lineage (NCBI taxonomy): Eukaryota > Metazoa > Arthropoda > Malacostraca > Decapoda > Palaemonidae > Palaemon > Palaemon carinicauda. Next base: position 48,299,656 of record NC_090765.1, on the reverse strand, counting down.
ACTTTGTTGTTTTTTCATCCAGCCTACAATATCTGGTTTCTGATTTTAACCTTCTAAAGACAACTTTGGGTCCAAATGCTTTTCACTAGGAGGCTGCCTGAGGCAATGAGCCGAACTGCATTGTTTTGGTATTAAAAATACACTTTTACATGATATACCTTAGAAAATTCTGAAATTTTACCAAGTTTCAAGTGGGTATCATTATAAGTTCAAATGGATCAGAGACTCTTTTAGTATGTTAAGAAGTGTTATTAATAAACCTTGTACAGTAGAAAGAAATAACTTACTCATATACCAGTACCTGAACAATAGTTTGTATTACTAAAGGTAACTTTCCACAGAACATTATATGCAAATAAAGATACTGGTTACTTTGAAAGATTTAATCTTCAGGAACTGGTATATGAATTTTCAATAACTAATGCAAAAATATCTCATGATAAAAAATTCTAACCTAAAGTATTTACTCCCAGCCTTTGGCATGAACCATTAAATGCTTCTCGAGTGGTGTTGGTCCCATAGTCTGTTGGCCAGCATTTTGTCGTCAGAAATACATCTTCGCTTGAAACCCCAGATGCCTAAGGAGTCAGGAATAAAATCAGAATGTTTTTCTTATATAATAAAGACAAACTGCTATTAATGAACATTTCAAAAGTATAATAATGATAAGATTATTAAAATGAAACTTACCTAGTAGTCTTTATACTTTAACCATTGAAGCCACCAGTTTCTCAACCTTAAGGAAAAGCAATTTCTACCCCTCTCTCTTCCATCTTCCCCCTTTCCTATGATGACCAGTAGACACAACACAAGGAGGCAACAGGTACACATACAACTGGTCATTACACCTACAGAACTTGAAATAATTATTTCTATTCTCATTGTGTGATGCAGCCTCCTTTGCTCTGACTTAATTTAAGACTGAAATGGGTATCTGGTAGTAGAATTTGAAGAAGTTGAAAGAGATGTCTCTATCTGGTTTTAAGATTATGTATGGGGTGCCAAAATGTTCCAAAAATCATGTGGCAGAAGAAGTTAAATTGCTATACTACAAGTTAGTGATAGAGCGAAGTGAATTGGTATGAAGTGTAAGCCTCACCCTTTGCCTTTTACGAGGATATCTCAAAAGAATGAAGGACAAAATAACGTGCCATTCAAGAAAATAATGAGATTGAACCATTCACAATTGAAGAACTCCAAGAAACCATGAAACACATTGCAGTAAACGTGGAAAAGCTGCTGGCCTGGATGACATTACATTTGAGATAATAATGCACTTCGGCAGCAGGACTAAATCATGGGTATTAGCACTTCTTAACAACTGTGCAAGAACATTCCAGATCCCAAAACTATGGAGAGGAGCTAAAGTTGTAACCTTATTAAAACCTGGCAAAGACCCAATGATCCCTTAGTGCTATCGCCCAATATCTCTCCTCTGAATCTTATACAAACTAAACGATTGGATGATGGTGGCCCGCATAGTTCCCACAGTCAAAGAACAAATGGCACGAGACCAGGCTGGCTTCAGGGCAGGGAGATCCTGCTGCTCCCAAGTACTTAGCCTCACTCAATATATTGAGAATGGCTTTCAGCTTGGGAAAATCACAAGGGAAGTATTTGTTGATCCAACAGCAGTCTATGACACCATGAACCACTTGTTGCATCTTTTGAAACTTGCCAAAGCTATTCGCAACTCAAGCATTATGCATATTATCCAGTCACTGCTGAGTAACGGACTTTTCTTTGTTGAAATGGATGGTAGGAAAGCAGATGGCGAAAAAAGAAATATGGCCTACCACAATCTATACCAACAATCTACCACAGTTCAGAGATATCCGTAAATTTATATATGCAGATGATCTGTGCCTAACCATCCAGTCAGATTCATTTACAACATTTCCTCGCCAAATTGTGGCTCATGTTTCACGGCCTCAGTGCATTGCAGGCTTTTAATATATAAATGTTTTTAAACTTGGATATTATCTGCTAAACTGTGCAAACCTGAGAGATACGAAAAAGTGTACATTCCAATAGAAACAGAGAGTCATAGCGCCTTTGTCTGTACTCACTTGAAATCGTACATGGTACGTTATTGGCTGACAGGCAGGAGTCACCCAATGAGAGGACAGAGATTTGTATCTTGGGAGCCGATTGGCTATGGAGCACAGCGTCACCTCACTGTATCTCGCCTTGTAGCTTCTCCCGAATGCACATTAGTTGTGTTTACATCGCATTACAGTAACTTGTGTTGCTGCGTTTAGTGAAGTTTTAGCATCTTCTTATATTTGTTTCAATCCTTACGATGCTGCCCAAACGCCCTGCTCCTTTTACTGCCTCTGGTAGTGAGCCTAAGTGGGAAAGGAATATGCTCACCATAGTTGAGAAGGTAAAACTTCTTGCCATGTTGAAAGAAGGCAGAAGATTCGTGGCAGTTGGACACCATTACAACATCGAGTCAACCGCTCGCAACATTAAGAAAGATGAAGAAAATATCATAGTCATCATTCAAGCCAGGTGAGTAGAAACTCTTACTCTTACGAGAGAGAGAGAGAGAGAGAGAGAGAGAGAGAGAGAGAGAGAGAGAGAGAGAGAGAGAGAGAGAGAGAGAGAGAGTAAAATTAAAACTAAATAACTTTTAACTATGTTTACTGTAACTGTTTATATACTTTTATTGTATATATTGTGCACAAAGAAAATTTTCCTAAATACAAAAGGGTTTTCAGTTTAATACTATATAAGAGTGTAATAAAAGATAATACTGTACAGATAGAAAGTGGTTTAATATTAGTATGGGAAAGGTTTAAAATATAAGTAAATATGATATTTTAATTATAAAATAAATTTTTGAATATACTTACCCGGTGAATATATAATAGCTGCAACTCTGTTGCTCGACAGACAAAAAAACAGTAAAAACTCGCCAGCGATCGCTATACAGGTTGCGGGTGTGCCCACCAGCGCCAACTGTCGGCCAGATACCACTCTCTCGATGTAAACAAAGACTCAATTTCTTCTCATCCCACTGCGTCTCTATTGGGGAGGAAGGGAGGGTCGTTTAATTTATATATTCACCGGGTAAGTATATTCAAAAATTTATTTTATAATTAAAATATCATTTTTAAATATTTAACTTAGCCGGTGAATATATAATAGCTGATTCACACCCAGGGTGGTGGGTAGAGACCAGTTAAATATGTTTACATCGTATAAGCTAAGAGTTTTTTATTTCATTTTGACAGTTATCAATATAACAAAACCAAAATAAATAGGTACCTGGTAAGGAAGTCGACTTAGACGATTACTCTGCCTTGTAAGTACGTCTTCCTTACGGAGCCCCGCGATCCTCTTAGGATGCTGACAGACCCCCAGGAGCTGAAGTATCAAGGGCTGCAACCCATACAACAGGACCTCATCAAACCCCTAATCTGGGCGCTCTCAAGAAATGACTTTGACCACCCGCCAAATCAAAAAGGATGCGAAAGGCTTCTTAGCCTTCCGGACAACCCATAAAAACATTAAAACATTTCAAGAGACAGATTAAAAGGATATGGAATTAGGGAATTGTAGTGGTTGAGCCCTCACCCACTACTGCACTCGCTGCTACGAATGGTCCCAGTGTGTAGCAGTTCTCGTAAAGAGACTGGACATCTTTTAAGTAACATGACGCGAACACTGACTTGCTTCTCCAATAGGTTGCGTCCATGATACTTTGCAGAGATCTATTTTGCTTTAAGGCCACGGAAGTTGCTACAGCTCTAACCTCGTGCGTCTTAACCTTAAGCAAAGATCGGTCTTCCTCACTCAAGTGTGAATGAGCTTCTCGTATTAACAATCTGATAAAACCTGACAAAGCATTCTTTGACATAGGCAAGGATGGTTTCTTAACCGAACACCATAACGCTTCAGATTGGCCTCGTAAAGGTTTAGTACGAGCTAAGTAGAACTTAAGAGCTCTAACAGGGCATAAGACTCTTTCTAGTTCATTGCCTACGATCTCCGATCATCTAGGAATATCGAAAGATTTAGGCCAAGGACGAGAAGGTAGCTCATTTTGGCTAAGAAACCAAGTTGCAGAGAACAAGTAGCTTTTTCTGACGAAAACCCCATGTTCTTGCTGAAGGCATGAAGCTCACTGACTCTTTTAGCCGAGGCTAAGCATACCAGGAAAAGAGTCTTAAGAGTGAGATCTTTCAGGGAGGCTGACTGCAAAGGCTCAAACCTGTCTGACATGAGGAATCTTAGGACCACGTCTAAATTCCACACAGGAGTAGCCAAACGACGCTCCTTAGAGGTCTCGAAAGACTTAAGGAGGTCTTGCAGATCTTTATTGTTGGAAAGATCTAAGCCTCTATGCCGGAAGACCGAGGTCAACATGCTTCTGTAGCCCTTAATAGTAGGAGCTGAAAGGGATCGTACTTTTCTCAGGTATAAGAGAAAATCAGCTATTTGGGCTACAGAGGTACTGGTCAAGGATACGGAAACTGACTTGCACCAGTCTCAGAAGACTTCCCACTTCAATTGGTAGACTCTAATGGTAGACGCTCTCCTTGCTCTAGCAATCGCACTGGCTGCCTCCTTCGAAAAGCCTCTAGCTCTCGAGAGTCTTTCGATAGTCTGAAGGCAGTCAGACGAAGAGCGTGGAGGCTATGGTGTACCTTCTTTACGTGTGGTTGACGTAGAAGGTCTACTCTTAGAGGAAGACTTCTGGGAACGTCTACTAGCCATCGAAGTACCTCGGTGAACCATTCTCTCGCGGGCCAGAGGGAAGCAACTAACGTCAACCTTGTCCCTTCGTGAGAGGCGAATTTCTGCAGTACCTTGTTGACAATCTTGAATGGTGGGAATGCGTAAAGATCTAGATGTGACCAATCTAGGAGGAAGGCATCTATATGTATTGCTGCTGGGTCCGGGACTGGAGAGCAATAGATTGGAAGCCTCTTGGTCAGCGAGGTTGCAAAGAGATCTATGGTGGGTTGACCCCAAGTCGCCCAAAGTCTCTTGCACACATCCTTGTGGAGGGTCCATTCGATTGGAATTACTGACCTTTCCGACTGAGACAATCTGCTAGGACGTTCAAGTCGCCCTGGATGAACCTCGTTACTAGGGAGATGCCTCGATCTTTTGACCAGATGAGCAGGTCCCTTGCGATCTCGTACAAAGTCAGTGAGTGGGTACCTCCCTGTTTGGAAATGTACGCCAAGGCCGTGGTGTTGTCCGAGTTTACCTCCACCACCTTGCCTCGAAGGAGATTCTCGAAGCTTATCAAGGCCAGATGAACCGCCAAAAGCTCCTTGCTGTTGATATGCATGCTCCTCTGACTCGAGTTCCACAGACCTGAGCATTCCCGACCGTCCAGCGTCACGCCCCAGCCCAAGTCCGATGCGTCCGAGAAGAGAACGTGGTTGGGTATCTGAACTGCCAGGGGAAGACCCTCTCGTAGGCTGATATTGTCCTTCCACCAAGTCAGACAAGACTTTATCTTTTCGGAAATCGGGATCGAGACCGCCTCTAGCGTCTTGTCCTTTTTCCAGTGAAAAGCCAGATGGAATTGAAGAGGACGGAGGTGTAGCCTTCCTAGCGAGACAAATTGCTCCAGGAATGACAGCGTCCCTACCAGACCCCTCCACAGCCTGACTGAGCAGCGTTCTTTCTTCAGCATCTTCTGGATGGAGAGCAGGGCTTGATCTATTCTGGGGGGCCGACGGAAAAGCCCGAAAAAACTTGACTGTGAATCTCCATCCCTAAATACAGAATAGTTTGGGATGGGACCAGCTGTGACTTTTCCAAATTGACTAGGAGTCCCAATTCCTTGGCCAGATATAGAGTCCAATTGAGATCCTTCAGACAGCGATGACTGGAAGAGGCTCTGAGAAGCCAGTCGTCCAAGTACAGGGAGGCTCTGATCTCCGAAAGCTCGAAACTGGTATCCCACATTCCTGTCAACAAACCTCAGAAACGGTTGGGAATCCGGGTGTATAGGAATGTGGAAGTATGCCTCCTGAAGGTCGAAAGAGACCATCCAGTCGCCTTCCATAAATGCTGTCAAGACAGCCTGGTAGACTTCATCGTGAAGTTTGTCTTGACAATGAACACATTGAGCGCACTTGCCTCTTACGTACTCCTGCAGTGAACATGGCTGCCAAATCATGGAGCCATCCCTGAGGGACTTGTCCCTGCAGAGAACGTGGCTGTCAGATCATTGGAGCCATCCCTGAAAGCCTTGTTTATGCATGACATAATTGTACAGCAAAACTTCAAAGGCTCGAAAACAGCTGTGAAGTTGACCTGTAAAATCTTGGAGCGTCTCCTGGCCAGGCGCCAGGGAGAGTCTACGAGATTTGAGAAGTCTATCTGGGCAGAGGCAGGAACTCCCAAGCCGAGAACTTCTCTCGTGTCATATCAGACTCTCGCTCTAAAAGCCAGTTTAAAAGAAGGGAAAGCAAAGGCTGTATCCCCCAAACTCCTGGTGATAAACCAGTCGCCTAGCAAACGTAAAGCTCTCTAGGAGAGCGAGAGAGCACTAGCTTATAAAACAACGGCTTCGAAGTAGCTAGGCCTAGTGTAAGCTCTGACGTTTAGGCGAACGAGGAGCAGCAGTTACAAAAAGATCCGGACAAAGATCCTTAAAAATCAGCATGATTTATTTAAAGTCCATAGAGGGCTAAGCAGCTTTAGGCTCCTCTCCGTCTGACAGAGTCCTCAAGGGAATATCAGTAGGAGGTGGAACAGCAACTTCCTCATCTAAAGGAACCTTGTCTGAAAATAGCTGAGTCTCAAGCAAGGGAGAGACCTACCGTGGTGGCAATGCTTTACAAGCAGAGTCCACACGCACTGGTGCATTAGTAGCGGACCAGGACGCAACGTCATGTAACTGCTTGACAGTCTGTGAACTGTCAACAACAACAGGTGCGAGAGACCAGGACGCAGCGTCATGTAACTGCTTGACAGTCTGTGAACTGTCAACAACAACAGGTGCGTGAGGACGCACAGCGTCCACTCGAGACTGCTTTGACCGCCTAGATAGAGCAGTCAAAACAACTCTAGAATGCGGAGGTTGACGCACAGCGTCAAAACAAGTCAACTCCGATTGTTAGCGAACGTCCTGAACGTCAACAGGAGCATCAGCAAGTGGCCTAACGTCCAAATGTGGCTGAAAATCCACACGAGACCGCATCGAGTGTGGTTCTAAACAACCTGACTGACGTGACTTAGCTACGCCAACGTCAACAGGACGCACAAAGGAACGTTAGGTTGGCTGAAAGCCAGGATCTCGATGAGATAAACGGCTAGGCTCAACGGACTAATCGGCAGAATAGTCTTCCATAAGGGAGGCAAGCTTATTCTGCATGTCTTGCCGTACAACCCATTAAGGATCAACGGAAAAGGTTGCGGTAAGAGACGAGGGTAACGTCTGTGACCGCAAAACCTTGCCAACAAAAAGACTCTCGGAGTCTGTGTTACGCTTTTGTTAGGCGGCGAGCAGTTTTCCGATGACTGCATAGGGTCAGAGCTGTCCTAATGGCTACAACCAGGACGCTGGACCTGTCCTGAAAGGACTGACTTTCACTTAAGGGCCTCGAAACCTTGTTTCAGGTTTCTTATGCGAAAAGCCTTCGGATGACGAGGAGAAAATTGTCTCTCTCGCCTTATGGTAGGGGAGATCTTGGTAAGATACACCCGATACCATAGAGGGAACGTCTGTTCGCTGATCAAGGCCTCTCGAACCCATAAGTCGTACGACATTACTTCTCCCCTGGGCTTGGGAGCTTGCAAGAGGTCCCGGACTAGGTGAACGACAGGCACGAACAGACGAACCCTCGGTTACGCAACACTGTAACACTTTGCGCAATATCACTTTATCACTACGATTTTCTGTTTTGCACTTATTTCACTGAAATCGAAACTTTTACTGATTTCTACCTGAAGCACGCAATTCTACCCTCATCAAAAGGTAGTAAATGCGAAATCAGTCGTATAATGCAAGCACATTAATACCAGCAAAAAAACAGTAAACATCTTTTAAGATAAAAAAAAACAGTGATTGGGGAAGAGACTAAACACTAGTACATTCAAAACTACGTTTTCAATCTCTCACCGTACATTGCCTGGGGACGAGAATAAAACTAAAAACGTTTTATCCTTTCTCCCCATACAGAGACTAGGGACGAGAGTAACTCGAGAACAACGTTACCCGCTTGAACGGAACGTTTTCTCTCCTCTCTCTCCCTCCGTCTCTATCTCTCTCTCTCTCTCTCTTGATTTCGCACCTAAGAGAAGAGCCCAATTACGTTTCGTCAAAAAAATTTTATTTTGATAATAAAATAAATTTTTGAATATACTTACCCGGTGATTATATAAGCTGCAGCTCTGCTGCTCGACAGAAAACTCTACGTAAAAAATCCGCCAGCGATCGCTATGCAGGTAGGGGGTGTACTTCAACAGCGCCATCTGTCGTGCAGGTACTCAGTACTCATTGTAAACAAAGAACTCAATTTTCTGCTCGGTCCACTGCGTCTCTATTGGGGAGGAAGGGAGGGTCCTTTAATATATAATCACCGGGTAAGTATATTCAAAAATTTATTTTATTATCAAAATAACATTTTTCAATATTTAACTTAGCCGGTGATTATATAAGCTGATTCACACCCAGGGGGTGGGTAGAGACCAGCAATAAATGTTTACATTAATATGAGCTAAGGATTTTTTATTTCATTTTAGCAGTTATCAAAATAACAAACATAAAATAAATAAGTACCTGGTAAGGAAGTCGACTTGAACAATTACTCTGCCTTTTTAAGTACGTCTTCCTTACGGAGCCTCGCGATCCTCTTAGGATGCTGAGCGACCCCTAGGATCTGAAGTATGAAGGGTTGCAACCCATACCACAGGACCTCATCAAAACCTCTAATCTAGGCGCTTCTCAAGAAAAGAATTTGACCACCCGCCAAATCAACCAGGATGCGAAAGGCTTCTTAGCCTTCCGGACAACCCAAAAACAACAATAAAAACATTTCAAGAGAAAGATTAAAAAGGTTATGGAATTAGGGGATTGTAGTGGTTGAGCCCTCACCCACTACTGCACTCGCTGCTACGAATGGTCCCAGGGTGTAGCAGTTCTCGTAAAGAGACTGGACATCTTTAAGATAAAAAGACGCGAACACTGACTTGCTTCTCCAATAGGTTGCGTCCATTATACTTTGCAGAGATCTATTTTGTTTAAAGGCCACTGAAGTTGCGACAGCTCTAACTTCATGTGTCCTTACCTTCAGCAAAGCTTGGTCTTCCTCACTCAGATGGGAATGAGCTTCTCGTATTAACAGTCTGATAAAAAAGGATAAAGCATTCTTTGACATAGGCAAAGATGGTTTCTTAACTGAACACCATAAAGCTTCTGACTGTCCTCGTAAAGGTTTAGTTCGTCTTAAATAGAACTTAAGAGCTCTCAAAGGGCATAAGACTCTTTCTAGTTCATTTCCAACCATATTTGATAGGCTTGGAATATCGAACGATTTCGGCCAAGGACGAGAAGGTAGCTCGTTTTTGGCTAGAAAACCAAGTTGTAAAGAACATGTAGCCGTTTCAGATGAAAATCCGATGTTCCTGCTGAAGGCGTGAATCTCACTGACTCTTTTAGCTGTGGCTAAGCAAACCAGGAAAAGAGTCTTTAAAGTGAGATCTTTAAAGGAGGCTGATTGTAGCGGCTCGAACCTTTCTGACATAAGGAATCTTAGTACCACGTCTAAATTCCAACCAGGTGTAGCCAAACGACGCTCCTTCGTGGTCTCAAAAGACTTAAGGAGGTCCTGTAGATCTTTGTTGTTGGAAAGATCTAAGCCTCTGTGACGGAAGACTGATGCCAACATGCTTCTGTAACCCTTGATAGTGGAAGCTGAAAGAGATCTTTCTTTCCTCAGGTATAAAAGGAAGTCAGCTATTTGAGTTACAGAGGTACTGGTCGAGGATACTGATACTGACTTGCACCAGTTTCGGAAGACTTCCCACTTCGATTGGTAGACTCTAAGGGTGGATGTCCTCCTTGCTCTGGCAATCGCCCTGGCTGCCTCCTTCGAAAAGCCTCTAGCTCTCGAGAGTCTTTCGATAGTCTGAAGGCAGTCAGACGAAGAGCGTGGAGGCCTTGGTGTACCTTCTTTACGTGTGGCTGACGTAGAAGGTCCACCCTTAGAGGAAGATTCTGGGAACGTCCACTAGCCATCGAAGTACCTCGGTGAACCATTCTCTCGCGGGCCAGAGGGGAGCAACTAACGTCAACCTTGTCCCTTTGTGAGAGGCGAACTTCTGCAGTACCTTGTTGACAATCTTGAACGGGGGGAATGCATATAGGTCTAGATGCGACCAATCTAGGAGAAAGGCATCTATATGAACTGCTGCTGGGTCCGGGATTGGTGAGCAATAAATTGGGAGCCTCTTGGTCATCGAGGTTGCGAAGAGATCTATGGTAGGCTGGCCCCATGTGGCCCACAGTCTCTTGCACACATCCTTGTGTAGGGTCCATTCTGTTGGAATGATTTGTCCCTTCCGACTGAGGCAATCTGCCATGACATTCAAGTTGCCTTGGATGAACCTCGTTACTAGTGAAATGTTTAGATCTTTTGACCAGGTGAGGAGGTCCCTTGCAATCTCGTACAACGTCATAGAGTGGGTCCCTCCTTGCTTGGAGATGTACGCCAAAGCCGTGGTGTTGTCCGAGTTCACCTCCACCACTTTGCCTTGAAGGAGAGACTTGAAGCTTTTCAAGGCCAGATGAACTGCCAGTAGCTCCTTGCAGTTGATATGCATTGTCCTTTGACTCGAGTTCCAAGTTCCCGAGCATTCCCGACCGTCTAATGTCGCGCCCCAGCCCGTGTCCGATGCGTCCGAGAAGAGAACGTGGTTGGGAGTCTGAACAGCCAGGGGCAGACCCTCTCTGAGGCTGATACTGTCCTTCCACCAAGTCAGGGAAGACTTCATCTTCTCGGAAATGGGGATCGAGACCGCTTCTAGCGTCTTGTCCTTTTTCCAGTGAACAGCTAGGTGATATTGAAGAGGACGGAGGTGTAGTCTTCCTAACGATACGAACTGTTCCAGGGATGATAGCGTCCCTATCAGACTCATCCACTGCCTGACTGAACATCGTTCCTTCTTCAGCATGTTCTGGATGCATAACTGGGCTTGACTTGTTCTGGGGGCCGACGGAAAAGCCCGAAAAGCTAGACTGTGAATCTCCATCCCTAAATACACAATAGTTTGGGATGGGACCACTTGAGACTTTTCCATATTGACCAGGAGACCCAATTCCTTGGTCAGATCTAGAGTCCACTTTAGATCCTTCAGACAGCGACGACTGGAAGAAGCTCTTAGAAGCCAGTCGTCCAAATAGAGGAAGGCTCTGATGTCCGCTAAATGAAGGAATTTGGCTACATTCCTCATCAGCCTCGTAAACACAAGAGGAGCTGTGCTTAGGCCAAAGCACAGGGCTTGAAACTGGTAGACAACCTTTTCGTAAACGAATCTCAGAAAAGGTTGGTAGTCTGGGTGGATGGGGACGTGAAAGTATGCGTCCCTTAGGTCTAAAGAGACCATCCAGTCTTCCCTTCTGACCGCTGCTAGAACGGACTTTGTGGTCTCCATGGAGAATGTCTGCTTTGTGACAAAGACATTCAGCGCACTGACGTCTAGCACCGGCCTCCACCCTCCTGTCTTCTTTGGCACTAAGAAGAGACGGTTGTAGAAGCCCGGGGTTTGATGGTCCAGGACTTTGACTACCGCTCCCTTTTCTAGTAAGAGAGACACCTCCTGTTTCAATGCTCGTCTCTTGTCTTCCTCTCTGTACCTGGGAGAGAGATCGATGGGAGACGTTGCTAGAGGGGGTTTTCGTACAAACGGGATCTTGTAACCCTCTCTGAGCAACTTCACAGATTGTGCATCTGCGCCTTTCTTCTCCCAGGTCTGCCAGAAGTTCTTGAGTCTGGCTCCCACTGCTGTCTGAAGAAGCTGGCAGTCAGACTCTGCCTTTAAAGGACTTGGTTCCTTTCTTCCCTCCCACGTCTCCCTTCGGCACGAGCACCTCCTCTGCTGGAGGCTCTGCCACGAAAGGGCGGAATAAATCTGGACGCTGGAGTGTCCATCCTTGGTCTTGACAAGGTAGGCAAAGGGGTGGCTTTGCGGGCAGAGGACGCAACCAGGTCATGGGTGTCCTTCTGTATCAAAGAAGCAGCAATCTCCTTAATCAAGTCCTCTGGAAAAAGGCACTTAGAGAGAGGAGCAAACAGAAGTTCTGATCTTTGACACGGTGTCACTCCAGCTGACAGGAAAGAGCAAAGGTTCTCATGCTTCTTGAGGACTCCGGATACGAACGAAGCCGCAAGCTCACTAGATCCGTCACGTATGGCCTTGTCCATGCAGGACATGATGAGCAAGGAAGATTCCTTCTCAGTCGGGGAGATCTTCCTGCTCAAAGCTCCCAGACACCAGTCCAAAAAGTTGAAGACCTCGAAGGCTCTAAATACTCCTTTCAACAGATGGTCTAGGTCCGAAGGTGACCAGCATATCTGAGAGCGTCTCATGGCCAGCCTGCGGGGAGAGTCTACAAGACTTGAGAAGTCGCTCTGGGCAGAGGCAGGAACTCCCAAGCCGAGAACTTCTCCCGTGGCATACCAGACGCTCGATCTGGAAGAGAGTTTAGCAGGGGGAAACGTAAAGGCTGTCTTCCCTAGACTCTTTTTGGACTGCATCCAATCTCCTAAAACTCGTAAAGCTCTCTTGGACGAGCGTGCGAGGACGAGTCTAGTAAAGGCAGGCGAGGATGACTGCGTACCTAAAGCAAACTCTGACGGAGGAGAGCGCGGAGCCACAGACACAAACTGGTCCGGAAACATCTCTTTGAACAGAGCAAGAACTTTTCTAAAGTCCAAATAGGGTTGCGTGGACTTGGGCTCGTCAAGGTCCGAATGTGGTTCATCAACGTGTGCCGCATCGTCATCATCAGAGAGTCCATCATCCGAGAATTGAGGAGGAAGCGGCAATGGAGTAGGTATCGGCTGGTCAGCTGAGTCCGGTCGCACGGGTGCACGCGTGACTGAACCGGACGCAACGTCATGGAACTGTTGCCCAGTCTGTGAGCTGGCAACAACCATAGCCGCGCGGGGACGCACAGCGTCTACTCCAGACTGTCTAGTCTGATGTGGGCGAGCAGAGGCAACCACACTGGGTTGCGGAGGTTGACGCACCGCGTCAAAACAAAACAACCCTGATGGTTGTTGTACCTCGCGAACGTCAACGGAAGGGTCCGTGCGTCGCTGAACGTCAACATGCGGCTGGCAGCGCATGGGTGGCGGGACTCTCTCAGCTGGAGTGCGCAAGAAGGTCGCCTCAGCGTCCACAGGACGCACAACCGTGGTTGGTTGAAGGCAAGGGGTTGGTGTAGCAGCAACCTTCTCCGCACGAAAGTCCTGCATCAGAGACGTTAACTGGTACTGCATGGACTGCAGCAAAGACCACTTAGGGTCTGCAGGAGCAGGTGCGGCGACAGACGGTGTAACTGCCTGAGGCGGTACCGCTTTGCCTCTCTTAGGAGGTGAGCAGTCATCGGAAGACTGCAGCGAGTCCGAACTGACCCAGTGGCTACAACTGGGCCGTTGGACTTGCGCGGAAGGGACCGACTTGCGCTTAAGAGGTCGTGAGACCTTGGTCCATGGTTTCTTACGAGAAACCTCTTCCGCAGACGAGGAATAAATGGGCTCTCTCGTCTTTGTGTGGGTGGGGCGATCTTGGGTAGATACGCCCGAAACCACGGAGGGAACGTCTGTTCGCTGATTAAAGCCTCTCGAACCCATTGGTCGTACGACATTGCTTCTCCCCTGGACTTGGGAGCTTGCAAGAGGTCCCGGACTAGGAGGACGACAGGCACGAACAGACGAACCCTCAAGCGCAACACTATCCACAACACTATCACTCACTTTATCACTTCCCACTGCACTCTTACACTTCAGCTCTTTGACGTCCGCCATGAGCTGGTTACGGTCACTAGCCAAGGACTCAACTCTCTCACCCAGAGCTTGGATGGCACGCATCATATCAGCCATCGAAGGTTCCTGAGTGCCAGAAGGGGGATTAGGAGTAACCACTACAGGGGAAGGAATAGGTTGTGGGGCATGAGGAGAGGAAAAATCAACGGAGCGAGATGAACTTCTCCTGACTCTATCTCTCTCTAGCCTACGTGTATATTTCTGGAATTCGATAAAATCGAATTCCGAAAGCCCAACGCATTCCTCACATCGATCTTCCAATTGACAGGTTTTATCCCGACAATTGGAACAAACGGTGTGAGGATCGATAGAGGCCTTCGGAAGACGCCTTGAACAGTCCCTAGCATTACACTTCCTGAATTTTGGGACTTGAGAAGGGTCAGCCATTTTGAATTGGTCAAAGGGGAATTCAAAAACTATCCAAAGTCATCAACAAATAATCCGATATAAAAAAAAAAAGAATGCAAGGATTTATTGAAGAGAAAGCCTGCACAGCGAAAGCTCAAAACTAGAAACATGTACTTCACCAAATAGTTGTGAAAACAAATCCAGTTAGCAACAGCGAATTAGTAGGTCTTGCCGGTAGCACGACAGAGAGAAAATTGAGTTCTTTGTTTACAATGAGTACTGAGTACCTGCACGACAGATGGCGCTGTTGAAGTACACCCCCTACCTGCATAGCGATCGCTGGCGGATTTTTTACGTAGAGTTTTCTGTCGAGCAGCAGAGCTGCAGCTTATATAATCACCGGCTAAGTTAAATATTGAAAAACATGTTATTTGACCAAAGGAAAAAACTGAAAGGTTTTCCAATTAAAAAGTTCCTTTAAAATAGAATTTAAAACATTTAAGCTTTGAAAGAAGAATGAACAAAACGTTAGAATCGATTTACTCTTTCTGCAAAGTGAAACCGTGATACTCTCTCTCTCTATCGTAACGATAGAGCGCAAACTGCGTAGCATAAATAAACTAAACGTTAGTTCATCTTTGAAAACAGTACGAAGACTATTCAAAGAAAATCTTTCATAAAATATTTATTAAAAATATTCATTTAAAAAGTTTTAAATCATTAGCTCTTTAAAAGCTATTTACGATTGAAAGGGCTCAACGTTGGTTAACTTCGGTTTCCAAGTAAGGACCGCCTACTCTCAGGAAAGGTCGCATATAAACAAATCATTAAAATTTATTTTTATGTTTATTATAAATGGAAAGTTAATCGAAGAGGCTTAATAAAGGCGGTGAGATATAAAACATATAGAGGAAAATCTATAATTAATTTATAACGTGATAAGATAATTGCTAAAAGCCTAAACACACTTCCGTCTAAGGGAAGGGTCGGCCATTTAAAAGTCAAAGAAAGTCCATACTCTCTTTGTCATCAAAAATTAAATCTATCCAAAAACGAGTTCAAGATTTAAGATGAAGATAAAAACACCTGCACTGCGAAAGCTCAAACCAAAATGAAGTACTTCACCAAATATGTTGAGAAAACTCCAGGTTCTACAGCGAGTATTGATACATCTTGTCGACACGTCGACAGAGAAGAAATTGAGTCTCTGTTTACATCGAGAGAGTGGTATCTGGCCGACAGTTGGCGCTGGTGGGCACACCCGCAACCTGTATAGCGATCGCTGGCGAGTTTTTACTGTTTTTTTGTCTGTCGAGCAACAGAGTTGCAGCTATTATATATTCACCGGCCAAGTTAAATATTTGAAAATTAAAAAAAAAATAGGGCGTTGTTACTTCGAGGATTTTAACTTATCACGAGGTGGCCTGGAACCAATTATCAGTAATAGACGAGGGAATACTATACTACCATTGAGAGCAAATTATCAGATGCTTTGAAATATCTTAATGAATACTACAAGTAAAACTTCCTAAATGACAACCCAAACAAAACACAGGTATGTGCTTTCCATCTTAAAAACTACCAAGTAAAAAGGGAGTTGAACATCTCATGGAATGATAAGAAACTAAAGAATGATAGCTTCCCTGTCTACTTAGGCATTACCCTAGACCAAACGCTATCTTTTAGGGAACATGTAAGGAGTATAGGAGAAGGTGGCTACCAGAAATAACCTCCTTATTATTATTATTATTACTATCCAAGCTACAGCCCTAGTTGGAAAAGCAAGATGCTATAAGCCCAGGGGCTCCAACAGGGAAAAATAGCCCAGTGAAGAAAGGAAATAAGGAAATAAATAAATGAAGAGAACAAATTAACAATAAATCATTCTAAAATAAGTAACAACGTCAAAACAGACCTGTCATATATAAACTATTAACAACATCAAAAACAAATATGTCATAAATAAACTATAAAAAGACTCATGTCTGCCTGGTCATCAAAAAAGCATTTGCTCCAACTTTGAACTTTTGAAGTTCTACTGATTCAACTACCCGATTAGGAAGATCATTCCACAACTTGGTTACAGCTGGAATAAAACTTCTAGAGTATTGCGTAGTATTGAGCCTCGTGATGGAGAAGGCCTGGCTATTAGAATTAACTGCCTGCCTAGTATTACGAACAGGATAGAATTGTCCAGGGAGATCTGAATGTAAAGGATGGTCAGAGTTATGAAAAATCTTATGCAACATGCATAAGTAAACATGCAAATTTGAATTGGGGAACAAATCCTCAAACTCTAAGACAAACAGCTCTGGCACTCAACTACTGTATTCCACAGCCAAATACTGCTTACCAGTCTGGAAAAGGTCATGTCATTTCCACAAAGTTGACGCCAAACTTAATCAAGCATAATGCATAATTACTGGTGCCGTAAGACCAAAAACCCTTCCAGTACTTTATAAATTGACAGGCACGGCACCACGGAATAGCCCATTTACACCCAAAAATATAAACAAGAGAATGATGAAAGGCACCTGTTCTATGATCACCGGGACCTGATGGTTAGACAAAGACTGAAATACCACAAGAGCTTCATAACCACCACTAGCTTTGATCCCATGGAGTCAGCAAATTACTACCTAGAATGCTGAAGAGAAACAGACAACTGCCCACCTGATGAGGCCACCCAGAATCGATGTGAGTCTCTTCCCCCATGAAAAAACCTTTGTAGAAAGGATTGGGTTACTCTTAATTGAGTAACAGCTGGAGTTGGAAGAACTGGAGACGATCTTCATAAGTGGGGTCTCACCTCCTCTGCTGAGTGCCCATGTGGTCATCCCTTCAGACCGTGGACCACATACTTTGCAAGAGTGAACAGGGGCTAATCAGCGCAGATTTGGACCTCTACGAATATAATCAAGCTGCTATGCAGTGAATATAATGTTGGTCCGATAAGATATGATGATAATGATGATGACCCTTTGCCTGTCACAACTACTTAGGCAATATAGTATTTAGACTTGTGAGTTAGGGATTAAAACAATTCCCTAATTTAAGTCATGGTTCTGTCATAAATCTAATAATTTAGTAAGATTCATGGTGATATTTTTTCTCTTGTTATGAATTTGATGAGATTTTTATTAGGAAAGCATAGAAATATGAAGTGATGTAATAAGGTGGTATATCATACACCATTCTCTCCTACCAGATGTTCAACTGCACGTTAAACACGTTTTAGTAATAAACTTATGCTGGTGTAAAGTTACTGGAAACAAAAGTGAAGGTCAATTCCTAAACCCACAAACTTTTCAATAAATTAGGTGTGTGTTTTCAACATAAATTTATATACAAGATCCATTGTATTTATCATAAGAACTTTAGTTGAGCTGGCTGACTTTCGGACATGTCATTCTTGATAACTAGTAATGCTGTTTAACTCTATAGTTTATAGACAGGGTGTTTGGTTTATTCTTGGAATGTTGGGCAATTGCAAAATTTACTTGGATTGTATGATGCTAATATAACTTGAGCAGGATTTCAGTAAACAAGGCAATATTTTGTTTCTTTACAAGTCTTCATAGCTTGCCTACTGCTATGCAGTCATATAATTACCAGTATGGGATTGTATTCATCAGAAGATGTTTTCTATGAGCTTGATAAGAACTGTCATCAGAGTTGTGGAAAGCACATTTACAGAGAATGCCCCACTTTCCCTAGTAGACAGCTGCAGAGGACCATCACAGGTAACAAGACACCACCTATGAGACTTTGTGAGAAGCCTTCTGCTTGGAGGAGCAGCTGGATAGTCTCCAAATATGAAGTGCAAACGACTTCACGGATTAGTGGTGCCTCTTCATGTGCAACTGACAGATGGATAGTTCATATGGTAGTTTTCTCAGAACTTCAACTATAAGTCTAACAGATCCAGAAACGCTAGAGTGATCAGCACTACTGATCAGCCAATGAATTAGGCTGAATGGTAGAAAAACATAGACATCCAGGTGATTCCATGGGTGTTGAAAGGTATCTTTGAACACTAAGAATGTGACTATAATTGGGGAACAAAACACAAACTTTTTGTTTAGTTACGTAGCAAAAAGTTTATTCCCGGTGATCCATATTGGGCAAAAAGCCTTTCTGGTGCACAAGGAAGTAGGGATCACACCACAGTTGACTTCTCTACCAGCAGATTCAACTGTAGAAGCCCAGCGACTTGTCTTGAATTATTTTGAGTACATTCTTCTCCAATATCCCTTCCACTTCTGCCAGCAAAGCCAGGATTTTTGGTAATGTGAAAGTATCATAAATACTATTGGTCTGCAAGATGAGGGGTGGCAGTCCAGAACAGGTGACTTCTTAATTCTGATCTCAGCACTCATAGAAGCAGCGAGATGCCACATCATGCGTGAGTGCTTATTGGCCAAGATACTCTCCCGAAGCTGAAAACAAAGTGAAAATTCAGTGCTTGTCAGGTGAGCGGGGATTCACTTCCACTCGGCAGTAACAGGTGAATCCAGCTTTGCTGAAAGTATACTCCTATGAAAGGATGAAGGTTTGTAGTTATATAAAAACAATTACTTCTTCCACTACATCAAT
The DNA here is from genome assembly GCF_036898095.1 of Palaemon carinicauda. Taxonomy (NCBI): domain Eukaryota; kingdom Metazoa; phylum Arthropoda; class Malacostraca; order Decapoda; family Palaemonidae; genus Palaemon; species Palaemon carinicauda. The sequence goes on along the minus strand of NC_090765.1, from coordinate 48,280,688 downwards.
GAGATATTGTGAAAATAAAGATGTTACATGAGGTCCTGAACCACTAAGCTGTTTTCCGCCCACAGAACTCAAACATCATTACAACTACGGGTGCTTCCATGAGGAGAGTAGAGGGGAAAGAGAGAAAATTGTATTTTTCGCTTTAAAGTTGAAAAGCTCAGCTTCTGCGATATTAACAATGTGACTACAGATAAAATTCATCAAAATAATTATGAGGTGACATCTGCAGTATTTAGAATAAGAATAAAATTCCATTATACAGTATATTGGCAAGAATTTCACCCTCTCACCTTTATTGCTTGTGCAATATACTTCTCACAGCCATACCGCTTAGCAGTGTCAATGTGCCGATACCCACAATTTTTCAGAGCATACACTACAGCTTCATGACTGTAACCACCATCATGAGATGTACCTGGAATTATCAAATCCTTTGAGATGACAATAAACAATGCTGTACTAAACTTCTGCAGAAAACAAATATAGAGTAACATATCAAAATCAATTATAATGTATGTAATCAGTAAAGTATTGGATACAATTTAAATCAATATCAAAAGTACTGTACTGTAGTTATAATAAACTACATAGGAAGAAACAAGAAAAAGAATTAAAGCCTTTAAATAGTTTGCAATAGTACATTCGTAATCGTTGCAGACATTGACAAAAGTGAAGTTTTTGACATGAGGGTGGGCAGGGCGAATCACCTAAGCGAACCGTGTCATTAGCTACCTCATTCACTAATTCAATGGTCGTTCCAGCTTGCGCTGAAGACATTCCCTATTTTATAGGATGAAAAGTTTGTATATGTGTAGGTACAAATGGACAAAAAGTATGAGGATCAATGTTCAAAGACAACAAAAAGTGGCCATACATCCTTGTCCAGTGTTTATTCTTGCTTTGTAAAGACCTAGCACTCAATCCTATAAATACCAAAGGCCATAAGAAATTAGTCATCAATCATTTAAATAATCCATAATCGGGGGACTTCTACAGCAGCAGTGTTAAGGTCTAGATAAAGGTATTGTGAGTTGATAGCAACAAAAGAAAAGTAGGTTCTGGCAAAAAGTAAGCGGGAGGGACCGTGCCACCACTCAACTAGCTCCTGCCACTCAAGTACCTTATCAACAAGCTTCTACAACCAATTTGGTAGTTGTCGATAATCCTCTATAAATGATAAGGTTTCTATTCTCATGGGAAAAAATAGTTATCACAGACTAAGAATCAACATGGAAGTAAAATCCAATGAAGTCTGACCTCCTCAGGCCATTGAAACAGAAAATGGATCAACTACTGATGAAACCGAGTTTCCTCTCGACACGGAATCTCCTCAGCTTGGTCCTCGATCTCAAGCCATTCCACCTCTCAGGATGAGAGGATTATCCCTTCCAGAAAAGGTGAGAAAACTAAACCTTTATTTTCTATTACCGTAAACTTTCCTAAGTCTAAAGTTATAAACAGTGCACAGGTTAGTACCTATAACCAGGAGTTAAATGTTGAAAACCAGCATCCCAACCAAGAACTCGGTTATACATAACTTTCAAAGAGACATGATTGTATCTCCTCTCAATCAGGATGTAGTTAAAATCAGAAAGTTTTCCAACATTCATTAAACTTGATCCTATGGAAAACATGGATCTATATGGTTTGTGGATACTCTTCTAAAGTGAAAACAGTGTGTTTTCTTTAACATCCCTCTATCCTGAGTGTGGAAAGGTGGGTTCACAAGGGTTGACGGCATTTCCCACAGGATTAAGTGTTCAGTACATCAAAGGTCCTCTTCCCTCTCACCACCACTGAACGTAAGACTGATCCCATCATCCATATTAGGCGATTTAGACTTATGGCAAACGCCAGCCAAGGACCCGCCACCTGACGATATATTACATTCCAAATAAAAGTCACGAGAACCAACGAAGAGACTAAAAAGTGACAAGGAATACTAGTGACGTTGGCTACTCTAAATAAGAGTAAGAGAGGCTCTCACTGGGCAAGAAATTAATCCTCCTCTAGTCTACTTACTTTACTTGAGGGTTATTTACCTGGTTCTATTACACATGGAAACCCTGTGCCCTATCAGACCTAGATGATCTGTTGTCGTATACAGTCCTAGGTATTCACAGTATTATACAGCATATTCCACACAAAATGTCAAATTCTTATATCGAAACACTTAAAAAAAGTCTTCAGTTTCTTCTTGAAATCCTTAATATCTACAGTCTTCTGGAGATCTAATAGGAGCTTGTTGTAAAGACTTGGAGCTGTATATTGAAAATTCTAGGCCATACAGTGGACATACATCTTGGTTCCCATAATTTGAAACAATCAGTAACTCTTTTCATGTCGACACGATTACTGGTGGCCCAATATGTATCAATCTCTTTGATAATACGAATAAGAGCCCTGTGATTACAAAGGGAGGAGATTTCAGGAAGTCTGGCTTAGTCACAGAAGCCCAATTCGTTAAAAAAAAAGGAGCTACTGAACAGTGAGAAATTTTTAAATAAATAAGTAATAAAAAGCAGAGGGGAAAACGTACCCCAATGCTGTATTATTAGTTGCATGAAAATGTCCCAAACCTGCTCACATTAAGAGTTGATTCAACATCTGATCACAAAAAGAAAGAACAAAAGCAGTTCGACTATGTAGTTATTTGTATTCAATGGAGGGCTGGAAAACCCTAATTCTTCCAACAAAGAGAAAAGAACGATAGAAATATCCATGAAAACTCCTACCAAACAGACTAAAGACAGTCCATTTTCTTTCGTTCCATCACCCTCAGTTGACTAACTACCTTCCGGAGGCAGATTAATAAATGCATGAATAAAAGACTCCATGTAAAAGTTTTCCAAAAAAAAACAATGCGAAAGAAGAACAGAAAGAAAAAACAAACGACCCCGATGTGGGATTGATCTGCTGCCATGTTTATGGTAGCATTAGTAATGAACAAATAAAATAAAAAATATATATATGCATATACTGTATATACATATATATATAAATTTAAGAGAAATACTCATAGAGTTAGGACAGCAAGACAAAAGAAAATTTATAAAGTTAGGTCGACATAATATTGAAAAGAAATACATGAGAGAGAGAGAGAGAGAGAGAGAGAGAGAGAGAGAGAGAGAGAGAGAGAGAGAGAGAGAGAGAGATTCGAACTGGGGGAGCAATTTCCCCAAGGTCGAGAGCCCTCTTACCCGTCACAATTCTTCAACAATAAGATGAAACCACATGACTCAGTCAAGGCATTTTCTCATTGAGAGAGAGAGAGAGAGAGAGAGAGAGAGAGAGAGAGAGAGAGAGAGAGAGAGAGAGAGAGAGAGAGAGAGAGAGAGTAGAGTTACAAGAAGTCACAAGGATTTTGGATGTCTAAGACTTTTTAGTCCATCCACAGAGACTCCATTTACTCTTTGGTAGAGCGATTTAGTTTAAGCATTTAAAGAGTTTTTAAGATCTTGTTTAAGTTATTCTTGAACTCGTTTACTATGTTACTATTTACAACATCCGCTGGAAGTTTATTCCAAGTATTTGCTATTTTGTAAGTAAAGAAATTGTCAAATTGAGTGATGTTGTATCTTTTCAATTACAATTTGTATACCTTACCTCTGGACTGATTTGTGCTAAGAGTGAATAGATTGTTGTAATCTACATTTGTTATTCATTTAAGAATTTTGAATACCTTTATTAACTGTCCCCTTAGTCGTCAAGAATGTAGATAAAATAAGTTCAAGCGTTTCATGCTCCATCGTTATCCAAATTGTCTTAGTGTTGGAACTAGTTTGGTGGCCTTAACTTGTGCTGCTTCCAGTCTATCTTTATCCTTCTGAATATTTGGAGCTCAGAATTGGACACTGCACTGTATTCTTCATGGGGTCTTACTAGTGATGTGTACAGCTGTAGTATAGTGTCTTTGTTTCTGTATTTGAATTGTCTCTTTATGTAACCTACTAGTTTTTTAGCTTTCTTTTCAACTATTATGTTCTGTTTGGCTAACTTCAAATCCTTGCTGATAATAGTACCAATATCTTCCTCCTGGTCCACTCTTTCTATTTCATTACTCAGCAGTGAGTAATCTGATTGTGGGTTACTATAACCTGTGTGAATGACTTTACGTTTCCTACAGTTGAATGGCATTTACCATTTTCTGGACCATTCTCTTAGCTTCATTAGATCCTCTCTTAAGGCTTTTACATCTTCTGAGGTTGCAGCATTTATGCCTAGTTTAGTATGGTTGGCAAATTTGGCTATTCTACTACTTAATCCTAAATCTATGTCATTAATGTAGATCAGAAATAGCAATGGGCCAAGGACGGATCCTTGAGGTACTTCGCTTATAACAGATGCCCACTCTGAAGCTTCTCCATTGATTACAGCTCTCTGTTTTCTGTTTGTTAGCCAATCTTCGACGAGAGAGAGAGAGAGAGAGAGAGAGAGAGAGAGAGAGAGAGAGAGAGAGAGACAGAGAGAGAGAGAGAGAGAGAGAGAGAGCCTTACCTTATTGCCTTATTCTATGTTTGGGTTCGCCTACTATGAGATTCAGGGCCTCTGTAACACGGTTTTTTCGCAATAATTTTTTATCTATGAATTTCATGAATGTAACGCTTCTTCAGAGTGCACATTATATCTACACATAAATTTTGACTATATTCTGCATTACGTAGGTTGAATAAAAATGGTACTTATAATAGTAAAAGTGACGTTTTTTGAAGACGGGCCAACTTACTCAGAGAAAAGGTTTCGAACGCACTCGTTACGTAACTTATGACGGCCTTCCTTCCCTCTTTCTCGATCGATGATTGGCTATACGTAACGAAGGCTATACCTCTGCCAACAATGACACAAAAGTTTAAATAAAAGCAAAGCAGTACACCTTTATGAACTCTGAAACCTCTCCACTGATAATTGTCATAATGAACAAACCAACAAAATATGTTAATAAATACAAAAACACTTCGATTATTAGTCTAACTCCCAAAATAAGTTTCCTAAGAAATTACAGTCTACTTTATAGGTCACAATCAGATTGACAAGGTGTAGGGAATAGTTGGTAATTTTCAAAAACGTAGTAGACAAGCTTGATTTGATAACTGCTATATCCAATGTCAAGCAATTTTTATTGATTGTCTATCTACCTACCTACCTATTTACTGAAAAAAAAAAAAAAAAAATAGCCGGTACCGTATTTCGGCTTTAAACCTTCACCAATAATTATCGTCAGAATGATGACTTCATGAGGCTCCACCCACTTTGGCCTCGTTATAATTCAGGATAACACTGAAGGCTATCATGGGCATTGTTGGATCAGAAAATTTAAATTCTGGCTATAAAAACTCATTTCTCGAGTAGTTGTAAAAAGTGCTAAATGATCCTCAAGGATCCCAGCAGTTGGCCTAAACCTAAACGTTTAATTCATGTATACTACTGTTGCGGCACTACTGCTACAGTAGTATTACTACGCTAGCACAGATACCCCACCCACATTTATGTATCGTTCCGCCATTCATAAAGTCTTTGTCATGTTTTTTCACTGTGCAATAAGCCATGGCCTCCTCAGAAATTAAGTTTAACATTAGATGATAGGTTATTTCATTAAGCTGAAAATTATGGCAACTGGGAATGTTATTGCCGATGTTGAAACTAAAGATAAAGTATGGTATCATTCCTTCATTGCATTATCATCTTTACTACTATTTGTTTTGCTACATGTAGTAATTATTTTAAAGGATAAATGAATTATGTTCACTTCACTTCTATAAATTCCCATTAGATGTACAAATAAAACTCCTAAAACTATTCATGATTTATTTACAAAATGCAGTCATGCCCAAAACATAGCCAACACGGTCGTACGGCCTAAGAATAAGGAAAAAAAAATATATCGGATGATCCGTTGGTCTGATGGAGAGTTTAGCACAAAATTCTTATTTTAACAAAAATAGTTATATAAAGACTGTTTATATACAATCTCTCTCTCTCTCTCTCTCTCTCTCTCTCTCTCTCTCTCTCTCTCTCTCTCTCTCTCTCTCTCTCTCTTGGTGGCATAGTGAATAGTTAATGGAAATGTTCAAAAGTCTGAATGACATTACAAGTATTATAATCATGTTACGCTAAATACAAATCAGACCATAGACATTGGATTCTAACTAGAAACTGAATGATTACCTATTCAGGCTATAGTAAATATGGCCGCGGGCTTTCTCTTGACTGTATAAAGTTGCAAGTTGTAAGGCAAATGCAGTTTTGGAACCACGGGGGCAATTCCAAATCCTGCTAGCCATTCTTGACTGTTATGGGTTCCAGAGCCGATGGAACAAGGTGAATGGGTGTCTGGTGGATGGGCGGGGCAAAATTTTGTCAAAAGGTGTTTACATTGCTTACGTAATGAATGTTTTCGACTCTTGGCTCGTTATCACTGGCCATGGCGTCGGCTAGATCATTTTTACTCTATAAAAATGAAAACTATCGGGTTTAGGTTATTGATAATGCTGACAAAATTTGTGTGTGGTTGTAAAATATACATATGTCAACTTTCAGCTACATCCGATGAATTGATAAGGAGCAAAGTCAAAAAAAACCGTGTTACAGAGGCCCTGAATCTCATAGTAGGTTCCTCAGTGTGAGGCACCTCGTATATCCACCAGAGAGTTGCTTATGCATCTTCCGGTGTATTTTGCATCTTCCAGTCTTGGATGGTCTGGGATGCATCTTCGGTGTTTATTGTTCTTATTCTTAAACACGTCTACGCTCACTCCTGATATGTTTCTTAGATGAGCTGGCAGCTTATTAAATAGTCGCTGCATTAGCAATGATGGTGCATAGTGGATTAATGTCCTGTGTGGCTTCATTAGTTTTCCTGGTATAGTTTTGGGCACTATCAATCTACCTCGGCTTGCTCTTTCTGATATTTTTAGCTCCATGAGAGAGAGAGAGAGAGAGAGAGAGAGAGAGAGAGAGAGAGAGAGAGAGAGAGATCTAACCTATACCACAAGACCAGCACTATAACCACTTGACCTTGGTGATTATAGGACAAAACAACTGGTTGAAAAGGACGGGGGGAAGCGTAAGCGGACTCTGAACAACCCGCCCTCAAACAGGAGCCAAAATTTCTCATCAACTGTGGCCTTTTCTCTTATCTTCAAAAACCCTTCCTGATGCAATGACCTGTATTCATTGAACTATGTAGACATTTATGTTTGGGTCAAGAGCAACACAATTTGCTAAAGGAAGTAAGATTAAGAACCTTACCTCTACATTGGTACATTTTCATAACATTCCTTACAATGCATGCGAGTCCCACGGGTGAGGTGGCTCTTGACCGAATTGGAAGAGGAGAACTGGAAATTTTTGAGAACTCTATCTCACTGGGTTGAACAACGAAAGACTACCAGATTGACGGCAATCAAACAAGATTAAACAACGTGCCCCTAATGCCAGTGAATGATAAAAAACAATCAAAAACACATACATGCTTGAAGCAACTAAGGACAAAAAGGGTAATCGGAAATTCAACAGAACTCTCATTAGCAACTGGAGAAACAGTTGAGCAAACTATCATTCCATCTGTCAGTGTTACCAACAGAGGTATGGAGTAGGAGGTACTATATCAGGATTGTCAGTGTGGTAAAAAACTGAGCAGGTTATAGCAATTCAGGGCTAGATAACTTATCATAAGGTAATATTTATTAATAATGTACTATTTTTTCAAGTAATACAATACTGTACTGTACAGTATAATAAACTTACCATGTATTATTCACCTGTACACTCCAGAATATGACTCAATTATTTTGACACAAGCAATTAATAGTTACCATTTGGTTAAAATTTCACACACATTCAACTTGAAATAAAATTGCATTGCTGGTATATTGAAATAATTTATTTCAGTTTTTTCTATTACTTACCTAACCCCAGTATGGGCATTTTCACATTGTTATGAAGAATTACGTGCTTCTCTGGGTTTGTGTAAACATCTGCCATCACAATCTGAAATTAGAGACAATAAGTACAGTACCCAATGATAAAGAACCATATTTAACCTTTCTTTAAATATATGGAAATTCTATTAACCTTATAAAAAATGAATTTGCTAAAAGAAAATATCTCTATCTTGCTTGTGCATTGTCAATCATACAATTACCTGTAGTTAATTGACAGCTAAAAATGGACAGTACCTTACACCAATTTCCAGAGTATATTACCCCTCTACCAAAAGAAGCCCCCTTATAACTACCAGAATATCACACATTTCTCCATTTCTCTCAAAAAGCCACATTGCTGATGCAATCCGAGGGATTGAGCAATACCATTAGTAAATTTGGAAAAGTCCAGTAGAATTCTGTCTATCTTTTCTCTACATTCTGCATTCCTCATGATTACATAGACCAAGGATTTGTCACCTTCCCAAAAAATAATATCCAGATTGTTACCTAATCCTTTGGAGGTTTTCATCATGAGTTTTTAAAGGAGCATGCTTTTGAAGGTTCTTTCTGGTATTCAGCTTCTACCATGTTTCCTTTAATAACAGTCAATATTAGATCTATTTTTCCTTTTTTGCGTAGTTGAAGGAGATGGTCTATAAGGACGTCTGTTTGTGTTCTTTTAGCTTCGGGGTACAGCTTCTTCATGTAGTGACATTCAAGACCTAAGTACAGTACTTTATAGGAGTGACCTGTGGTGATTTGTCAGTTTAATCCCCACTAGATTGAAGAAGTCATCTTGCTAAAGAATGTTTCTCGTAAGTCCTGCATTAAGTATTAATAATTTTTTGTTGTGCCTCGCAACTTGTGTAATTTCTCACTTTTAGCTCACCTAAGTCATGGGTGATTTGTTGGATTTTCGTTATTGTGGAGGAGCATAAGTCTTCCCATCATGTTTTTCTCTCAGCCTAAATTTGTTGGACTATTACTGTGGTTTCTTTGATTTGATTTTGGAAAGCCTTTTCTATCTCCCTCCATCGTATCTTTGTTCAGCCACAATTTTTTATGCTTTTGGGACACAGGTTCTCTCTGATGCAATTCTCATTGAAGGCAACTGCCATAGTGACATAAACATATTTCCTATGGAAATTCTTGTATTTTCATACTTTCTTCAGATTCTCTGGCATTAATAAAGAAACAATACTTATTCCTTTTCCTTTATTCTATCAGTTTACTAATGTTTTGAAAGTCATTTGTCTTTATCAAAAGATTACTAATTCAAGTTAAAACAATTGCTTTTTTCTATACACGAGGGTTCAGATAAAATTATGATTAATGTAATTAATTTGAAAATGACATCTTAAATGTTATAAAAAGTAGAGAAAAGGAAAAATTTCAAAATTTCATTGATCTTATGATTATGAAGAAATTAACAGAGTACTATATCTGATTGAATATACTGTGCAGTGTACGTATTTACATACACCAAACACTTGTGCAGGCATGCACCATTATATATATCAAACTATCTGGTTTGCAAGTAAGGAAGTCACGACCGCTTTGCTGTCAGGGTCAAGCATGGGCTGGGGTCACCTGGCACCAGCAGTGACGTTGCTCCTCAGCCATCTCTGGGAGGTAATGTTCCTGCAGAAGGCAGCATGATTTCAGATGACAAAGAGTATCCTGTTCCATTACTTCCCACTTTACTTTGAACCTGCTTTCCTTTTTATGGTAGAGTGTAGTTAAATTCTCTTGCTTGTAGACGTCACACACAACAGTGGAATTGTGCTTCTTCAATGGTACAGAGTGCCCTGTCAAACCCTGCTAGGAAGTTTGAAATGCTAACAGCAGCTGAATTATCTCCCAACATTTGTTGATAAAAACAACCATTGTGTTATTAAAATACCTCAGTCCAATATTTTCTGCTAGGTCATGAGATTGGGCTTAATGATTGAACCACATTATCAGATTGTGGCAAAAGATGACCCAACTGTCTCGGTCCAGGAGCTTTGTCTCCTGGACAGATTGAGAGAAAAATCTGTCGTCCGGAAAATCAAAAAGGTGAATCTCGTAAGTGTAGGCACTAGAAGAAGTGAGTGAACATTCAGCAATAGACAGTCCAAAGCACCTGGACTTTGAACTGGTAACTAAAGCCTAGAGGATGAGGAGGAGGAGGTACTTCCTGTTGGACTAAAGGACAGTAAACTGAATGTTGCATCCTTCAAGAATTAGGATTCTCACCCACCTGTCTATGAACAGAACGGGGCAATTGAGTTCCTGTCCTTGTATAAATGCGGAGATTTAACCTGACAATTCACCTGTTCCAATCCCTATCAAGAGAAAGAGTTGGAAGGCCTTGGTGTCTGGGAAACTACTCTTGGGGTGTGGGAAGATCCTGTGTCCTGGTGTAGTAGTTTGCTTTAGTTTACCTTAATGTGACTAGGATTTTGCCTCCCATAAGTCAGTTTTCCCCAATTTTGTCTTTCTTCCCAGGATGATGAGGGGATCCTATGTTGTTGGTGATTTCTCTTCCATTTGCCTGTTTATGCTTCAACTGAAAAGGAATACAATTTCACCATAAAAGAAAACCTTTCTGGTACAACCTAGAAACATAAATCTGCACTCTTTGGTGTAGATGCAACAGTTCCTCCTTTACTCAAATCAGATGGCTTTGTCACTCACTGTCCAAAGGAAATGGAAACCCTTTCAGCTGATGTGTTTGACAGTAAACAGAGTAATGAGAAACTTGATCTTCCTCATTTCTGTTGTCCGGAGGCTAAACTCACTAGTTTAGCTTTACGATCTTGTGAAATTAAAGCTCTCTTAATGGCCCTTGATGCTTATGGAGGTGTAGACCCCAATGGTATTTTTCCTTTGATTTTATATAGACTGCAGATTTCTTAGCTCCAAAATTATCCATTATTTTGCACATGTTAGCAAGAAGAGGAGCTTTTAGCACTTGTTGGAGAATTGGTAATGTTACTCCACTATGTAAATGTGTTTGTGGTAGCTCAAGTCCAACTGATTACTCCCCAATTTCCATAACTCCCATATTATCTAAAGTTTTTGAACGTCTTTTGGCAAAATGTCTAAATAGGTTTGCTGAAGGTAATCATCTGTTCCCTAGTTTGCAATTTGGTTTTCGTAAAGGCCTTGGAACATGTGATGCCTTTCTTGAAATCTTCAATACTGTACAGAAATCCTGATTGTGGTCAGGAAGTTCGTATGATTTGGCGTTGATTTTAGTGCTGCCTTTGACCGTGTTAATTATGAGGCCCTTGTTTTCAAACTCAAACAGCCGGGAGTGGTGGGTTGTTTCATAGCATTATTATTGAATTTTTAGGTAAAACATCGCAGAGAGTTGTTGTTGATGGCACCATAGTGAGTGTAGGAATGTAATATCTGGTGTTCCTCAGGGTAGTGTTCTTAGCCCATTACTTTTCATACTATATACACATGACACGTGGTTTAGCCTAGAAAATACAGGTGATGCTAAACTCTTTGCATCATTTCCATCTCATGAATGTAGATCTGGGGTTGCTGAATCCCTTATTAGAGATCTGGCTAGAATTAGTGCATGGTGCAAATTATGGGGCATGAAGCTGAATCTTAACAAAACTCAAAGTATGATTGTAAGTAGGTCAAGGGCAGTGGTTCTTCAACATCCAGATCTCAGCATTGATAATGTTTCTTTAACTATGCATGACTCTTTTAAAACTTTAGTTGTGATTCTCGATAGCAAATTTAATTTTAAGAAACACATTAGATCAGTGTCTTCTTCAATTGCACCAGAAATTGGCTTATTGAGAAAGTCTTTAAAGATTTTCGGTGATCAATCTATTATGAAAATATGTTTTACTTCTTTCATTCTACCTTGTTTCGATTATTGTTCTCCTGTCTGGTCTTCAGCTGCTGATTCTCACCTTAATTTATCCCTGATCTAGACATTAATCTCTGGCACTGTCGTTCAATTAGTTTGTTATGCATGTTGCATAAGATTTTTCATAATTCTGACCCTCCTTTACATTCAGATCGTCCCGGACAGTTCCATCCTGTTCGTATTACTAGGTCTTCTCCATCATGAGGCTCAATACTATACAGGCATCTTGCTTTTCTAACTAGAGTTGTAACTTAGCTAGTAATAATGATAATGGTAATAATTTTCTGAGCCCAGTACTGATTAGATTATACTTGGTTGTGTGTGACTAAGAAAGACTTTGGATCTGTTGGATGTCAAAACAGAGCAGGAAGTTTCATATGCTTGTGTTTTCAGGACATGAGAGAGTAGTGCAATATCTACAGACCTTTAATGGTCTTTTTAAGAGTCAAATCACAGGGATGGCGAGGTTAACACATAAGCCTTTAGAAATTATTAAAAGTGAAAAGCAAGTAAGACTAGAAAGGGGAATTTCAATGAGTAAAAGTGAAACAGAGAAAGCTTTGATAAAGAATATGTACAAAGAGGACTGTCTATTAAAGAGTGGAATACACAGGAACAGTCTAGATATGGTACTATACTTACACAGATATTACTCGATGCTTGAATATTGTAATGTTTTGTTGAAAAATGTTATTTTCATTAGTAAAATAAATTTTTGAATATACTTACCCGATAATCATGTAGCTGTCAACTCCGTTGCCCGACAGAATTCTACGGAAGGGATACGCCAGCGATCGCTATACAAGAGGGGGGTGTACTCACCAGCGCCACCTGTGGCCAGGTACTGCAGTACTTCTTGTTGACACCACCTCAATTTTTCCTCGGTCCACTGGTTCTCTATGGGGAGGAAGGGTGGGTCAATTAAATCATGATTATCGGGTAAGTATATTCAAAAATTTATTTTACTAATGAAAATAACATTTTTCAATATTAATCTTACCCGATAATCATGTAGCTGATTCACACCCAGGGAGGTGGGTGAAAACCAGTGTACATGTATATCAAGAAGCTAAGTATCCCGTATTTCATATTATCAGTTATTCAAAATAACAATGAAATTATAAGTACCTGGTAAGGAAGTCGACTTGAACCATTACTCTGCCTTTAATAAGTTCGTCTTCCTTACTGAGCGCAGCGTTCCTCTTAGGAGGCTGAACAACTCTAAGGTGCTGAAGTATCAAGGGCTGCAACCCATACTAAAGGACCTCTACACAACCTCTAACCTAGGCGCTTCTCAAGAACGAATTGACCACCCGCCAAATCAACTAGGATGCGGAAGGCTTCTTAGCCTACCGTAACAACCCAAAAACAACAATAAAAGCATTCAAGAGAAAGGTTAAAAAAGGTTATGGGATTAAGGGAATGTAGTGGCTGAGCCCTCACCTACTACTGCACTCGCTGCTACGAATGGTCCCAGGGTGTAGCAGTTCTCGTAAAGAGACTGGACATCTTTGAGATAAAATGATGCAAACACTGACTTGCTCCTCCAATAGGTTGCATCCATAATACTCTGCAGAGAACGGTTCTGTTTGAAGGCCATCGAAGTAGCTACAGCTCTCACTTCGTGGGTCCTTACCTTCAGCAAAGCAAGGTCTTCATCCTTCATGTGAGAATGAGCTTCTCTAATCAGAAGCCTTATGTAATACGAAACTGCGTTTTTGGACATAGGCATCGAAGGTTTCTTGATGGCACACCATAAGGCTTCTGATTGTCCTCGTATAGATTTTGACCTTTTAAGATAATACTTTAGAGCTCTGACAGGGCAAAGAACTCTCTCTAGCTCGTTACCCACCATGTTGGAGAGGCTAGGAATTTCGAACGATCTAGGCCAAGGACGTGAAGGAAGTTCATTTTTTGCCAAAAAACCGAGCTGTAAGGAACATGTTGCTGTTTCGGATGTGAATCCTATGTTCCTGCTGAAGGCGTGAACCTCACTAACTCTTTTGGCTGTTGCAAGGCAGACGAGGAAAAGAGTTTTGAGAGTAAGGTCTTTGAAAGAGGCTGACTGGAGAGGTTCAAATCTAGGAGACATAAGGAACCTTAAGACTACGTCTAGATTCCAGCCTGGAGTGGACAAGCGACGTTCTTTAGAGGTCTCGAAAGACTTAAGGATGTCCTGTAGATCCTTGTTGGAAGAAAGATCCAAGCCTCTGTGGCGGAAAACTGATGCCAACATACTTCTGTACCCTTTGATCGTAGGAGCCGAAAGAGATCTAACATTCCTAAGATGTAACAGGAAGTCAGCAACTTGGGTTACAGAGGTATTGGTAGAGGAAACTGCATTGGCTCTGCACCAGCTTCGGAAGACTTCCCACTTGGATTGATAGACTCTACGAGTGGAAATCCTCCTTGCTCTGGCAATCGCTCTGGCTGCCTCCTTCGAAAAGCCTCTAGCTCTAGAGAGTCTTTCGATAGTCTGAAGGCAGTCAGACGAAGAGCGTGGAGGCTTGGGTGTACCTTCTTTACGTGAGGTTGACGTAGAAGGTCCACTCTTAGAGGGAGAGTCCTGGGAACGTCGACCAGCCATTGCAGTACCTCTGTGAACCATTCTCTTGCAGGCCAAAGGGGAGCAACCAACGTCAGTCGTGTCCCTTCGTGGGAGACGAACTTCTGGATAACTCTGTTGATGATCTTGAACGGCGGGAATGCATAAAGATCGAGATGGGACCAATCCAGCAGAAAAGCATCCACGTGAACTGCTGCCGGGTCTGGAATTGGGGAACAGTACAATGGGAGCCTCTTGGTCATGGAGGTGGCGAACAGATCTATCGTTGGCTGACCCCACAAGGTCCAAAGTCTGTTGCACACGTCCTTGTGAAGGGTCCATTCTGTGGGGATGACCTGACCCTTCCTGCTGAGGCGATCTGCCGAGACATTCATATTGCCCTGAATGAATCTCGTTACCAGCTTGAGGTTTAGACTTCTTGACCAAATGAGGAGGTCCCTTGCGATCTCGTATAGCTTCTTCGAAATGAGTCCCTCCCTGCTTGGAGATGTATGCCAAGGCTGTGGTGTTGTCAGAGTTCACCTCCACCACCTTGTTTAGCAGGAGGGACTTGAAGTTCATTAAGGCCAAATGTACTGCCAACAACTCCTTGCAATTGATGTGAAGCGTTTCCTGTTCCTTGTTCCATGTCCCCGAGCATTCCTGTCCGTCCAAGGTCGCGCCCCAGCCCGAGTCTGATGCGTCCGAATAGAGATGAAGGATTGGGGGTCTGAACAGCTAACGAGAGACCCTCCTTGAGAAGGATGTTGCTCTTCCACCACATGAGAGTAGTCTTCATCTCTTTGGTAACAGGAATAGAGACCGCTTCGAGCGTCAAATCCTTGTCCCAGTGAGCTGCTAGATGGAATTGAAGGGGGCGGAGGTGGAGTCTCCCTAACTCGGTGAACAGGGCTAACGATGACAGGGTCCCTGTTAGACTCATCCACTGTCTCACCGAGCATCTGTTCCTCTTCAGCATGCTCAGAATGCACTCTAGGGCTTGGTTGATTCTTGGGGCCGACGGAAAAGCCCGAAAAGCTTGACTTCGAATCTCCATTCCCAGGTAAACGATGGTTTGGGAAGGAATAAGCTGGGACTTTTCTAAGTTGACCAAAAAGACCCAGTTCCTTGGTCAAGTCCAAAGTCCAATTGAGACTCTCCAGACAGCGACGACTTGTGGGGGCTCTTAACAGCCAGTCGTCTAAATATGTTATTTTTATTAATAAAATAAATTTTTGAATATACTTACCCGATAATCATGTAGCTGTCAACTCCGTTGCCCGACAGAATTCTATGGAGGGATACGCCAGCTATCACAATACTAGAAGGGGGTGTACTCACCAGCGCCACCTGTGGCCAGGTACTCAATCATTTGTTGTTTACACCTCCTCAATTATTCCTCGGTCCACTGGTTCTCTCTGGGGAGGAAAGGGAGGGTCGATTAAATCATGATTATCGGGTAAGTATATTCAAAAATTTATTTTATTAATAAAAATAACATTTTTCAATATTAAACTTACCCGATAATCATGTAGCTGATTCACACCCAGGGAGGTGGGTGAAAACCAGTGTACATGATTAAAGGATAGCTAAGTATCCCCAAATTTCATATAACAGTTATCTCAAATAACAATGAAATAATAAGTACCTGGTAAGGAAGTCGAATAGAACCGTTACTCTGCCTTTTATTTAAAGTTCGTCTTCCTTACTGAGCGCAGCGTTCCTCTTGGAGGCTGAATCAACCCAAAGGTGCCAAAGTACAAGGGGTTGCAACCCTACTAAAGGACCTCTACCAAACCTTTAACCCCGGCGCTTCTCAAGAATGAATAGACCACCCGCCAAATCCAAGGATGCGGAAGGCTTCTTAGCCTACCGTAACAACCATAAAAACAACAATAAAAGTATTCAAGAGAAAGGTTAAAAAAGGTTATGGGATTATGGGAATGTAGTGGCTGAGCCCTCACCTACTACTGCACTCGCTGTTACGAATGGTCCCAGGGTGTAGCAGTTCTCGTAAAGAGACTGGACATCTTTCAGATAAAATGATGCAAACACTGACTTGCTCCTCCAATAGGTTGCATCCATAATGCTCTGCAGAGAACGGTTTTTATTAAAGGCCAACGAAGTAGCAACAGCTCTTACTTCGTGGGTCCTTACCTTCAGCAACGCAAGGTCTTCCTCCTTTAAGTGAGAATGTGCTTCTCTGATCAGAAGCCTTATATAGTACGAAAGCCCATTCTTGGACATGGGTCTCGAGGGTTTCTTGATGGCACACCATAAGGCTTCTGACTGTCCTCGAATAGGTTTAGACCTCTTCAGATAATATTTGAGAGCCCTGACAGGGCAAAGAACTCTCTCTAGTTCGTTACCTACCATGTTGGAGAGGCTAGGTATTTCGAACGATCTAGGCCAAGGACGTGAAGGAAGCTCGTTCTTTGCTAGGAATCCAAGCTGAAAAGAACATGTAGCTGATTCGGTTGTGAAACCAATGTTCTTGCTGAAGGCATGAACCTCACTGACTCTCTTAGCTGTTGCAAGGCAAACGAGAAAAGCAGTCTTGAGGGTAAGATCCTTGAAGGAAGCTGACTGGAGAGGTTCGAACCTAGATGTCATAAGGAACCTTAAGACTACGTCCAGATTCCAGCCTGGAGTGGAAAGACGACGTTCTTTAGACGTCTCAAAAGACTTGAGAATGTCTTGAAGGTCCTTGTTGGAAGACAGGTCCAAACCCCTATGGCGGAGGACTGAGGCCAACATGCTCCTATACCCTTTAATTGTAGAAGTAGAAAGGGATCTCTCATTCCTAAGATGAATCAGGAAGTCAGCTATTTGGATCACAGAGGTATTGGTAGAGGATATTGAATTGGCTCTACACCAGCTTCGGAAGACCTCCCACTTAGACTGGTAGACTCTACGAGTGGAAATTCTTCTAGCTCTGGCAATCGCACTGGCTGCCTCCTTCGAAAAGCCTCTAGCTCTAGCGAATCTTTCGACAGTCTGAAGGCAGTCAGTCGAAGAGCGTGGAGGTTTGGGTGCAACCTGTCTACGTGTGGTTGACGTAGAAGGTCCACTCTTAGAGGTAGAGTCCTGGGGAAGTCTACTAGCCATTGACGTACCTCTGTGTACCATTCTCTTGCAGGCCAAAGGGGAGCAACCAGCGTCAGCCGTGTCCCTTCGTGCGAGACGAATTTCTGCAGAACTTTGTTTATAATCTTGAACGGAGGGAATGCGTACAGGTCGAGATGGGACCAGTTCAGAAGGAAAGCATCTACATGAACCGCTGCAGGGTCTGGAACAGGGGAACAATAAAGCGGAAGTCTCTTGGTGATGGAGGTGGCAAACAGGTCTATGGTAGGCTGACCCCACAACGTCCAAAGTCTGTTGCACACACTCTTGTGGAGGGTCCATTCCGTGGGAATGACCTGATTCCTTCTGCTGAGGCGATCCGCTGAAACATTCATATCGCCCTGGATGAACCTCGTGACCAGAGTGAGGTTTAGACCTCTTGACCAAATGAGGAGGTCCCTTGCGATCTCGTAAAGGCTCCTCGAATGGGTCCCTCCTTGCTTGGAGATGTAAGCCAAGGCTGTGGTGTTGTCTGAATTCACCTCCACCACTTTGCCTAGCAGGAGGGACTTGAAGTTCAACAGGGCAAGATGGACTGCTAACAGTTCCTTGCAATTGATGTGGAGTAATCCTTGTTCCTTGTTCCACACTCCTGAGCATTCCCGTCCGTCCAAGGTCGCACCCCAGCCCGAGTCCGATGCATCCGAGAAGAGAAGAAGATGGGGGGTCTGGATGGCCAATGATAGACCCTCCTTGAGAAGAAGATTGTGCTTCCACCACCGGAGAGTGGTCTTCATCTCTTGGTTGATAGGGATAGAGACTGCTTCTAGAGTCGAGCCCTTGTCCCAATGAGCTGCAAGATGGAATTGAAGAGGGCGGAGGTGGAGTCTCCCCAGCTCGACAAACAGGGCCAGAGATGAGAGGGTCCCTGTGAGACTCATCCACTGTCTCACTGAGCAATTGCTCCTCTTCAGCATGCTCATGATGCACTGTAGGGCTTGGTTTATCCTGGGGGCCGATGGAAAAGCCCGAAAATCCCGACTCTGAATCTCCATTCCCAGATACACAATGGATTGGGAGGGAATGAGTTGAGATTTCTCTAAATTGACTAATAGACCTAGGTCTCTGATTAGATCTAAAGTCCAAGAGAGGTTCTCCAGACAACGACGACTCGTGGAGGCTCTCAACAGCCAGTCGTCTAGGTAGAGGGAGGCTCTGATGTTCGATAAGTGCAGGAATTTCGCTACATTCCTCATCAGATGAGTAAAGACCATAGGAGCTGTGCTTAGGCCAAAACACAGGGCTTGGAACTGATAGACAACCTTTCCGAAAACGAATCTCAGGAAAGGTTGGGAGTCTGGATGAATGGGAACGTGAAAGTATGCATCTTTCAAGTCCAATGAGACCATCCAGTCCTCCTGTCTGACCGCTGCTAAGACCGACTTGGTCGTCTCCATTGTGAACGTCTGCTTGGTGACATACTCGTTGAGAGAGCTGACGTCCAGCACCGGTCTCCAACCTCCTGTCTTTTTGGCCACAAGAAAGAGACGGTTGTAGAAGCCCGGGGATTGATGGTCCCGGACTATAACCACTGCCTTCTTCTGCACAAGTAGCGACACCTCCTGTTGCAATGCTAGCCTCTTGTCCTCTTCTTTGTAGTTGGGAGAGAGGTTGATGGGCGATGTGGTCAGAGGCGGTTTGAGGCAGAATGGAATCTTGTAACCGTACCTCAGCCAACTGACAGACTGTGCGTCTGCACCTCTCTTCTCCCAGGCTTGCCAGAAGATCTTGAGCCTGGCACCTACTGTTGTCTGGAGAATCTGAGAGTCAGTGTTTTCCCTTGGATGTCCTGGGTCCTTTCTTAGACTTGCCCCTGTGAGAGTCTGGACGGGAGCTTCCTCGGCTGGGGGCTCTACCACGAAAGGGCGGTATGAACCTAGTGGCCGGGGTATCAGCCACTGGAGAGCGATAAGTCTTGGGGACAGAGGTGGTAACCTTAGACTTACGAGCCGATGAAGCTACAAGATCGTGCGTGTCCTTCTGTATCAGGGCAGCCGACAAGTCCTTAACTAGCTCCTCTGGAAAGAGGAACTTAGAGAGTGGAGCAAAAAGGAGCTGAGACCGCTGGCACGGTGTAATGCTGGCTGAGAGGAAGGAACACAGTTGTTCTCTTTTCTTCAACACCCCTGATACAAATAACGACGCTAGCTCACCCGATCCATCCCTGATAGCCTTATCCATGCAGGACATAATTAACATGGCAGAGTCTTTGTCCGCAGGAGATGTTTTCTTGCTGAGGGCTCCCAGGCACCAGTCGAGAAAATTGAACATCTCGAAAGCTCTGAACAACCCTTTCAGAAGATGATCCAGGTCTGAGAAGGTCCAACAAACCTTCGAGCGTCTCATCGCAGTCCTCCTAGGCGAGTCCACCAGACTTGAGAAGTCAGCCTGGGCAGAGGCAGGAACTCCCAAGCCTGGTGCTTCCCCTGTGGCATACCAAACGCAACCTTTCGATGCGAGCTTCGTTGGAGGGAACATGAAGGAAGTCTTGCCCAGGTGTTGTTTAGACTGAAGCCAATCCCCTAAGATCCTTAAGGCCCTCTTGGAGGATCTAGCTAGGACAAGCTTAGTATAGCACGACTTAGCTTGTTGCACGCCTAGCGAAAACTCAGATGGAGGAGAGCGGGGAACAGCAGAGACGAAGTGGTCAGGGTAAAGCTCCCTGAGTAGAGCCAAGACCTTTCTAAAATCAACAGACAATGGAGAAGGCTTAGACTCCTCCACGTCTGATGAGGGATCAAGATGTGCCTCCTCATCATCCGACACTTCATCAGCAGAAGGTAGCGAAGCAAAAGGACCAGAATGCTGAACCGCAGAGTCAGAAAGGGTAGGAACAACAGCAGAGGTTTCCTCAACTTGAGGGAAAACCTGAGGTTCAGACTGCATAGGTTGAACAACAGTCGGAGCAGAAGACAGGTGCAAGGGTGAAGGAGGATGACTCCTAGCAAGAGTTGCACCCAAGGAATGCACCAGCTGAACGGAGGACGGAGGCGGAGTAGTCCGTTCCTGTTCCTGTGGTATGAGTGGAGCGTGAAGAGACCGAGGCTGTGCAGAACAAGGTAAAGATCCCGCAAGCAGAGATGTCTGAGGAGCAGGATCAGGGTGCACGGGTAGAGCTCGGTGCAGCAACTGAGGAGACTGACTCACAGGTGGAAGAGGTTGTTGTACTTCCACCGAGAGTTGCACCGCCGGTGGAGCAGCCAGGGGAGGAGGAGGAAGAGTGGAGTAATCCTCCTGATCCCAAACCGAAGGTTGCCTTAAAGAAGGCTGATGCTGAACAACACTGGGAACAGTGAACACAGAAAGTGGTTCAACCTCGTATGCCTGGCAGATGGAGCTGCGACTGGGTGCAGCGAGTGCAGGAGGTTGGTGCACCACCGGTGCAGGTGGGTGCAGCACAGGCTGAACGGGTGCAGAAGGTTGGTGCACCACCGGTGCAGGAGGGTGCAGCACAGGCTGAACGGGTGCAGGAGGTTGGTGCACCACCGGTACAGGCGGGTGCAGCACAGGCTGAACGGGTGCAGGAGGTAGGTGCACCACCGGTGCAGGCGGGTGCAGCACAGGCTGAACGGGTGTAGGAGGTTGGTGCACCACAGGTGCAGGAAGAGCAACACTCTCAGCACGACACTCACGCATCAGGTCCGACAGCTGAGCTTGCATGGACTGAAGCATAGACCACTTGGGATCAGCAGAGACAGTGGCAGACTGAGGTAAAGCCATAACAGTGGTTGCACCACCGGTGCAGCTCTGTTGTACCTTACTCCTCTTGGGCGGAGTACAGTCGCTAGATGACTGAGGCGAGTCAGAGCTGAGCCAACTACTGCAACCTGGCTGAGCACTCGATGGCTGGACTCTGCGTTTAAGCGGTCTAGAGACCTGAGACCAACGTTTCTTCCCCGAGAGAAGATCAGCGGACGAGCGGAAGACGGGCTCAATCGTCTGCAAGTGGGAGTGACGGTCTGTGGAAGACACGCCCGCAACCACTGAGGATAATTCTGTGCGCCTAACAAGGCCTGCCGAACCCTTATGCCCTTCGACATTGCTTCTCCCCTGGGCTTGGGAGCTTGCAAGAGGTCCCGGACTGGGAGAACGACTGGCTCGCACAGAAAAATCCCCACGCACCACACTGGCACTAACACTAGTACAAGGCACTGCACCGACACTAGCACTCGTCACAGCACTGGCACTAACTTCACCCACTGCACTCTTGGCCTTCAACTCTTTCACTTCGGCCATCAGAGACTTATGGTCACTTACCACTGACTCTACCTTATCGCCTAAAGCCTGAATAGCGCGTAAAACCACTGACATATCAGGCGAAGGGCACACAGTAGGATCGGGGGTAGCCACTACAGGGGTAGGATCAGGTTGGGGATCATGAGATGAGGAAAATAAAGAAGAGTGAGACGAACTCCTCCTAGCTCTAATTCTCTCTAACTTAGAAGAATACTTCAAAAGTCGGACAAAATCCAATTCCGAAAGTCCGGCGCATTCCTCACATCGATTTTCTAACTGACAGGGTCTGTCCCTACAGTCAGAACAAGCGGTGTGAGGATCTACCGAGACCTTCGGAATACGTCTATTGCAAGACCTACATCGTCTATGGGAGGGGGCTTGCGAAATGTCAGACATTTTGTTTTCAAGAGAAGTCAAAGGGAGATCCAAAAAACAAGCAAAAAATCGTTAACCGTTAAACTGAATTAAATAATAGCTATCTAGCTAATATCAGAAGGTTTCTAGTAATGCGACAGCCGTAAATCAAAGAGAATACATCACCAAATAAGCGAGAATAAACTCGAAGACCATAAGCGTATCCCAGAACGTCTAGCCGGAGGCACGACAGAGGAATAATTGAGGAGGTGTAAACAACAAATGATTGAGTACCTGGCCACAGGTGGCGCTGGTGAGTACACCCCCTTCTAGTATTGTGATAGCTGGCGTATCCCTCCATAGAATTCTGTCGGGCAACGGAGTTGACAGCTACATGATTATCGGGTAAGTTTAATATTGAAAAAAAGGGAGGCTCTGATGTCCGCCAAGTGGAGGAATTTCGCAAGATTCCTCATCAGTCGCGTGAACACCATAGGTGCCGTGCTTAGGCCAAAACACAGGGCTTGGAATTGGTATACAACCTTTCCAAAAACGAATCTCAGAAAAGGTTGGGAGTCTGGATGAATGGGGACGTGAAAGTAAGCGTCTTTCAGATCCAGCGAGACCATCCAGTCCTCCTGCCTGACCGCTGCTAGGACCGACTTCGTCGTCTCCATAGTGAACGTCTGCTTGGTGACATAAGCATTGAGCGCACTGACGTCCAGCACCGGTCTCCAACCTCCTGTCTTCTTGGCCACCAGAAAGAGACGGTTGTAGAAGCCCGGGGATTGATGATCCCGGACTATCACCACTGCCTCCTTCTGTAACAGAAGCGACACCTCTTGATGTAACGCTAGCCTCTTGTCCTTTTCCTTGTAGTTGGGAGAGAGGTTGATGGGAGAAGTGGTCAGAGGGGGATTGCGGCAGAATGGTATCTTGTAACCCTCCCTTAGCCACTTGACAGACTGGGCGTCTGCACCTCTTCTTTCCCAAGCTTGCCAGAAGATCTTGAGTCTGGCTCCTACAGCTGTCTGGAGAGGAGGAGAGTCAGTGTTTGCCTTTCGAAGACTTGATACCTTTCTTGGACCTGCCCCTGTGACCGTCTGGACGGGTACCTCCTCGGCTGGGG
The DNA here is from genome assembly GCF_036898095.1 of Palaemon carinicauda. NCBI lineage: Eukaryota > Metazoa > Arthropoda > Malacostraca > Decapoda > Palaemonidae > Palaemon > Palaemon carinicauda. The sequence goes on along the minus strand of NC_090765.1, from coordinate 48,257,496 downwards.
GCTCTGCCACGAAAGGGCGGAATAAATCTAGTAGCAGGAGTATCAGCCACTGGGGTGCGGTAAGTTCTAGGAACTGAAGGAGCAATCTTAGCCTTCCATGCTGAAGAGGCCACAAGATCATGCGTGTCCTTCTGAATGAGAGCCGCAGACAATTCCTTGATAAGATCCTCAGGAAACAGGAACTTAGAAAGAGGAGCAAAAAGTAACTGCGACCTTTGGCAAGAGGTGATACCAGTGGAAAGGAAGGAGCAAAGCTGTTCCCTTTTCTTGAGGACTCCCGATACAAACATAGAGGCAAGTTCGCCGGAACCATCGCGAATTGCTTTGTCCATACAGGACATGATCAACATGGCCGAGTCTTTGTCAGATGGGGCAGTCTTCTTGCTCAAGGCCCCCAGGCACCAATCGAGAAAATTAAAAATTTCAAAGGCGCGAAAGACTCCCTTCAAGAAGTGGTCCAGGTCAGAAAAGGTCCAGCAGACCTTAGAGCGTCTCATAGCTGACCTTCGTGGAGAGTCAACCAAACTTGAGAAGTCAGCCTGGGCAGAGGCAGGGACCCCCAAGCCTGGTTCCTCTCCTGTGGCATACCAGACGCCCGCCTTAGACGTCAGCTTAGGAGGTGGAAACATAAAAGACGTCTTTCCCAGTTGCTGCTTGGACTGCAACCAATCCCCTAACATTCTCAAAGCTCTCTTTGAAGATCTAGCGAAGACGAGCTTAGTGTAGGCAGACTTAACAGGTTGCATGCCTAGAGAGAACTCGGATGGAGGAGAGCGAGGGGTAGCAGACACAAAGTGATCCGGGTAAAGTTCTCTGAACAGAGCCAGAACCTTGCGAAAGTCGATGGAGGGTGGCAATGACTTGGGTTCCTCCACGTCAGATGAAGGATCATCCAGGTGAGCAGCTTCATCCTCAGAAACCTCATCACCTGAGGGTTGAGAAGCGAGAGGTAAAGTTAAAGCGGTCTGCTGAATGGCAGAATCCTGAAGAGCGGGTGCATGCGCACTTGCGGATTCATCCTCAAGTCTCTGTTGAAGAGGATGAGGGCTGGTAATGACAAAGTCCTGAGGCTGGGATGAAGGAGGTTCTGCGGAGGTCTGAGGAGCAAGCGTGGTGAGAGGCGACTGTAGTAAAGCATGAGGCTCGTGCTGCAAAGACTGCGGTTCAAGATGAATGGGAAGAGGCTCAAGCTGAGGAGAAAGTGGCAGATGCATGCGTTGAGGTGGCTGACTCATAGCATGAGGTTCCTGCCTCAAGAGTTGCGCTTGCTTCAAGGGTTGAGGTGGCTGCGCAGAGAGAGGCTCTTGTCTCACGAGTTGAGGTTCTTGAGGTGCTTGCCTCGAGAGTTGAGGTTCTCGCCTCGAGGAAAGTGGAGGTGGCTGCTGCGAGAGTTGAGGTGGCTGCCTCAAGGATGGTAGAGGTTGTCGTACCTCAAGAGGTTGCTGCCTCGAGGATGGAGGTAATGCAAGATACTCCTGCCTCAAGGGTAGAGGAGGTTGTAAAGCATAAGGTTCCTGTCCCCATTGTTGAGGAGGTTGCTGCGTGGTAAGAGGCTCCTGCCTCAAAGAAAGTGGAGGTTGCTGCACAGCGCTGGTAACTGGCAACTCCCAACGCGGCAGCTCACGCATGGAGGTAGCTTGAGGAACCTCAACCTCATACGTCTGGCAGATTGTACTGCGCTGAGGAGGAGGAGCGCTCGCAGGAGGAGGTGTATTAACCTTCTCTGCCTGAAACTCCCGCATCAACACCGCAAGCTGCGACTGCATAGTCTGCAGCAAAGCCATCTTAGGATCAACAGAAGTTGAGGTCTGTTGAGGCATAGCTTTAACAGAAGTTGAGGTCTGTTGAGGCATAGCTTTAACAGAAGTTGAGGTCTGTTGAGGCAGCACCTTGCCTCTCTTAGGAGGCGTGCAGTCACCTGATGACTGCGGCGAGTCCGAGCTAGCCCAATGGCTACACCCTGGCTGTTGGACTCGCGCGGTCTGGACTTTACGCTTAAGAGGTCTTGAGGCCTGAGTCCAGCGTTTCCTCCCCGAAAAATCTTCTGCAGACGAGGATCTAAAGGGCTCAATCGTCTGAGAGTGGAAGTGACGATCTCTATAAGATACGCCCGCAACCACTGAGGATACTACTGTGCGCCGATCAAGGCCTGCCGAACCCTTTTGCCCTTCGACATTGCTTCTCCCCTGGGCTTGGGAGCTTGCAAGAGGTCCCGGACTGGGAGGACGACTGGCACGCACAGAAGTATCCTCACGCACAACACTGACACTGACACTTGCACTAGGCACAGCACTGGCACTACCACTTCCCACTGCACTTTTCACTTTAAGTTCCTTGACGTCTGCCAAAAGGAACTTGTGGTCACTCACTACCGACTCCACTTTATCACCTAAAGCCTGAATAGCACGTAAAACATCTGACATATCAGGCTGAGCACTAATAGTAGGTTCGGGGGTAGCCATTACAGGGTGAGGAAAAGGTTGAGGATCATGGGGGGAGGAATAAAGTAAAGAGCGAGCCGAACTCCTCCTAACTCTCTCTCTCTCTAACTTAGTGGTATACTTAAGGAATCGAATAAAATCAAGTTCCGAAAGTCCGGCACATTCCTCACATCGATCTTCCAACTGACAGGATTTTCCCCTACAGTCGGAACAAACGGTGTGAGGATCAACCGAGGCCTTCGGAAGCCGCCTAATACAAGTCCTACATCGTCTTTGGGGAGGAGCTTGAGAATGGTCGGACATCTTGAATCAGAGAACAGTCAAGGGGGATTCCAAATTAAAGCTAAAGATCGTTAAACCATAAATCAAAATTAATCCAAAAGCTATCTAAGCTAAGGGAAAAGCTTCCTGTATAGCGAAAGCTGAAATCTCAGGGCAATACTTCACCAAAACCGTGAACAAAGACTCCAAAATTATAAGCGTATCCATGTAGGTCTTGCCGGAAGCACGACAGAGGAAAAATTGAGGTGGTGTCAACAAGAAGTACTGCAGTACCTGGCCACAGGTGGCGCTGGTGAGTACACCCCCCTCTTGTATAGCGATCGCTGGCGTATCCCTTCCGTAGAATTCTGTCGGGCAACGGAGTTGACAGCTACATGATTATCGGGTAAGATTAATATTGAAAAACAATACAGTATTGTGAAGTGTTATATTACTGAGATTTACATTGTTATACAGTATTTGCCAATGAAATAAGATTTTCTACAAGAAATGAAAACCATTCTGTGGTATCATAGCCAAAAGATAGTGTCGTACTATGATACATGCTAGCCTATACAATATATTTACAATAGTTTGTGTTGTAATTAATCAAGAAAGTGTTAAGTTTATTGGATTAAGAGTTGGTAATATTAATTACTTTAGTGAGTTTAGATAAATATGTTACATTAGATTATAATTTTTACAGTGTAAAATATGATGTCTCCACTATAAGTGAGTATTTGATGGCATAGAATTATTGCTAAAATAGATAAGTTATGGTTAAAAGGAATATTTAAGGTACAACTGTGAATGTATGTATGTGTAGATAGTAAATTATATAAAGTATAAGTAGAAGTGTGTTTGAAACTGATTCATAGTAACACCAAAGTCCCCTACACTGGACTGGTTTCTGAGCGCGGGAAAATTTTGGTCACGGAACAGTTTCAGCCTGTCAGATCTCATTGAAGATTTATAGTCTTGTGGCACTGAGAAGGAACGAATAATAAGGGACTGGCATACCAGTTCCCTGTAAAGTCAAAAGTAATGATCACAAAAAAACAAGTTTAAGTTCTGATCACTGTGGTTCATGTTCATGATCGTGTCGTTCCTGATTGTGTGATTCACGATCATGTTATTCCTAATCCTGTGGCTCTCGGTCATGTAGTTACCAATCGTATGGATTGCAATGGAGGCACATGGCACACCCTGTGGGAAATAATGATTGTGGAGGACAAGCGCAAGAGAATTTTTGTCTCTTGGGAACTGTCAGAAGATAGGTGAGAAAGAGGACAGTGCCCTTTATCCCCAACGAGGAAACGAGTTCTGAGACCACGTATTAGTAGCAAGCACGTGAACACTTGTACCGCATATAGAAATGCGGAACAAGTGTTCTTGATACATAACCCCTCACCTTGCGTACGAGGTGAGAATGTTCATTACTGGGATTGCTTTACTGAGTAGATAACTTCCGGTTATACTGTACTGTACACCGTTCCTTGCACACGTATGCAGGGGAAAAACAGTCAGCGGAGGTTCTCATCACTCAGGAATGATCTGAAGACTTTCCTTCACCTCTAGCAGATTTCTTTAGGACAGTTGTCATCTTTTATCTGCTAACAGCAGGCAATAGTTCAGCAGCAAGATAAGAAGATACAGGAACAGCAAGAGCAGTGCATACCGATACCTATTCCCAGAATGGAATAGTTCCAGCATGCCCCACTACTCTCTTCCCCAAAGAGCGAGAGAGACGACTGTCCAGGAAGGGAGAAAAAGGGTCAGCGGTTACTCCCAACTCCAAGTATGTGAACTCGGTTCTGTACAAGAGATAAGTGCACTGTCTCTCCTTCAGGGAAAGAAACGGTAGGAGACACATACACGATTCCTGTCGATCAGACTTCCTGGATTTCTACCACAACGTCTTCATGTCCTCTTATAAGTTACAGCAGACACACCAACAAAAATGAGGCAGGAGTGTAGGAAGAACTTGAAATTCATCATCTACGGTAATCATGCAGGCTACTGACAACAATCTCATGGGGTCTTTCCCTTGACACTTGTTTAGCAGCAGACTTCCTCTGACGGAGCACCAGCAAAGTCTAAGAAAAACTAACCCCTTAGTTCATGTTAGCTGTAAGGACAAACATCCAAAGGATAGAACAATAGACATGCTGCTCGACAGGAAAAAATATGTTGGATGATGGCAGATACCACACAAAACTTGACTCACAATTCATAGTTATCAGGAAACACTGCAAATCCTTGACTTCTTCCATTAACATCCCTCAAAGAGCATTTACTTAATCTTTAAAAAATAAGCTATAGATTAGCACCCAAATAAGGATGCAAAAAATGACATCAATACTGTCTAGCGGCCAAAGTCAAAGAACGAGTTGCTTTACCTGCTCCCATTAGGTATCTATGTTTACCTTGTTACAAGTTTAAACAGCCATCACAGCTTCAATGAAGTCTTAGTCCAATTAAAGGATGATTGTTCATATTTGTGCAGGAACAAAATCTTACTTTAGAAAACAAACGTTCAATATAAAGTTAAAAATCTGACATATTGCAACCACATTAATGTACCATCTAAAGTACTGATAAATGGTCTAGATCTTTACATACAAGGAAAAAAATTCTCTAAATAAAGTAGCAATAGCATATGAAATGTACACATAGTGGCTGACATAAAGAGAATAACAGTTTGAAGATGGTATTCTCTGGTAGCCATCTAATATGACAGATTTGGAAGCAATTTGTATTTTTCCTAACGATACAAACAGAAGTGTTTATAGGGATTATCTTTCGCCGAAGCTGGAAGACTAGCCATAAAGACTTTTAAGCGAGGTGGGAACTACCAACCTGCTAGTTAGCAGGAGGTAGTGAGGGGTAGCGGGGGTTGCCAGCTACCCCTTTCACTTACACACTAGTGTGTGTAACTCACTTTTGATTGCAGGCAGGAATTCACAGGAGGGAAAGGTGATGGAGGGACAATTTGTATAAATAGCCACAGGTTTGCATTGTTAAGAGAAATACGAATTACTTCCAAATTTGTCATTTGTTCCAACACTAAATACAAACCATTTGCTATTTATTGGGATAACTCATGCATTAGGAGGGTAAAAGTCCAAACCAACTGGCTTGGCATTTGACCCGGGAAAGGCTTGGCCCGTAACGGAGAGAAATCCTGACACCTTGCTAAAACTTTGTGCAACACACAGATAGCAGCCTGAGCAACGTGTGTGCTTGTGAGACTAGCAATGTGACTGTCTAGATAAGATTTCTCCAAGATATGTAACTAGGAATCTTTAGCATCAACCATAGACGATACCCAATACCCCCTTCGCAAGGGGTACAGGGACGTAACAAGTATTATTTCGATACTAAATTACACAAGGAAAATGGTTATTACCTGCAGATAGGTGAGGCCAGCTTGCAGAGGATCCATGGGTGCTATTCCCCAAGAGAGGAGAAGATGAAAGAAAGAGCCAATCATTCTTACACATTCATCCCACACTAATCCTGGGTAACCTATGCCCTCAACCATCTACTACTTGTCCATCAAGGAGCCTGATGCATTTCAAACCACTTATTGTGCAGCCACAACAGGACCAATGGAGAATGTCTCCAAGTTCCTGTGAGTTATGTCTTGCAGGTAGTGGACAGTTACCGTCGTTCAACGCTTCCATACGCCTGCTTGCAGTACCTGCATCTCAAGAGTAATTTCTCTTGAATGCTAGGGACATAATGATGCCCCTAATATCATGAGCTCTAGGTCGACAAGCAGGAGGAGGGTCGGGATTCAATGCACGGTCTATGACCTTGCGAATCCAAGCCGAGATGGTGTTTTTCGTGACCCACCTCTTGAACTTCCCCATGACGACGATGAGTGCTAACACTCACGCGTGCTCTGCTGCTGTGTTTAAGGTAATACCTCAAACTCCTAACTGGACAAAGTAACAGTTGATTTGCGTCATCAGTCACAGAATGAAAACTCCCAATCCGAAAGAGCCCGAATCTAGGATTCACTACTCCTGGATTTTGAGTCTTAGCAATAAACTCTGTTGTTGCCATCATCGGGCTAAAAGATGCTGGTGTTGGAGAAACAAGATTTTAATTCTCCTGAATTCGGCAATCCGATCTTCTGATGGGAAAATTCTTCCTATCACTGTATCAATGTGCATGCCTAGGTTTTCCATTTTCTGCCTGGATAGGGAATTGGAAAGTAAGGCTTCATTTGGAATCCAGTTGATAAGACATAAATGTCTTCATTGTCTGAGTGCAGAGAGGAGGAGAGCCAATGAAGAGGAGGCAGTACCCATCACACAAGACCTTACCATAAAGTTTTCAGCACCGTGCTGCTACCACTTCACCTATTGGCTTGCCAGGCATTCCTACACTTGTGGAGTAGGGGATAACACACTCTAGCTCCTCCCTACCTCTGCCTCTCCTGGTCTGATATAATCGGTGTCAAAAAGTAAGGGCAGTCGGTGAACTCCTGTGAAAGGTGGCCGTCAGTGGAGGAGCTAATCTAGATTTTGGAGACGCTAAAGATAATATCGGAATTCTGAAGGTCTGGAGCAGACGTCTTTGAAGTTATCCTTGATGAGCATGAGCCCATGAAGGTCACAGCTCGGTGGAAAAAATTGTACTCTAGTTCCCAACCTCTCTCTACTTAATCTGAATTGGGGAGTTCTAGATATAGCTTTTACACTTGCAGTGCATCAAAGTGCAGGTCAATTGACCTATTGCCACCCTTCACTGGGTTCCTGGATGGTTTACCCATGTAACTGAACTCACTGATCAAAGTGCTAAGGCCTTGATAAAGGTAGACTCCATCTCTGGGTTCTCAGCCTCTGCAGTTGTGGGTACGTGGTCCTGGACCACTAGTCTCCCTCAACTCCTCTTCCCACCAGGGAGAAAGAACTTCACAATGTTTGCACTGGAGGTGTCTTTCTCTAGTACAAAGAAAATCCTTGGACACACCACGAGCCTTGCGTGACTCGATTAACCCCTGTACAACTGAAAGTCTTGCACCTTCCTGTCGGGATGACCCTTGGAGCAACTCATTTCTGAGCTCCGGAGACTGTGTGTGAAGATGTGGAGAGAAGGTAGTTTTGGCATGACAGACATTACAGTACATGTCATTGCAAAGACTGCTTATATTGTAAAGATGTTTCAATGAATATACCCTCCTCCGCAATTCTTACCTCGATAGCTAAGCACACAAACCTATACGGTATGTGTGAACTGGTGAGCTCTTGCTACTAGGGGAGTACCTGTGACTTAAGCGATCCCAAACAGGTGGAGCTTTCAAACTATTGACTGTCCTCTAACAGGAGAGCGAGTACACCCATACGAGTGAGTGCTACGCATATGAGCAAGAACTTGATTATAAGTGAGTATGAGCATGTTCACTTTCTCGTATCCTAACATAATCTGTGTCAGGTGAGCGATCTTTAATAGGTGGATAAGTGCAACAAGAAGACCTTGTATATATAGATAAATGCTGTACTTATCCAATGATTAGGGTGTACATAGAATTGTATGCACATGAAGTATGCGTACGAAGAGAAGAGCGCACCTGAACAGATGAGCGTTTATCGCTCAATGATGGTGTGTGAACAGATGTGGGTCCACGAACAGGTGAGAGTGTACTGTATCATTAGAAGAGTGGCCGGAAAAGGCAAGCGTAAATCAACATAAAGGTGCATATTGATAAAAGAGCATGCATGCATTCACAAAAAGGTGCACGCAAGTAGACGAGCGTGTGTTAATAGAATAGCGAGCAAGCAAAGGCAGGCACGTATTGACAGAAGGGTGCGGATATCAAAAGAAGACCAGACGTGCATGAACAGGGTATATCATGCAAACATGAAAGTGAGCATGAGCAGATGCGTGCCTACTAGTACATGAAGGAAGGGGCATGTGCTCAGGTAAGAGTGATGTATGAGTGAAAACAGGTGAGCATCCGAGAAGAGTGCACGCCTTTTGCTAGCCAAATAAATAAATAAACCGACTCGATTGCAATACCTCCTTGGCAGAGGTAATAATGATAATGATGGGATACCTTCCAAACCTAAGAAGTCCACAGCACCCTTAGGACCATATCCTTAGCTGCATCACTTGGGGAAGTAGATATAGCCACGTCTCTCATAACTTGCCCTAAAGAAGTATCAGAGTCGTCGTCCTTCATTGCTATCCCCCGGAGGAGGGTGATAGAGAATAGCCAGAGGATCGAGTACCAGGGGAAGAAAGAAGTGTGCCCATAGACTTCTACTTTCAGCTGCTTTCTTTCCTTGCCGTACTCCAACCAACACACCGATGGTCAATCTTTACACTCTTTAAGGGGAAAAGACTGCGAAAAGTCATGTTCCCTGCACGAGGCATACAAAGAATGGAGATCCCCATGGCTCCTACTCATAAAGGTGTTGCACTTATCTACAGCAACAGCAGGGATAGTTAAATTTCCACTTGTGGTCTCCATTTAGCCAGACACTGCAATCTGTAATGAGAAAAAGATCAAAATGGCCACGAAGATTATACTGAGCATCACGGAGCATACACGTGTATGACCCGGCAGCTTAAGTCGAAGTGATTTCTGTGTTGTGGCAAGAGAACGGGGCTACTCTACCACCCGCCAGTAACTACTGACGGCACCTAGTTATAAATTTCAAAACCCAAGTTCTAGCTACGCTGAAATTAATATACAAAGGTTTGTATTTGTGTAGGAGCAAATTCTCTATCTCAAACAAGTAAATTGTATCTTAATGCAAAAACAGAATGTTTCTGGGGAAAGTTACATAAAAGGAAATCATTTAGCTTGAACCAGGTTGAGTTAATGAAAATACATACAAATTAGTATGTATAAACAAAACACAGATATGGAAACACTAATGACAATGCCACACTTATTGGCTACTATAAACAAAAACAGGATAATGTGCTAGTCAAGAGGGGTTAGGTTAGGGTGGGTCATTGTGATTTCATTGTTCTTAACCACTCTATGCATGATTTTGACTAATAATACAAACGTAGTCATATTATTCTTTACTCACCTGCTTTTACTGTTTTTATCAAAACCCAAACTGCTTTTGTAGTAACCAAACAGAGGATGGGTTCAGTAATAGTAACAATGGTATAATAGCATATAAAAATCCAAAAATTCTCTTTGTGAGGAAACATGTTCAGTTTTTGTGCCACGATTTAATTGGTACTCAAACTACAATAGTCTTAACCTTGAGTACCTATATGAATAAACTCTAGTCTAACCTATGTAGTGGATCACTGGTGTTAGTCTACTACAGATATGTTAGAAAAACCTTAGTTCATCATTATACTAAAGGGAAGTTTCCTTAGTCACTTACAGTACAACAAAATTAATTCATAAACCTAACCAACGTCTCATTTTTCGGTAATAACATACAGAATTGGCTACTTACAACAGCAGGCTAACCTCATAACTAAAAAAGGAAAACATAATGCTTACCTAAGGTAAGAAAAACGAATGAAGATATTAAATACTTTACTTAAACAGTACTAGATTGTAAGTTACGCGTTATTAACTCTCACACCTCTGCAATTTAGATTATTTCACTGACTGACAAGTGTTGACTGTGCCTGTTAACCTTGGCAACCAGATCTTGGCACAGGGAACACAGTGTCTTCCCTAAAATAATCATCACACAACGTTACGTTCTCACACACTCGTAGTAGATTGCATAAAGTCATAAAAATATGTCCTTCAGACAAAATTGGAAATCTTAAATTAGAAACAATAACCTTAATTTGTTTCTGAGGGATTTACTGTATTGTCTACCTAAGAAATGTTATAAATTGCGTCTAAAAGTTATTTTACTAAAATTAAGCAGTCCAATGTCACAGACTCGATAAATATAGACAAGGTTGCATATAGAATTTAATATGAAATTTCTGCGGTATAATGCTTTAATTAAGGATCCATCGGCAATAGTAAAGTAATATTTCATAATAATAATAACGAATTTGAAATTAAGCTGAATTTATGCCATAACAGGGCCTCCCTCGTCACAAAAATATGGCCTTCAGACAAAATTGGAAATCTTAAATTAGAAACAATAACCTTAATTTGTTTCTGAGGGATTTACTGGATTTTCTACATGAGAAAATTTTTAAATTGCATCTAAAAGTTATTTCCCTAAAACTAAGCAGTCCACTGTTACAGACTTATTTATAAAATTAATATAAACAGGATTGCAAATAGAATTTATCATGAAATTTCTGAGGTTTAATGCTTTAATCAAGGATCCATCGGTAATAGTAAAGTAATATTACATAATAATAATGAGTTTGAAAGTAAGCTGAATTCGTGCCATAACATGGTCTCACTCCATAGGTGGAAAGTTTTTAAGACTCTAAAACAGGCATAAAATCCTGATATGGACCATTGAATTGTAACTGTACCTGTTTGGTAAACATGCCACCACAAATTTATCTCTACCATTATTCACATCAGCTTATCAACATATGAGCTATTGTTAAATTGGTTTATATTTTACTCTTTATCCAACATGAGATAAAATAATCTTTCACAATTTCTTGACATGCAGGTTACATCACAATGAAATGATGTAATGGGAAGTGGTAAGATTAAATGAAATTTATTATACGTACTAACTAAAAGTTCAATCGATGGAAACAGCAGTTATATTAAGAATCAATTGGAGATATATATGTATCTCTAAAATGAGAAATATAGCAAAAAATTAAACCTAAACAGAAAAATCTTATAGGGTGGCCGTTACAAAGCTATAACTCAACATTATACTAAATCAGCTGACCCTGGCGCCACCTTATAAAAACAACAATGCAGATCCCAATCCAAATGTAAGTTTATTATGCATATTTAATGTTATGTTATTTGATTTTATTCCAAAATATGCGAATTATTTTCTTTTCCAACGTGTTATCTTATGTTTTATGTATCTCTGACCAGTATTGTTGGTGTGAAGCACCAGTTTTTTAAAGTTTCCCCAACCCCATGTTTGGGTATTATTGTACTGTATTACAGGGTAATGTAACGTAGGGAGAAAACAACTTTTTTGCTATAGAAAAAGGTCCGTTCTTTTCGAAAATGACACTCGTTCCTGTCGCAAATGAATAGTTTCAGAAATATATATATGCGTACATTATATATATATATATATATATATATATATATATATATATATATATATATATATAGATATATATATATATATATATATATATATATATATATATATATATATATATATATATATATATATATGCTATTGTGTTCATTATTCAGAGTTGTGTGGAAATTGAGGTGGTATGTACTAACCAGGGGTAGCCCAACCTAACCTAACTTAAAACTCCCAGTGTTTATATTTTGGTGACAACATAGCATTTCATGGAAAAGTTGCATAGAAGGAAGATGATTGGAAAGAAAAAGTTTGTGTAGAGTAAATGGAAATATTTTAAGAGCCTTATTATTATGAGTTGAAGCTGTAATTATATCCCAATCATGAATGTTTCTTAGTTCCTAAATGTTCACTCCATTGAATACTCTTACGTCTACAAGGGTATTTGGGTGGAGAAGCTCTCACAAAAGAGTGGATTACACTATACATTAATAGCATGTGTGATTAATTACACCAAAAACAATTAGAAAAATATTTAATGTAGATCAAGCTCATGTGTGCCAATGGAAACTGTGATGAATTGGGTAGGGAAAAACAGGAATACAGTATCTTGTAACCTACGGTAAATAGCCTACAACCTTCTGATTTGATTTAAGGGGATCCTCCGTACTCTCTGTGGGAGGTTGGTTTTCTGATAACCCTCCCTTGCTAACATGAATAAATACTGATATCACAGAGTATACCATAAAAAAAAAGATGATTTAATTCACACTTATCTTGAATACCTCTTTCTCTTTATAGATTGTATAGATTGGTAGCACCAATTAAAAACATTTCAGTTACTGAGTGAAGAAAAGCCTTAAAATTATAAAGAATTACATAAACAGATTGAATTTCCCATCAGTATCTATTACTAGGTGGTAACCATCAAGTAATTGAAGATGATGTTGAAATGTCAGGAGCCTGAAAACATTCAGGAACTTTGGTTTAAACATTTTGGAAATTTGAATTGGTTTAAAATGTCAAATAATGATTACATCAGATAAAGAAAAAGAGAATTTGTTCTCCTGTGTAATACAGTTCTCGACCTTTAATAGGAGTATGACTCCATTGAATCTGGAATGGCCTCTAGACTTTTAATGAGGTAAAGACAACAGGGAACTCTTCCAGTAGAAAATTCGACGGGGACTGATGGACTTACTACATTCCCCTTCCTTGACTTCATTCGGGATGAAGAGAGGAAGTACTGTGTGGTCTGCCTTGAGGAAGAAGACTTCTCAGTGAAAGTGAAGGATACATGCATCTAGCTACCCATGCTTTGGTCCTTCAGGAACTACCTTCTCTTTGTCCTCAGGGCTTCAGTTACCAGTTGAAACCTGGAATTTTGAACTCAATTACTTGAGTGTTCTCGCATACCTCTTCTGGTACAGTACCTACTCAAATAAGATTTGCCCCTTGGGTCTTCTCGACAATCTACTTACCCATCTCACTCAAGGAAGCAATGCTTCGTGTCTGAGGCAGCTTTCTTTTGACCACAATCTGATAATCGTGTTCTATCGGTAAGCACATAATCGTGTTCTATCGGTAAGCACAATCTCATGACCAGGTAGAAGATTAGAGGACCAGAGTACCGTATGCTATTAACGCATGAAACAATCATATCAGCAAACATAGGATGTCAATACAGCTGCTTCTGCATGATCAGAAACTTCTGGTTCATCTGTGGCAACGACTTTTAAATCGTCTCTCATCTTTGAAGAACTTGTGCTACCTGGGCTATCACACCAGCAATCACTCCACTGTTGTTGGAAGCATCCCTAGTTGACAACCAGCAATTTCCCTACCTCTTGGTTTCAGTAGAACAGGAACACAGGCTAATCGAATTCGGTTGCTGATTGATGAGATCCCCTCCCAGTTAGTTGGACAAGACTTCCCACATCTATGGATCCTGTTGTTCACAGATTATAGTTATTATTACTATATTATTATTATTTTTTCAATATTAATCTTACCCGATAATCATGTAGCTGTCAACTCCGTTGCCCGACAGAATTCTACGGACGGGATACGCCAGCGATCGCTATACAAGAGGGGGGTGTACTCACCAGCGCCATCTGTGGTCAGGTACTCCAGTACTTCTTGACAACACCACCTCAATTTTTCCTCTGTCGTGCTTCCGGCAAGACCTACATGGATACGCTTATGATTTTGGAGTCTTTGTTCACGGTTTTGGTGAAGTATTGCTCTGAGATTTCAGCTTTCGCTATACAGGAAGCTTTTCCCTTAGCTTAGATAGCTTTTGGATTGATTTTGATTAATGGTATAACGATCTTTGCTTTAATTTGGAATCCCCCCTTGACTGTTCTCTGATTCAAGATGTCCAACCATTCTCAAGCTCCTACCCAAAGACGATGTAGTGTTAGGACTTGTATTAGGCGTCTTCCGAAGGCCTCGGTTGATCCTCACACCGTTTGTTCCGACTGTAGGGGAAAATCCTGTCAGTTGGAAGATCGATGTGAGGAATGTGCCGGGCTTTCGGAATTTGATTTTTCAATATTAATCTTACCCGATAATCATGTAGCTGTCAACTCCGTTGCCCGACAGAATTCTACGGACGGGATACGCCAGCGATCGCTATACAAGAGGGGGGTGTACTCACCAGCGCCATCTGTGGTCAGGTACTCCAGTACTTCTTGACAACACCACCTCAATTTTTCCTCTGTCGTGCTTCCGGCAAGACCTACATGGATACGCTTATGATTTTGGAGTCTTTGTTCACGGTTTTGGTGAAGTATTGCTCTGAGATTTCAGCTTTCGCTATACAGGAAGCTTTTCCCTTAGCTTAGATAGCTTTTGGATTGATTTTGATTAATGGTATAACGATCTTTGCTTTAATTTGGAATCCCCCCTTGACTGTTCTCTGATTCAAGATGTCCGACCATTCTCAAGCTCCTACCCAAAGACGATGTAGTGTTAGGACTTGTATTAGGCGTCTTCCGAAGGCCTCGGTTGATCCTCACACCGTTTGTTCCGACTGTAGGGGAAAATCCTGTCAGGTGGAAGATCGATGTGAGGAATGTGCCGGGCTTTCGGAATTTGATTTTTCAATATTAATCTTACCCGATAATCATGTAGCTGTCAACTCCGTTGCCCGACAGAATTCTACGGACGGGATACGCCAGCGATCGCTATACAAGAGGGGGGTGTACTCACCAGCGCCATCTGTGGTCAGGTACTCCAGTACTTCTTGACAACACCACCTCAATTTTTCCTCTGTCGTGCTTCCGGCAAGACCTACATGGATACGCTTATGATTTTGGAGTCTTTGTTCACGGTTTTGGTGAAGTATTGCTCTGAGATTTCAGCTTTCGCTATACAGGAAGCTTTTCCCTTAGCTTAGATAGCTTTTGGATTGATTTTGATTAATGGTATAACGATCTTTGCTTTAATTTGGAATCCCCCTTGACTGTTCTCTGATTCAAGATGTCCGACCATTCTCAAGCTCCTCCCCAAAGACGATGTAGGACTTGTATTAGGCGTCTTCCGAAGGCCTCGGTTGATCCTCACACCGTTTGTTCCGACTGTAGGGGAAAATCCTGTCAGTTGGAAGATCGATGTGAGGAATGTGCCGGACTTTCGGAATTTGATTTTATTCGATTCCTCAAGTATACGACTAAGTTAGAGAGAGAGAGAGTTAGGAGGAGTTCGGCTCGCTCTTTACTTTATTCCTCCCCCCATGATCCTCAACCTTTTCCTCCCCCTGTAGTGGCTACCCCCGAACCTATTATTAGTGCTCAGCCTGATATGTCGGATGTTTTACGTGCCATTCAGGCTTTAGGTGATAAGGTGGAGTCGGTAGTGAGTGACCACAAGTTTCTCTTGGCAGATGTCAAGGAACTTAAAGTGAAAAGTGCAGTGGGAAGTGGTAGTGCCAGTGCTGTGCCTAGTGTCAGTGTCAGTGTTGCGCATGAGGATACTTCTGTGCGTGCCAGTCGTCCTCCCAGTCCGGGACCTCTTGCAAGCTCCCAAGCCCAGGGGAGAAGCAATGTCGAAGGGCAAAAGGGTTCGGCAGGCCTTGATCGGCGCACAGTAGTATCCTCAGTGGTTGCGGGCGTATCTTATAGAGATCGTCACTTCCACTCTCAGACGATTGAGCCCTTTATTTCCTCGTCTGCAGAAGATGTTTCCGGGAGGAAACGCTGGACCCAGGTCTCAAGGCCTCTTAAGCGTAAGGTCCAGACCGCGCGAGTCCAACAACCCGGGTGTAGCCACTGGGCTAGCTCGGACTCGCCGCAGTCATCGGATGGCTGCACGCCTCCTAAGAGAGGTAAAGCGTTGCCTCAACAGACCTCAACTTCTGTTAAAGCTATGCCTCAACAGACCTCAACTTCTGTTGATCCCAAGTTGGCTATGCTGCAGACTATGCAGTCGCAGCTTGCGGTGTTGATGCAGGAGTTTCAGGCAGAGAAGGTTATCACACCTCCTCCTGCGAGCGCTCCCCCACCTCTGCGCAGTCCAGCCTGCCAGACGTATGAGGTTGAGGTTCCTCAAGCTACCTCCATGCGTGAGCTGCCGCTTTGGGAGTTGCCAGATACCAGCGCTGTGCAGCAACCTCCACTTTCCTTGAGGCAGGAGCCTCTTGCCACGCGGCAACCTCCTCAACACTTGGGGCAGGAGTCTTATGCTTTGCAGCAACCTCCTCTACCCTTGAGGCAGGAGCCTCTTGCGTTGCAACCATCCTCGAGGCAGCAACCTCTTGCGGTGCGACAACCTCCACCATCCTTGAGGCAGCAACCTCAACTCTTGCAGCAGCCACCTCCACTTTCCTCGAGGCGAGAACCTCAACTCTCGAGGCAAGCACCTCAACTCTTGAGGCTAGAACCTCAACTCGTGGGACAAGAGCCTCTCTCTGCGCAGCCACCTCAACCCTTGAGGCAAGCGCAACCCTTGAGGCAGGAACCTCATGCTATGAGACAGCCACCTCAACGCATGCAGCAACCACATTCTTCTCAGCTTAAGCCGCTTCCTATTCAACTTGAACCGCAGACTATGCAGCATGAGCCTCATGCTTTACAGCATTCGCCTCTCACCACGCTTGCTCCTCAGACCCCCGCAGAACCTCCTTCATCCCAGCCTCAGGACTTTGTCATTACCAGCCCTCATCCTCTTCAGCAGAGTCTTGAGGATGAATCCGCTAGTGCGCATGCACCCGTTCTTCAGGATTCAGCCATTCAGCATACTGCTTTATCGTTACCTCTCGCTTCTCAACACTCAGGTGATGAGGTTTCTGAGGATGAAGCGGCTCACCTGGATGATCCTTCATCTGATGTGGAGGAACCCAAGTCATTGCCACCCTCCATTGACTTTCGCAAGGTCCTTACTCTTTTCAGAGAGTTATACCCTGAACACTTTGTTTCTGCTACCCCTCGTTCTCCTCCATCCGAGTTCTCTCTAGGCATGCAACCTGTTAAGTCTGCCTACACTAAGCTTGTCTTCGCCAGATCGTCAAAGAGAGCTTTGAGAATGTTAGGGGATTGGTTGCAGTCCAAGCAGCAACTGGGAAAGACGTCTTTTATGTTTCCGCCTCCTAAGCTGGCTTCTAAGGCGGGCGTCTGGTATGCCACGGGAGAGGAACCAGGCTTGGGGGTCCCTGCCTCTGCCCAGGCTGACTTCTCAAGTTTGGTTGACTCTCCACGAAGGTCGGCTATGAGACGCTCTAAGGTCTGCTGGACCTTTTCTGACCTGGACCACTTCTTAAAGGGAGTCTTTCGCGCCTTTGAAATTTTTAATTTCCTCGACTGGTGCCTGGGGGCCTTGAGCAAGAAGACTGCCCCTTCGGACAAAGACTCGGCCATGCTGATTATGTCCTGTATGGACAAAGCAATTCGCGATGGTTCCGGCGAACTTGCCTCTATGTTTGTATCGGGAGTCCTCAAGAAAAGGGAACAACTTTGCTCCTTCCTTTCCACTGGTATCACCTCTTGCCAAAGGTCACAGTTACTTTTTGCTCCTCTTTCTAAGTTCCTGTTTCCTGAGGATCTTATCAAGGAAATGTCTGCGGCTCTTATACAGAAGGATACGCATGACCTCGTGGCCTCTTCAGCACGGAAGGCTAAGGTTGCACCTTCAGTACCAAGAGCTTACCGCACCCCAGTGGCTGATACTCCTGCTACCAGATTTATTCCGCCCTTTCGTGGCAGAGCCCCCAGCCGAGGAAGTACCCGCCCAGACGGTCACAGGGGCAGGTCCAAGAAAGGTACCACGTCTTCAAAAAGCAAACATTGACTCTCCTCCTCTCCAGACAGCCGTAGGAGCCAGACTCAAGACCTTCTGGCAAGCTTGGGAAAGAAGAGGTGCAGACGCCCAGTCTGTCAAGTGGCTAAGGGAGGGTTACAGGATCCCATTCTGCCGCAATCCCCCTCTGACCACTTCTCCCATCAACCTCTCTCCCAACTACAAGGAAAAGGACAAGAGGCTAGCGTTACATCAAGAGGTGTCGCTCCTGTTACAGAAGGAGGCAGTGGTGATAGTCCGGGATCATCAATCCCCGGGCTTTTACAACCGTCTCTTCCTGGTGGCCAAGAAGACAGGAGGTTGGAGACCGGTGCTGGACGTCAGTGCGCTCAATGCTTATGTCACCAAGCAGACGTTCACTATGGAGACGACGAAGTCGGTCCTAGCAGCGGTCAGGCAGGAGGACTGGATGGTCTCGTTGGATCTGAAAGACGCCTACTTTCACGTCCCCATTCATCCAGACTCCCAACCTTTTCTGAGATTCGTTTTTGGAAAGGTTGTGTACCAATTCCAAGCCCTGTGTTTTGGCCTAAGCACGGCACCTATGGTGTTTACGCGACTGATGAGGAATATTGCCAAATTCCTCCACTTGGCGGACATCAGAGCCTCCCTTTATTTAGACGACTGGCTTTTAAGAGCCCCCACAAGTCGTCGCTGTCTGGAGAGTCTCAGATGGACTTTGGACTTGACCAAGGAACTGGGTCTTTTGGTCAACTTAGAGAAGTCCCAGCTTATTCCTTCCCAAACCATCGTTTACCTGGGAATGGAGATTCGGAGTCAAGCTTTTCGGGCTTTTCCGTCGGCCCCAAGAATCAACCAAGCCCTAGAGTGCATCCTGAGCATGCTGAAGAGGAACAGATGCTCGGTGAGACAGTGGATGAGTCTAACAGGGACCCTGTCATCGTTAGCCCTGTTCACCGAGTTAGGGAGACTCCACCTCCGCCCCCTTCAATACCATCTAGCAGCTCACTGGGACAAGAATATGACGCTCGAAGCGGTCTCTATTCCTGTTACCAAAGAGATGAAGACCACTCTCATGTGGTGGAAGAGCAACATCCTTCTCAAGGAGGGTCTCTCGTTAGCTGTTCAGACCCCCAATCTTCATCTCTATTCGGACGCTTTAGACTCGGGCTGGGGCGCGACCTTGGACGGACAGGAATGCTCGGGAACATGGAACAAGGAACAGGAAACGCTTCACATCAATTGCAAGGAGTTGTTGGCAGTACATCTGGCCTTAATGAACTTCAAGTCCCTCCTGCTAAGCAAGGTGGTGGAGGTGAACTCCGACAACACCACAGCCTTGGCGTACATCTCCAAGCAGGGAGGGACTCATTCGAGGAAGCTGTACGAGATAGCAAGGGACCTCCTCATTTGGTCAAGAAGTCGAAACCTCACGCTGGTAACGAGATTCATTCAAGGCAATATGAATGTCTCGGCAGATCGCCTCAGCAGGAAGGGTCAAGTCATCCCCACAGAATGGACCCTTCACAAGAACGTGTGCAACAGGCTTTGGGCCTTGTGGGGTCAGCCAACAATAGATCTGTTCGCTACCTCGATGACCAAGAGGCTCCCATTGTACTGTTCCCCAATCCCAGACCCGGCAGCAGTTCACGTGGATGCTTTTCTGCTGGATTGGTCCCACCTCGATCTATATGCATTCCCGCCGTTCAAGATCATCAACAGAGTTATTCAGAAGTTCGTCTCTCACGAAGGGACACGGCTGACGTTGGTTGCTCCCCTTTGGCCTGCAAGAGAATGGTTCACAGAGGTACTGCAATGGCTGGTCGACGTTCCCAGGACTCTCCCTCTAAGAGTGGACCTTCTACGTCAACCTCACGTAAAGAAGGTACACCCAAGCCTCCACGCTCTTCGTCTGACTGCCTTCAGACTATCGAAAGACTCTCTAGAGCTAGAGGCTTTTCGAAGGAGGCAGCCAGAGCGATTGCCAGAGCAAGGAGGATATCCACTCGCAGAGTCTATCAATCCAAGTGGGAAGTCTTCCGAAGCTGGTGCAGAGCCAATGCAGTTTCCTCTACCAGTACCTCTGTAACCCAAGTTGCTGACTTCCTGTTGCATCTTAGGAATGTTAGATCTCTTTCGGCTCCTACGATAAAAGGGTACAGAAGTATGTTGGCAACAGTTTTCCGCCACAGAGGCTTGGATCTTTCCTCCAACAAAGATCTACAGGACATCCTTAAGTCTTTCGAGACCTCTAAAGAACGTCGCTTGTCCACTCCAGGCTGGAATCTAGACGTAGTCTTAAGGTTCCTTATGTCTCCTAGATTTGAACCTCTCCAGTCAGCCTCTTTCAAAGACCTTACTCTCAAAACTCTTTTCCTCGTCTGCCTTGCAACAGCCAAAAGAGTTAGTGAGGTTCACGCCTTCAGCAGGAACATAGGATTCACATCCGAAACAGCTACATGTTTCTTACAGCTCGGGTTTTTGGCAAAAAATGAACTTCCTTCACGTCCTTGGCCTAGGTCGTTCGAAATTCCTAGCCTTTCCAACATGGTGGGTAACGAGCTAGAGAGAGTTCTTTGCCCTGTCAGAGCTCTAAAGTACTATCTTAAAAGGTCAAAACCTATACGAGGACAATCAGAGGCCTTATGGTGTGCCATTAAGAAACCTTCGATGCCTATGTCCAAGAACGCAGTTTCGTATTACATAAGGCTTCTGATTAGAGAAGCTCATTCTCACATGGAGGATGAAGACCTTGCTTTGCTGAAGGTAAGGACACACGAAGTGAGAGCTGTGGCTACTTCGATGGCCTTCAAACAGAACCGTTCTCTGCAGAGTATTATGGATGCAACCTATTGGAGGAGCAAGTCAGTGTTTGCATCATTCTATCTCAAAGATGTCCAGTCTCTTTACGAGAACTGCTACACCCTGGGACCATTCGTAGCAGCGAGTGCAGTAGTAGGTGAGGGCTCAGCCACTACATTCCCTTAATCCCATAACCTTTTTTAACCTTTCTCTTGAATGCTTTTATTGTTGTTTTTGGGTTGTTACGGTAGGCTAAGAAGCCTTCCGCATCCTAGTTGATTTGGCGGGTGGTCAATTCTTTCTTGAGAAGCGCCTAGGTTAGAGGTTGTGTAGAGGTCCTTTAGTATGGGTTGCAGCCCTTTATACTTCAGCACCTTAGAGTTGTTCAGCCTCCTAAGAGGAACGCTGCGCTCAGTAAGGAAGACGAACTTATTAAAGGCAGAGTAATGGTTCAAGTCGACTTCCTTACCAGGTACTTATAATTTCATTGTTATTTTGAATAACTGATAATATGAAATACGGGATACTTAGCTTCTTGATTAACATGTACACTGGTTTTCACCCACCCCCCTGGGTGTGAATCAGCTACATGATTATCGGGTAAGATTAATATTGAAAAATGTTATTTTCATTAGTAAAATAAATTTTTGAATATACTTACCCGATAATCATGATTTAATTGACCCACCCTTCCTCCCCATAGAGAACCAGTGGACCGAGGAAAAAATTGAGGTGGTGTTGTCAAGAAGTACTGGAGTACCTGACCACAGATGGCGCTGGTGAGTACACCCCCCTCTTGTATAGCGATCGCTGGCGTATCCCGTCCGTAGAATTCTGTCGGGCAACGGAGTTGACAGCTACATGATTATCGGGTAAGTATATTCAAAAATTTATTTTACTAATGAAAATAACATATTATTATTACTGTATTATTATTATTATTACTGTATCTAAGGAAAGGAGAGGGAACCTGGGCTCGGGGTAGCTTAGAATAGTCTTCCCTTTCCGGAACTCAAACCCCTTATGGAATGTCACCCAAGTTTTCAGGTCCCTCAAGTGGAACCTGTATGAACCAAGATCAGGCATCAGTTAGGACCTTACGCCAAGTCTACTCATGAGCTTTACCCTCAGCGTTGAGCATAAGCGTACCACTTGACATTTCGTGTGTTGAGTTATTCTCTGAGGAAGGTCTTCCCCTTTGAGTTGGGGTTCGTGTCCAAGATCCACATTTCAGCTGTACACAAGTTCAAAGTCAAGACCGTCTCCAGCTCTTCTTTACAAGCAGAATTCAGGATGACTGCTTCTCTGTCATGTGAGATAACTCGGGTTCCCTTATGGGGGTTACCAGAATGACTTCCCGCACCAAAAAGGCAAATAAGATATCCAAGAGCATTGCTTCTTCTGACTCGTGCACTATCAGACATGGTGAGTGAATGAGAGGACAGAACATCCCAATTTGAGTGCCTGAAGTCATTAATATCGGATCTGCCTCAACCTTCAGGAAGAACCTGTTAGTGTTATCCAAAAGGAAGGAGTTTGGTACAACCGACCACTTTCGCTGCCCACCTAGGGAAGTTTATCTACAAGTCTTAGGATAGCCCTATCCTTCGTCCTGTGGTAGCTACTCAACAAGTTTAGTTGCGAAACTCCCCCTCATGGGACAAGAAATATCTCGTCTGAAGTAGTGGTTACAACTTAAGACTTGTAGGAGAGGTAGAATATCTGGCCTTTCTCCTCTTCCTCTTTTAGATTAGAAGGCAAAATAAATGTCTCGTGTGATCCTTTTCCTGACTTGATTATATTTTGTCCAAGTTGATATTGTTTTACCTTATACTGCATCCTGTATTGATTTCCTTGTATTATTCTGTTTCGTATTTTCAGATCAGCAGAACGGGAGGGAAATTTGGAAGAATGGGTACTCTTAGAACTACAAGGAGATTTGGAGTCTCGCACACATGAAGAAATGAAGAATAAATTCATTGGAGATTTACATTTCACAAAGCAAGTAAGTACAATTGTTTAATATTGTCTCATTCTTCATATGGTACAATTGCAAGTTTATGAGTTTTAATGATGTACTGTACTTCACATATAAAAATTGGAATTTTCAATATTAATCTTACCCGATAATCATGTAGCTGTCAACTCTGTTGCCGACAGAAATCTACGGTCGGGATACGCCAGCGATCGCTATACAGGTGGGGGTGAACACCACAGCGCCATCTGTGGTCAGGTACTCCAGTACTTCTTGTCAACACCACCTCAATTTTTCCTCTGTCGTGCCTCCGGCTAGACCTACATGGATACGCTGTTGATTCTGGAGTTTTTGCTCACGATTTGGTGATGTATTTGCTCTAGAGTTTAGCTTTCGCTATTCAGGAAGTTTTATCATTAGCTTAGCTAGCTTTTGGAATTAATTTGATTAATTATGGTGACGAAGAGAGTATGAACTCTCTTTCACTTTTAAATGGCCGACCCTTCCCTTAGACGGAAGTGTTGGTGTCTAAGAGAGTATAGACTCTCTTTCTTAATTTTGCTTAACAAAAGTTATAGATTTATTTTATATCTCTCCGCCTTTTATAGGCCTCTTCGATTAACTTCCTTTTATTATAAACTTATTAAAATTAATTTTTATATTTGTTTATATTCGACCTTTCCTAATAGTAGGCGGTCTTTTCTTGGTACCGAAGTTAATTAACATTGAGCCCGTCATTTCGTTTTTACCTGTTAACATATTATGCTATTTTAATGTTTTTGAAAGAATTTCTTTGATAGTCTCGTACTGTTTTCAAAGTTCAACTAACGTTTTGTTTTGTCTCTGCAGTTGTTGACGTTCAGAACGTTCAACTTGCGCTCTATCGTTACGATAGAGAGAGAATTTTCACGGTGTCACGTTGCAGTAAGAGTAAACCGATTCTAGCGTTTTGTTCATTCTTTCTTAGCTTAATGGTTTTAATTCTAATAAAGGAACTTTTTATTTGGGAAATCTTTCAGTTTTTTTCCTTTAACAATAATATGTTTTAACGATATATATGATTGGGCTCATCTCTCAGGTTCTAAGTCAAGAGAGAGAGAGAGAGAGAGAGAGTTAGAGACGGAGGGAGAGAGAGGAGGATAAACGTTTCGTTCAAGCGAGTAACGTTGTTATCGTTTTTGCTCTTCTCCCTAGTCTCTTTAGGGGAAGAAGGTAAACGTTTCTAGAGTTTTATTCTTGTTCTCAAGCTTTATGCGGTGAGAGATTTTAAACGTAGTTTATTTGATCTAGTGTTTAGTCTCTTTCCAGCCACTGAATTATTTATCTTTCATTATATTTTTCTGTTACATTGTAATTCTGTTTTCGCAATTACTAACTTTTAAGGAAGGATAGAATTGCGTGTTTCAGGTACAAACCACTTAAAGTTTCGAGTTCAGTGAAATAAGTGCAAACAGAAAATCAAAAGTGATAAAGTGATAAGCGCAAAGTGTTACAGTGTTGCGTTCGAGGGTTCGTCTGTTCGTGCCAGTTGTTCGCCTAGTCTGGGACCTCTTACAAGCTCCCAAGCCCAGGGGAGAAGTAATGTCGAAGGACTTATGGGTTCAGCAGGCCTTGATCGACAAACAGACGTTTCCCTCCGTGGTTTCGGGTGTATCTACACACGTTGCCGACGTGATCACCCCACCCACACAAAGACGAGAGAGCCCTTTTATTCCTCGTCTGCGGAAGAGGTTTCT
Organism: Palaemon carinicauda; assembly: GCF_036898095.1. Lineage (NCBI taxonomy): Eukaryota > Metazoa > Arthropoda > Malacostraca > Decapoda > Palaemonidae > Palaemon > Palaemon carinicauda. The sequence goes on along the minus strand of NC_090765.1, from coordinate 48,232,886 downwards.
CGCAGAAACCATGGACCAAATCTTGCAGCTTTTAAGTGCAAGTCGGTCCCTTCCGCGCAAGTCCAACTCCTGGGTGTAGCCATTAGCACTGGGTCAGTTCGGACTTGCTGCAGTACGACAACTGCACACCTCCCAGAGAGGCAAGGTGGTATCGCAACAGGCAGTAGCTCCGTCTGTTGCCGCACCAGCTGTTTTAGACCCTCAGTCTCAACGGACAGTAGCTCCGTTTGTTGTTGTCTTTCTTAAACTCTAGTGGTCTATGCTGCAGACAATGCAGTCTCAGCTTGCGGTGTTGATGCAGGAGTTTCAGGCAGAGAAGGTTAACACACCTCCTCCTGCGAGCGCTCCTCCACCTCTACGCAGTCCAGCCTGCCAGACGTATGATGTTGAGGTTCCTCAAGCTACCTCCATGCGTGAGCTGCCGCATTGGGAGTTGCCAGATACCAGCTCTGTGCAGCAACCTCTACTTTCCTTGAGGCAGGAGCCTCTTGCCACGCGGCAACCTCCTCAAAACTTGAGGCAGGAGCCTTATGCTTTGCAGCAACCTCCTCTACCCTTGAGGTAGGAGCCTCATGCGTTGCGACTACCTCCTCCATCCTCGAGGCAACAACCTCTTGCGGTGCGACAACCTCCACCATCCTCGAGGCAGCAACCTCAACTCCACCTCTGCGCAGTCCACCCTGCCAGACGTATGATGTTGAGGTTCCTCAACCTACCTCCACGCGTGAGCTGCCGCATTGGGAGTTGCCAGATACCAACGCTATGCAGCAACCTCTTGCGTTGCGGCAACCTCCACCATCCTTGAGGCAGCAACCTCAACTCTTGCGGCAGCCACCTCCACTCTTGAGGCAAGAACCTCAACTCTTGAGGCAAGAGCCTCAACTCTTGAGGAACCTCATGCTATGAGGCAGCCGCCTCAACGCATGCAGCAACCGCATTCTTCACAGCATGAGCCTCTCTCTGCGCAGCTACCTCCTCAACCCTTGAGGCAGACGCAACTCTTGAGGCAGGAACCTCACAGGAGCCTCATGCTATGCGGCATCCTCCTCAAACCATGAGGCAGGAGCCTCATGCTATGCGGCATCCTCCTCAACCCATGAGGCAGGAGCCTCATGCTATGCGACATCCTCCTCTACCCATGAGGCAGCCTCATGCTATGCGGCATCCTCCTCAACCCATGAGGCAGGAGCCTCATGCTATGCGGCATCCTCCTCAACCCATGAGGCAGGAGTCTCATGCTATGAGGAGCCTCATGCTATGCGGCATCCTCCTCAAACCATGAGGCAGGAGCCTCATGCTATGCGGCAACCGCCTCAACCCATGAGGCAGGAGCCTCATACTATGCGGCATCCTCCTCAACGCATGCGGCATAAGCCTCTTCCCTTGCAGCTTGAGCCTCATCCCATGCAGCATGAGCCTCATACCATGCAGCATGAGCCTCATCCCATGCAGCATGAGCCTCATCCCATGCAGCATAAGCCGCACGCCATGCAACATGCTCTGCTTACCTTACAGCATGCTCTACATACAGCATGCTCTACATACAGCATGCTCTGCATACAGCATGCTCTGCATACCTTACCGCATGCTTCTCAGTCACACATCTTTGGTTGTTGCCAACTCACTAGACTGTCAAGCAGTTTCATAACGTTGCCTTCTAGTCTGCTGCTTTTGCACCAGTGAAACCCTCACTGAGAGAACTTAGCTTTTCTTGGATATGGTTCCTGTAGATGAGAAAGTGCTATTCTCCCTCCTTCTGATATTCCCTTGAGGACTCTGTCATTTGGAGAGGAGCCTTTAGCTGCGTAGCCTCCTATGGACTTTTATTTAAGCATAACATGCTTCCAGGGAAGGTAATGGTTCCACTTCAGTCGCTAACCCCGTCTGTTACCACACCTGCTCCCATAGACCTTGAGCTGTGTTGCAAGACATGCAGTCCAAGCTTAGTCCTTGTTAGAGGATTTTTTGTTTACGGAGTCAGTGTGTCACTGGGAAGACGTTCAACAACCAGCAGAAGTGACTTGTTGTGACGCAGTGCGGCAACCTCAGCAACCCGATAAGGAGTTGTCTGTACGACCCAGACAGTCTAGACAGCTTCGGGTTGTCACTGTACTTCCTCGCTTCCCCATGGTTGATAGTTCACAGACTGTGCAGCAGTACCATGATCTTGTGTCCGGCTCCGTCAGACGACTAGCTTTTAAGAGCTCCCACAAGTCGTCGCTGTCTGGAGATTCTCAGATGGACTATGGATCTGACCAAGGAACTGGGCCTCCTGGTCAATTTTGAGGAGTCCCAGCTCGTCCCATCCCAGACCATTGTCTACCTGGGTATGGATCTTCAGAGTCGAGCTTTTCGGGCTTTTCCGTCGGCCCCAAAGATCTACTAAGCCCTAGTTTGCATCCAGAGCATGCTGAGAAGGAACCGATGCTCAGTCAGGTAGTGGATGAGTCTAACAGGGACACTTTCATCGCTGGCCCTGTTCATCGAGTTAGGGAGACCCCACCTCCGCCCCCTTCAGTATCATCTAGCGGCTCACTGGATAAAGGACATGACGCTAGAGACGATCTCAGTTCCTTTTTCCGAAGAGAGGAGGTCTACTCTCACGTGGTGAAAGAACAGCTTTCTTCTCAAGGAAGTCTACCTTTGGCTGTTCAGAAACCCGACCGCCGTCTCTTCTCTGACGCATCAGACACGGGCTGGGGTGCGACTTTGGACGGACAGGAATGCTCGGGAACATGGAATCAGGAGCTAAGGACACTTCACATCTTTTGCAAGGAGCTGTTGGCGGTTCATCTGGCCTTGATAAACTTCAAGTCCCTCCAGCTTAACAAGGTGGTGGAGGTGGACTCTGACAACACCACAGCCTTGGCTTACATCTCCAAGCAGGGAGGGACTCATTCGTGGAAGTTGTTCTAGATCGCAAGGGACCTCCTCATCTGGTTAAAAGATCGAAAGCTCACGCTGGTAACGAGGTTCATTCAGGGCGATATGAATGTCATGGCAGATCGCCTTAGCCGGAAGGGTCAGGTCATCCCCACAGAGTGGACCCTTCACAAGAATGTTTGCAGCAGACTTTGGGCCCTGTGGGGTCAGCCAACCATAGATCTGTTCGCTACCTCGATAACCTAGAGGCTCCCGTTGTATTGTTCTCCGATTCCAGACCCAGCAGCAGTTCACATGGATGCTTTTCTGCTGGATTGGTCCCATCTCGACCTGTATGCATTCCCGCCGGTCAAGATTGTCAACAGGGTACTTCAGAAGTTCGCCTCTCGCAAAGGGACACGGCTGACGTTGGTTGGCTCCGCTCTGGCCCGCGAGAGAATGGTTCATAGAGGTACTGCAATGGCTGGTCGACATTCCCAGGACTCTTCCTCTAGGAGTGGACCTTCTACGTCTACCTCACGTAAAGAAGGTACATCCAAACCTCCACGCTCTTCGTCTGACTGCCTTCAGTCTTTCGAAAGACTCTCAAGAGCTAGGGGCTTTTCGAAGGAGGCAGCCAGAGCGATTGCCAGAGCAAGGAGGACATCCACTCTCAGAGTCTATCAGTCTAAAGGGGAAGTCTTCCGAAGCTGGTACAAGGCCAATGCAGTTTCCTCATCCAGTACCACTGTAACCCAGATTGCTGACTTCCTGTTACATCTAAGGAACGTAAGATCCCTTTCAGCTCCTACGATTAAGGGTTACAGAAGTATGTTGACAGCGGTTTTCCGCCACAGAGGCTTGGATCTTTCCACCAACAAAGATCTACAGGACCTCCTTAGGTCTTTTAAGACCTCAAAGGAACGTCGGTTGTCCACTCCAGGCTGGAATCTAGACGTGGTCCTAAGGTTCCTTATGTCATCAAGATTTGAACCTCTCCAATCAGCCTCTTTTAAGGACCTCACATTGAAAACTCTTTTCCTCGTGTGCTTGACAACAGCTAAAAGAGTAAGTGAGATCCACGCCTTCAGCAGGAACATAGTTTTCACATCTGAAACGGCTACATGTTCCTTGCAGCTCGGTTTTTTGCTAAAACGAGCTTCCTTCACGTCCTTGGCCTAAGTCGTTCGAGATCCCAAGCCTGTCCAACTTGGTGGGGGACGAACTGGAGAGAGTACTTTGCCCAGTTAGAGCTCTTAGGTACTATCTAAAAAGGTCATAACCTTTACGAGGACAATCAGAAGCCTTTTGGTGTGCTATCAAGAAGCCTTCTCTTCCAAGGTCTAAGAACTCAGTTTCTTACCTATTCAGGCTCCTGATTAGGGAAGCACATTCTCATCTGAAGGAAGAAGACCTTGCTTTGCTGAAGGTAAGGACACATGAAGTGAGAGCTGTGGCTACTTCAGTGGCCCTCAAACAGAACCGTTCTCTGCAGAGTGTTATGGATGCAACCTATTGGAGAAGCAAGTCAGTGTTCGCATCATTCTATCTCAAAGATGTTCAGTCTCTTTACGAGAACTGCTACACCCTGGGACCATTCGTAGCAACGAATGCAGTAGTAGGCGGGGGCTCAGCCACTACATTCCCATAATCCCATAACCTTTTTAACCTTTCTCTTGAATACTTTTTATGGGTTGTACGGTCGGCTAAGAAGCCTTCCACATCCTTGTTGATTTGGCGGGTGGTCAATTCTTTCTTGAGAAGCGCCGAGGTTAAAGGTTGTGATGAGGTCCTTTAGTATGGGTTGCAGCCCTTTATACTTCAGCACCTAAGAGTCGTTCAGCATCCTAAGAGGACCGCTACGCTCAGTAAGGAAGACGTACTTAATAAAGGCAGAGTAATGGTTCAAGTCGTCTTCCTTACCAGGTAGTTATTTATTTTATGTTATTTTTGAATAACTAATAAAATAAAATACGGGATACTTAGCTTCTTTGTTAACATATATGCTGGTCTCCACCCACCACCCTGGGTGTGAATCAGCTACATGATTATCGGGTAAGATTAATATTGAAAAATGTTATTTTCATTAGTAAAATAAATTTTTGAATATACTTACCCGATAATCATGATTTAATTGACCCACCCTTCCTCCCCATAGAGAACCAGTGGACCGAGGAAAAAATTGAGGTGGTGTTGACAAGAAGTACTGGAGTACCTGACCACAGATGGCGCTGTGGTGTTCACCCCCACCTGTATAGCGATCGCTGGCGTATCCCGACCGTAGATTTCTGTCGGCAACAGAGTTGACAGCTACATGATTATCGGGTAAGTATATTCAAAAATTTATTTTACTAATGAAAATAACATTTTTATTCTAGACTTCACTTGCGTCGACTTATTATCCACAAACGTTAAATTTCCTCTTTTCCCTCACTCCCAAATGACAAACCCACCCTATACTATTGCCAGATACATGGTGTTGTATGGCAAAGGGTTGTTTAGCCTTCAGTATATGAAGTCGAAGCAAATTAGATAACCTCTTGGCCTCACTAATCAGTAGAGGAGGCAGGATGGAATAATATGAACCTCAAGCAAGTATAGAAATACTGTACTGAAGTTGTTCCTATGTGTATTCAAATCTTTCATCCTTTAAAGAGGGAATATATTTTCATCATGAACTGGAATAGCTTTTGAAATTGTTAATAGGTAGTTAATGACAGGTGGCTAGAAGCCCTGCTGCCTCCCCCCTCTCAGAAGATCAGTACTTTTGTTTACATTTGTGATTGAGGATATACTGTTGGGGCCTTGATCAAACTTTTCATCTTTCTTTTTCATTTAGTAAGTCATTGTTGGCTGTTGAATGTAAGAGATGTCAAGAAAGAGCTTTCTTCTCTTTGACGATAAGGGGGATGTTGCCACCTGGTTGTCTAATCCGCCCTGTAGATCCACACACTCTCCGTGCTTTTCGTTGGAATACGATTGTTCGCAATGATCCTCGTGTGCCAAGCCTATGCCGTGGCCTTCTATGCAGTGGCAGGCTTATGCCTTGAGGGGGAGGAAGAGAGCTAAGCTTTCTCTGGGGTTGGTCTTGGCAATACTGAATTACTGCTTCATGCTTTTGGTAGACTTGAAGGATGTGTACACTCGGCTTTCTTTTCAACAGTCCTCTCTAAAGTACCTATGCTTCTTCCTCTACGGTACTATATGCCAGTTCAAGACTCTGTGCTTCGTGCTATATACAGCTCCTCAGGTGTTCACTTTGGTAGCTGCTTGTATCTATTTATGAGGGACACATTTCGATGATTGATTCATCCTGGCTACTTTGGAGGTTAAGTTACTACAGGATTAAGATTGGATTCTCACATTTGACTGTGATTTGGGGATTGTGATAAGCTGGGAAAAGTTGAATCTCATACCCAAGCAGAGGTTGAAGTACCTGAGACATGATGATAGATACAGCAACAGCATGAGTCTTTCCATCAGTAATCCAATTTCAAAATCTTTACGTTTTTTCTTTGAGAATATTTTATTTTAAATGTAATGCATAACAAAATTTTTCATCAGCATTTTGTTAGATATATATATATACAGTGAACCCTCGCTACTTCGCGGTTCGACCATCGCGGATTCACCACTTCACGGATTTTTTCCATAACCCATATATATACAGTAATATATATATATATATATATATATATATATATATATATATATATATATATATATATATATATATATATATATATATATGCATGTATTTATGTATATATGTAGGTATGTATATGTGTATACATATAAATATATATACATATACACAAACACACACACACACACATATACAGTATATATATATATATATATATATATATATATATATATATATATATATATATATATATATATATATATATATATATATATCTAAAGTAGGAAGATGTGATGTAGTTCTAAGGGAAAAGTATGGGAAATATGTCTGGGTAATAAGCAAAGCTCTACCTCCAGTTTGTTTCTACATTATGATCAGAGATAAATGTAAACAAAACCTTGGTTGCCATTTTTTATCGTGCTTTTTAGCATGTTTAGGAAATGCATGATATAAAATCACCTTTAATATTTGTGCCTGTTTTAGTTTAGGGTACTGTAGTACATGCATTAAGTGTTCTGTACATTAAAGGGTAGTTTGTTAACAGTACTACGTACAAGGGAAGGTTTTAAAAGTCTGAATATACATGTTGAATAAATAGGTAAATATGGTGTCACTACTTCGCGGATTTTCACCTATCGCGGCCGCGACTGGAACCTATCTACCGCGATAAACGAGGGTTCACTGTATATATTAAATAAACATAACGTATGTATGAACTCTTCATAATTTTTATTACTGTATTAGAATTACTATTGTATGCAAAGGGTTTATAACTCAATAGATTACAAGTATTAGCTAGAGTCAGGATGTTCTGCTTTGAGGGGTTGGTTTGAAAAAATTAACGCTCGAGAGTAATAACCACGAAACTGCGGATAGGTGATTTTTTATATGATGGATTATGTGGTTTTCTGTATTGCAAATGACTGAATTCGCTAAGATCAAACCCTCGAATAAGGAGTCCCAACTGTATAGCCACAAATCTCTTGGCAACTTTGTACTTGGTCCGTTGGTGACTGCTTAGGTATTTGTGTACCCAGCCCAGCTCCCACACGGGACAAGAATGCATCTCATCTATGGTAATATTACTGTCTCTTCTTCAATCTTCTCCTCCCCTTTGGGGACCAAGCTGTGGAATCGTTACATGATGGAGCGCACCTGATGTTAGTAAATTACACCTCTGAGCCCAATTCTTTAGGTCTAAAGAATATCTCCAATACCCCCTTAATGAGGGGTTTGATGGTGGGTCTTAGACCAACCCTTTAATCATTATACAAGTTATCTCTAGTATGATTGGATACATACTTGCATGTATAGTCCTGGTCCAATTAGTCTTTTATCCCTATGAAAGGCAGGTAGGAGGTTGCTGTGGTCAAAGCTTTACAAAGATTAATCACTTCCAGGAAAGAAAATTAACCATCCAATTAGGTTCTAAGGGGACTTCCAATGCATCAAGCAGTCTTACTAATTAAAGGACGAGGATTTATATATTGTGTAGGAACAAATCACAAATTTTTTTCAAATTTGTATTTTGGATAGCCATATAAATCTGAATTTTTAAATCAATCACCCTCAGTCCTAGCCCGAAAGGTAAAAAATGAAGGCGCTCTAGCTTGAAAGGGGGCAGGGTTGCCGTACACCCTCAGCAGTTGGATAATTGCTCGTTATCCAGTGGTAACAACTGATTCCAGATTTACTGAAGTAATCTCCTTAATTAATGAACTCTTATAAGTTTGTGGGCTAGGAAAAATACAAATAACTAAAATCTTTGGATTTTTTTACTATGTGCTTTTTACTATTAGAATCCTTGCTATATGATAAACTAGAACTGCTAGTGACAACATAAGAAGTTGACCGAGGGTTTACAATAGGGCAAATTAGGCTAAGAACAATGCCACCACTTAGAGGAGCGTTAGCCTTATGCTCCTAATCAGACTACATGATAGCAAGATTTCCGAAATTAGAGAAAATAGCAAATTTGGAGCCACTAAGAATTTCCAAGTCTGTTAGTAACCTTTAATAGCTAAAATTCCTACTGCTGTCTAACTCTGTTAAACTAGTCTTTCCTGGATTCTCCGGATTTTGAATCTACTTTTCTCTCCCATTCACCTAATTTTAGATCTACTTTTCTCTTAGTTGTAGAATCCTTGTCAGAAAAAGTTGAACAGTAGCCTGACACATTGTTTTCAGGAAAATAGATAACTTCACTCTGGCTTAATGGACATTTTTATTTTGTGATACCTTTGTCCCATTATTAAATGGAAGTTAATCTTCAGGCAATGTTGCATGACAGGAAACTATATGGGAATCTGTGAAACAACAATTATTCTCCTTGCATAAGTGACTGCTAAGAATACTCTAGTCTACACTGAATATACATGTAACCAGGTCTGTAGTACCAACTTCAAGCGTGCCACTCTCAGACTGAAGGGCATTGTGGATTATACATGGTCGTGAGGTGCCCGATGGTCAGGAAAAAAGTGCCTTATTGTTGGTTCTATTTTTTTTTTGCTCCTGTTAATTACTTTGTGCATGCTGTGCCTTTTCAAAGCAGCTATGAATTAAAAAAAAAAAAAAAAAAGAATAGCTTTACTTTATCAACTTTTCGTCAAAATGGTTGACATTTGTTCATAAATTTACCATTTTTGGAGTTTCACAATTGTAATGTTAGAAAATGCAATTTTTGCTAGATCAAGAAGCAAATATAATGCATGAATTTATAATTTCAGGGAGGCATTCCAGTTCTCATCATAGGTCACCACATTCTATATGGTAAAGTTCAAGATCTTGACAAGCCTTTTTTATATCTAAGAAAAACATCAGATGCTCCAGAGTCGCATGAAAAATATATGGACTCTACATTACCATCCGTCAGTAACACGGAATATTCGGTAGAAGCAGTGATAAAGAAAAAACTGCTCTTTAAGACCAGACCTAAGCCCATCATTGCAAGTACGAATTATTCCCCTTAGTTTTATTTGATTCCAGGACAATTATATTGAACTAAATTTATACAAAGATAAATTTATGTATGGTTTTGTTTATCTTGGGGATTAAAATTACTCCATAGTGATATTCAAGCAATAATAAGCCGTGTCCTTAATAGATATTAGTTTTAATCTTAAGTCTATAGGCTTAAAATTCAACTTGATTGACATTACTGTAATGAGTTGAAATTTAGTTAATTAGTCCATTTGTAATTAAATTAGGGTAGAATAGCATGTTACTTGATAATATCCAAAATAAAATTTATGTACTTTTTACAAGTTTGATCAGTTTCCACTGAAATAAGATTAGTCGGGGAAAATGTCAATTTTTTTTTCAATTATTATCCCTAATCTATGTTTGAAGAAAAGGGTCTACTCTTGCCCATACGTGTTAAACCATATAAGGGTTAACCCTGGATAGGTACGGTGGGTCGTTTGCGACCCCGAGCGTCAAAAAAAAACAGGTTTTTCTCACGTGACTCACCCCTGTGACTGAATTTGTGGGTGATCGACCTGCAGGAGGTGTCTCCCCTACACGCTCTAGTAGTGTCCAGATGTGCATTGCTGTAGCTGTACTCCTTCCCCGATTTCTGAGACGCATCGGGGTCGTTCGCGTCCGAGTTTACCCTTCTGAGGTAGTTTGCATAATTATCAAAGTTATTACGTATTATGAAATTGTCGTAGAATGGTGCAACTTGTATAGGTTATCAGTTGTGGAAAGTCTTGGTGGATTGTTTGGCTACCATGTGCATGTTTTTTTTTTTAGTTAAAATGTCGTTCATCACCACGAGGACCATTTTACCGCGAGTGCCCCTTTTTCATTTTTTTTCATTTTTTTGCCAAGTCATTTTTCCGTAAGATATTGCCAAATAGTGTCGTAAAACTTTTGCTTGTTTAGTGTTGGAAAGTGTGTCTAGATGATCTGGCTACCCATGCATGACTTTGTTTTTGTCAGATACGACGTAGTTATTGGTATATTGGGTATTTAACTGCGGTTACCAATTTCTGTTTTTTTTTCAATATTTGTAAAAATTACTACGTAGTAAGGAATTGCCGTATATTATTCATTTTTTTTTCATGTTTATGTGTTAGAAAGTGTGCCTTGATTGTTGGGCTAACACGTGCATGTCTTTTTTTTTATCTGAGATGTCGTATATTAGAATGTCGGGCATTTTACCGCGAGTGTCCCTTTTTCATTTTTTTTCATTTTTTTGCCAAGTCATTTTTCCGTAAGATATTGCGAAATAGTGTCGTAAAACTTTTGCTTTTTTAGTGTTGGAAAGTGTGTCTAGATGATCTGGCTACCCATGCGTGATTTTGTTTTTGTCAGATACGACGTAGTTATTGGTATATTGGGTATTTAACTGCGGTTGCCAATTTCTGTTTTTTTTTCAATATTTGTAAAAATTTACTACGTAGTAAGGAATTGCCGTATATTATTGATTTTTTTTTCATGTTTATGTGTTAGAAAGTGTGCCTTGATGGTTGGGCTAACACGTGCATGTCTTTTTTTTTATCTGAGATCCCGTATATTAGAATGTTGGGCATTTTTCCGCGAGTGCCCCTTATTATTTGTTTTGCATTTTTTTGCTTAGTCATGTTACCGTAAGGAATTGGCAAGTAGTGTCGCAAAACTTATATTTTTATAGTGTTGGAAAGTGTTTCTAGATGATCTGGCTACCCATGCCTATTTTTTTTTTAGCCAGATATGGCATATATATAAGTATGTGTTCGATTTTCCTGTGATTGCCATTTTTTCGTTTTTTCCCATTTCTTTCAAAATTACTACGTACTAAGGAACTATCACAGAGTAATATTTCATTTATATGTTTATTTGTCGGAAAATATGCCTTGATGGTTTGCCTAGCACGTGGCTGAAATTTTTTTTTTCTGAAATGCCGTATATTAGAATGGCCATTTTTCCACGAGTGCCCCTTTTTATTTGTTTTGCATTTTTTTGCTTAGTCATGTTACCGTAAGGAATTGGCAAGTAGTGTCGCAAAACTTATATTTTTATAGTGTTGGAAAGTGTTTTTAGATGATCTGGCTACCCATGCCTATCTTTTTTTTAGCCAGATATGGCGTATATATAGGTATGTGTTCGATTTTCCGGTGATTGCCATTTTTTCGTTTTTTCTCAATTCTTTCAAAATTACTACGTACTAAGGAACTATCACAGAGTAATGATTCCTCTAGATGTTTATTTGTCGGAAAATTTTGTTTACTTTTTTTTTGATTGAATATCATCAAATTTTTTTAGCTAAAATATTGTTTTACATTTTTTTTTTCGATTTTATTTCCCTTCAAAAAAAATTTTTTGGGTCAGAATTTTAATTTTATAAACGTAAAATAATCGACAATTATCCAGCAACCCACCATACAATTTTTATGTATATCCAATAATAATTAGATTAGTAAATAACACCTTGAAATTGACATACCCTTCCTACATTTCAAGTGGCAGATTAGGGAGTCTGAGTCAGTGTGGTTGGCGGCCATTTTGTGGACATATCCGAAGCGTAAGCTGCCCTATCTATATATATTCTTGTTCCCTATAGAATTTGTGATATTTTGGTATATTTTTACCTGCATAAATATCATATTATATATTAAATATATGTATTTTTTTACGAAATTTCCAAGTACTCAAAAAATTACCTTTAGATATGGCCCCTGATATAAATGTAATTTACAAAATAATGAAGATTTTTTTACATATTTCTATTTTAGGATAACATATGTTTATTCCCTAAAAAAATTAGCCACTTCCTATTTCATTTGGGTACCCAAAAAAATTCATGAAATTTGGACAATTTTTTTTGGCCAAAAAAAGTTACCCTTTTTTTCTCATTTCAGATCTTCACCTCCATGGGTCTGACTTCATCCAAAATACATCAAGATGTGTCCTAAACATTCAAGAATCAATTCCTAAAAGGATTTGTGTATATATGTATAAACTTTTTTTTTATGAATTTTTATGTCAGGTCTTTTTTTTTTTCTACTTAATTTTTTAAAATATTTATAATAAATAGTTTTTCTGCAGATGAGTAGTATTTATCTTTACAGTTGTTTTAAGCATTCATTGAAGTTTTTTTTGGCAAAAGAAAAAAGGAGGTTACTGCAAAAACTGATTTTTCAAGAATTTTTTTTGGCGTCGGGGTCGTTCGCGTCCGAGTATACCCTTAAAGGGGTGTCCGAGGACCGTACCTATCCAGGGTTAAGTAATTTTATTTTGGGTTAGAGTGCTCTTGCTTGAAGGTACACTCTAACACACTATTCTATCTTGTTTCTTAAATTTTTAGTTTATATATGAAATATCTAATTTAATGTTGCTGTTCTTAAAATATTTTATATTGATTGTTACTTCCTCTCTTGTAGTTTATTTCTTTTCCTCACTGGGCTATTTTTCCCCGTTGGAGCCCTTGGGCTTATAGCATCCTTTTCCAACTAAGGTTGTAACTTAGCTTGTAATCATAATAAAATTGTATAACTTTATAGTATATCAAAATTAGTACATTGATGTATTTATTAGCCATAAAATAATTTAATGTCCCATAATTGCTTGTGGAATACTGCACCAAATATGTAGTTCCGAAATCTGGTCACTACTCTTAGTGTTATCAATTAAATCAAATTATACATACGACTCAAATTTCTGAAGGCTATTTGTTCCCACATATACAAACCCTCGTCCTTTAGTAGGAGTATGATTGCAGTGAAGCTTGAAACTTGGCTGTTAAAAGTTATAACGTAGTGTCGGTAGTTACCGTCGGGTGGAGGGAAACCTCTCCCCACCCACTACAGCGGGAAGTCACTCTGACTTTAACTGCCGAAGAGTTCAGATGTACTCTCAATCTCCTTAACTTGGCCAGTTTAATCTTTTTCTCTCCAAAGAGTGATTGCTGTTTATGAAATGGAGAAGCAATGTGCTGGCATGCAGTCCTGTCCTGGAGTTGGTGGCCAAAACTGCGCCACCTTTATGAGCAACGTTGAACCCCCTCCCCTCTTTGTTGTTTTTGCTAGGGGCATGACTGCTTTCAGTCTTCCCCATAAGTCACAGCGGGGTAGTTTAGGGCAAGAGGGGGAAGAAGGGAGGAAAGTGTGACTTCACCCTTAGGGTCTTCCTCAAGGTCTAAGTAGTCTGCTAGTTCTATTGCCTTTCAGGTATGTACCCCTTTAGCCTTTTTTTTTTTCCTCTTGCAGTGGAGGGGGGGGGGGAGGAAAAAATGTAGAACAACCCGGATCTTCGGTATTTGCTATTAGTATGTGAGGCTATGTCACAACTTTGCCATTACCATATTGACCATTTTATCCTTAGCATGTATCAAGTTGTGTCTCGGCTAACAAAATTTTGAAAACTAAGGGGTTTAATCACTTGACGGTTCACATTAGAGATCACTTTGTGAGGTTTTTAATGTCTCCAGGTAAAAGTCATGAATCCTTTATAAGATTATGATGAATGTGGTCTTATCCTGTTCACCCACAGGGACTTGTGGACCAAAATTCATCAACAAAATTGATCAAGTTTAAGTCACATCTGGCAATCGTAATATAACCTGGATCACATGAAGACTACCCCCCGAAGTCTTGGGAACTTCTCTGATCTCAGGTGACCTAAAGGGACTCGTGTAAGTGGACTTCAATCTTAAAAATCTTGTGAAAATGACTGGGAAGACACAAGTCAAACTTTAACAAACTATAAAAATATTTTGCTCTATCAGGGAAGGCCTTATTATGAAGTATAATACAAAAAGCCATACCTCTCTCAAACATCCTGAATGCTGCTATGGGTCCAAGAGAGACCATTCCTAAGTGCAGAATCATTATTTTAAAGGGACATATTGCTAATCCCATTTACTAGAGGTTCGAATCCTTGGAAAAAGAGCTACTTGATTTAGTACAGGAACTCAGATCCTCTTGTGATGGAGTCCTTAGTTGTTGAGTAGCTTAAATCCTTTGATATTTAACAACTTGGATCCTTTGGCATGAAAGGCTTGGATGTTAAAGAGGAATGATTCTATCCCTTGGAAGTGAAATAGCTCAGGTCATTATGAATGGAGGGACAATATTCCTTATAAGTTGAATGGTTTATATCCAATACAGTTGAGCAACTTGTTCCTTAGTAGAACAGCTTGGGTCCTTCAAAGTAGAGTTGCTAGAATCCTGAGAAGTAGAATAGCCAGAATTATTAAGGACTTGGGTCATTTGAAGAATAGTGGCTCAGGTCCTGAGAATTAACATGAATTGGGTCTGAATGGCTGTAGTCAGTGTATTGTACATAGTAAGAATACAAGAAACTACTGTCATATTACTGGGTTAAATTCCTCAAAAATAGATTGTGCGTAAATAATTGGATGTGCCTATTTTTAATGGAGTTGAAGTTTCAACTTACATGAGGTAGGAACATACATAATTGATCTGCAAAGCCATTTATAATCAAATAGATAATGATCAGAAAAACAAGACTCATTTCACACTTGCAAAGAGAAAGGAGATATTTTTCAATAAGTAATATTCCCAAAATGTCAACATAGAAAAAATAAAAAATAAGAATAATGAAAGAGAATGCAAATAAATTAAAATATAAAATCACAGTACTAGATACTAACAATAAATAATTATAAACCTTTATGCATCAGCTACACCCTTTATAGAGGGTTAAGACATGAAACGAATTCTCCCCATTCTCTTTCATACTAACCTCTGTCTTTGTGAACTCTCATCTGAGTGAAGGTCTCAATTTATCACTTTTCTTACAATTTCCTGGGCCTTTGTCCTACCACTTTCATAATTATTATTTTTCTGATGAATGTTCCTCATCCCTTGTCACCATATGTCCAAAGGTATCTCCGTCTTTGAGTTATCAGCTTTCTCTCTGGTTCCTCGGCACCAAATTTCTTCAATGGTTCCTCATACATAATATAATCTCTTTCCACTTAAAAAAGTTTATATTATTTTTATATGTATGAGGAACAGTCAACTAAAGAATAATGAGATACATTTCTGAGTGGGTTATGAAAAGTTATTAAATTCAACATAATTAACTTGTGTTTGACTTATAACCCCCTACTCACCACTGTTCTCAATTAGCCTCTCTTGCTTACACTAGTGAGCTAGCCTATATATGTATCATATTTTCCACTTATTAATAAAATATTATTATACACTTTAATGCACACAAGTTCATATTTAGGAGACAGTGCATGGTCCTAAATAGAAAGGAAGTGATCAAAAACAACAATATATCATAAAATGGAGAGAAAATTTATGAGCGAACACAAATGTATTGTGAATATCTGACGGCTAAGTAAAAATTGGCTTTGTTTATACATGAAATGGCCAAAGTGGGAGCGGCTGGATCCATGCACCTTAGCTCCCTGTGGATGAGTCTGCTACCATGCTTAGCCAGGGAAAGTAAATTTTCTATTACTAAGGTCATAATTTTCCTTCAATTGATGAATAGCAATTAATTCTGGGTAAGAATCAATAGCAACGAATTATGGTAAGAATTACAAAAATAATAAAACCTTTGCCTGCACATATTACAAATGAATAAGTTGTGGATTGTTTGCATTCTGTAAAACGGCGTTACAACAACAATGGTCATAAATTTCAAGAAAGTTGTAAGAGAAGGGGTGTTGAGCAGCTCCTAAAGAATTCAGATGATAGAGACATAGAATGAAAAAGGATGAGGAACAGTAAAATGTTATTTTTATAATAAAATAAATTTTTGAATATACTTACCCGGTGATTATATATTAAAGCTTATATAATCACCGGCTAAGTTTAATATTGAAAAATGTTATTTTTATAATAAAATAAATTTTTGAATATACTTACCCGGTGATTATATAAGCTTTAATATATAATCACCGGCTAAGTTTAATATTGAAAACTAAAGAGTACAGTATGAGATATGGAAGTAGCAGAATGTAAACAAACATGAATAAATCATGGAACAAGGAGGGGGGAGATGAGTACCTAAACTAAATTCGAATATATGTGGAAAGTATACTAAACAAAAGGCAAATAATTTCAGGTCTAGCCCACAAAGGGACAACCAAATTAAATTAGTTTTACCCAGGAGCCAATAAGTTACCTGAAACATACTTCTACAATGATATTAACCACAGCATATCACAGTAACATTACATATTCATGTTTTTTATACAATAAAAGGCATATCTTTAGAATGGAACACTATACTGTACTGCTCAGTGTTTATTACATATTTCAACATCATGCAGTACAGTTCAGATTAAAAGTTACTGAAAGACTAACAATAAAAATATTTGCAAATATATTTGATTATGCAATATATCATAAATATCTAGGATCAAAATCTTTTACCACAGGTATATACTGTACAGTAAGATATATGAAAGGTTGTAAAATTAACATAAGAGAAAACTAAAACTTATTATTTGCTCAATACTCTTAGCATTCATAATGTTAAAACTGCCAATATCAGCTGCAAAACATAAGGTTTGCTAAAGCTTCAGTATTTTCTTTCAAGAATATATTTATTTCTAAATAATCTTGGCGCCTAATGTTTGTCAAACTAAGACTAGACGGAGCTGTTATGAGAAAACAGATTACTATATTTCCTTATCTTTCCTACTTAGAAAATTTATAATCAAAACATCACTGCAGTAACCTTAGAAACATTATATAAAGCTTTCCCCAACCATTCCACTGTTTCTTGACAGCATCCTGACAAAGTTGAAATTTCTTCATGTCTTAAAACTCTTATGACAATAGGATTCTATGTAGAAAGGGAGCATGATTATGCTATCACAATATATCTGACAAAGCTTATCAAAACTTTATCATATGCTAAATTAAACTAAAAGGTTACTATTATTTTTTTTCTATTCATGCACTAGACATTTGTTAAATCCCATGGTTTAAGTCAGCCTTGGAACTCTACTAGCTACTGTATGTATGGTTAAGCCACCTGTAAGTGATGTAAATTGTTGTACACATGAGCTCTGCATGTAATAGTTACATCTAAATATCACTAGATAATGAAACCTATCATCATTCTATAAGTTACAATTCCTAGTCACTTTAAAATGAGTTGAAGTACAATAATTTCGTCTATATTGGAAAAGCATCTTTTTATCTACTCATTAATGATGTTATTCTGAAGAAATTGTTTACATTCACAACGTCCAGTAATTTAATTTTATATATTAAGCACACTTTGGAAATAAAATCAAACTTTCAAATCTGTTCTTATCCTTAACCAGTACTGATTATCCCACATCACAGTGCAGTAGAAAATTAAAACCAATCATCAGACTCCTTTGGCATTCTAAGTAATCTTATCTCGCATCACTCACGGGGGAGACTCGGTTTTGTCGCCAGCCAAACCAATAAGTGCCCTGCGGATTTCATCATTTACTTGGTCATCATCAGGGACCTCTGATAAGACCCAAGTATCATCAGTGCTCTTCAAGGACTCTCTACACACAGGGCAAGTCTTATCTACATCAGTCCTGTGAAAAAAAGTATCAAATGTAACCATGTTTTCAAAATACCATACATAGCAAAAATTAAGTAAAGTACTCTAGGCTTGAAATCATAACAGAGAAAAATTCAAACTTTTTGTTCCCTTTATGTTTTTTTAACTTATGCATTACCACTTACCACATGACAATTACTGAAAGTGAAATAATTCTTTGAAAGAGGAAGAGATTGAATCTGTTTCCCCTTTATGGACTCTTGGAGGGCCAAGTTCACATTAGTTGAAATAAGTGAGAGGGTCCTAATTTGTTGAACAAAATAATAAAAATTTTGTGCTCGTATAATGAACAAGACTTCTTATTTTACTTCAGCAGAACTGTTACTTAGTGGTAAAATACAGTACTGTACCTGTGATATCAGCAAACTAAGTTAGCTAATAATTGCTTAATTAGTTATAGAAAACAGTAAAATTAGTGACAGTAAGTGATATTGGGAGCCAATCACTTGCATATCTTTAGCAACTGATACTAAACTTGAAACGCACATCCAAGAAACCTTGGTAACATGGTTGGTGATGAGATAAAAACATGAAAAATTATTGCTTCCTTTTTCTAAATAATGACACAAAGATGAGTAAGAAATCCCTATTTGCTTTCGGTAAAATATTTTTCTTCCAAGTTTGTCGCAATGTTAATTTCTTGATTTTTATTACTGTACTCAACATTAATTATGAGGTTTTAGCTAATCACTTATGATACCAGAGTGAAATAATAAAATGGGGTTGCAAGTACAGGGTATATAAATAAGGTAAATAAAATTTTATGTTTCCATTTTAGCTATTTACGCTAAAATGGAAAGTCCAAGTGCCAGTGATTTATTATATAATAAGGAATGAAATACAGTAGTATCGAAATAGAAATAATAAGCTGAGAATAATTACAGAACAACAATGAAAGGAAGGAAAATAGAGATGATAATTTTAAAACTAATGTAATGAGAGGGTAAAGGAAAATTATTAAAATAAATAATAGACCTAAAGTTGAATTAAAAAAAAATTTTAACATTAAATTTTCTTTATCATAACTATACAAACCTGAGCCCTTTAAAGTAGGGATATGTCTTCCATGGCACTGAAATGGCCATTAAATTGTTAACATAGTATCTGGTAATGACAAATGGTATGAGGGGTAAACCAAGCTACCTGCCTGTCACAGAATAGCTACTTTTGCCCTTTGTATAGCAAGGAAAAATACACATTAATTTATAATTTTTTTTCGTTTATTCCTACAAGTAAAGAACCCTTCCATCCTTTAAAATTTGGAGAATCACCCACGTGGGAAAAATATCTCCTAGAACCATAGGGGGAAGTTCTTTTTTTTCCCAGACATGTCACCCTTCCTGTTTATAAGGGAGATGAAGGTGAATCCAACAACCTCCTAACAGGTAATCATAAGTATGTAACTTTTAAGGGCTTGGCCAGTACTGGCTTAAAAGGAACCCAGTACTATACTATGGAAAACCTATCTCCCTAAAATGAAGATCACGTTGGCAGTGTCAATCCAGGGACATCAAGAACACTGACCCATTGCCAGGAGGATGGAGTAGTTGCTTCTTGGAATGCTTAGTTTAAAGAAAGGTGCTCTCTTCCAGCATCAGACCTTCGATCAGCTTGTAATGGGTGTGATTGCTGCCTCCCTTTGAGAAGGGAACAAGAAAGATGTAGAAGAGCCAGTCATTCTACCTCTCTTCGAGACTTGGGTTGAATGTTTTACTTTGGACGAGATGTATAGCGAGTTCAGTGAAAGAGCTGGGTATGTTACATAACAGCCACCTTAAGACCCAAGGAAAGGGGTCCAAGTCTAAGGGCCTGTGGTCATGTCAATAAGGTACAAAGAGGCAAAATAGGTCTGAAACCTTCTGCTTTAAGTACACCAGCAAGTAATCCTGAGGGCTACTGATAAGATTAGGTTTGAAGATTATATTTCTATGGTATATCCTATCATATTGAATTCACTGTTCTAGCCTTTACAGGAAAGTCCTTGGGGACCACATATCACCTCCATCAAAATTGGTTAATACTTTGTCAAAACCCCCTTTTTTATCCAACAGGATGAATTATATAAAAAAAATCCTTTTTTTATACGATGGAATAACTGATGAGGGTGCACGAAGGGAAATTAATTTTATCAAAATAAGATATTTTTATTCAATCAAATCCAGTGTATATTTAGCCTACATTCATGTTTTTTTTAATTTCTATAACCCCAGTATTTTGTCTAACAGACAGAAGAGCAGTAGTACAGTACTGATGAATAAGCACCATCTGGACCCTCAGAGCCACAAAAGCAACTGTCTGATTTCTGGATTGCATGGAATATTAACTGCAGGGTCATCAGAACTGTGGTTACATAAATAGTAGGGTCATATGAAAAAAAAAAAAATGACACTATTTGCAGCTACCAGGATAGATAGTCTCGTATTCCTACCATAACAAAACCAGAAGGCAAGGAATCAGGTATACACAACTCAAATAGATTGGTCTTCTAGGACTTCGTCAATAATGGGGAAAAAAGGAGGTGGCCCTCTATCCGAACTGGCAGTGCATGAAGGGGTAGCGAGGCGGAAGAGGAGGAGGAATTTGAAGTTCTTCGTTAAGTGTGGTTTCCAGGCCGATAGCGACAATTGTGCAACGAGGAAAGAAATCCTAGGAACTTCATGAAGAGACACCTCTAGCACCTTTCCAGACGCAGGGTGGCGCTGACAAGAAGGGCAGCGCCCCTCTACTTTAACTTGTCGGCAGTGGGCACCACTCCTCATTTGTGAGGGAATAAACAGCAACAAAAATGCTGTTGTACAATATATCCCTTGCACTAAACAAACTGCTAAAAATTATCTAAAAGAAAACGCAAAAATTAAATGCACAGTTGATGGTGTCACGAGTACGTCAATACTCTATAGGGGCTGAAAACAAAGTGAAGAGCTCAGTGGCCTGTCAGGTGGGAAGGGCTTTTCAGCCACCCAGCAGTAACTATTACCAAATTCTTAAAATTTTAAGAACCGCCTTCCAGCTATGCTGAAAATATACTCGTATTAAATTACAAGGGTTTTTATTCGTTTATGAACAAATGCGCAATTACAGATCTGAGCAAGCCCAGCTGCCAATTAACCCTTTTACCCCCAGGCTATTTGGAAATTTCCAACCCTTAACCCCCAGGGGGTTATTTTTTTCCCAGCACATTTTGCAGTATATTTTTTTTAAATTGCTCTAACAGCCTTAATTTTTGTCAGAGAGAGGTCAGGTTGGTCTCATTCTCTTGGAAAATGCCTGAATTTTATCAATAAATTATCAAAAATATGAAAAAAAAAAATTTTATAGCATTTTTTTGAAAGGACGTACCGGTACGTCCATGGGGGTAAAGGGATGGCTTTTGTGAAACGTACCAGTACGTCCTTTGAGGGTAAAAGGGTTAAGCTATTTTAAGCCTCATAAATGCAGTAATAATAAAAATAACAGGATTTTATATGGAAAAAAATGGATTTTACTATGAAAAAATTCCAGTTACGTGATGGAATGAAAATACTGAGTTCTGGCAAGGAAGACAATAATAATTATCAAGTGTAAGTTGATGTTGACTAAGATAGCCAACAGAGCTCTGAGTTTAGATTTATTAAAGAAATAATTGCTCTTCATTCATATGAACAGGCTTTGAAAAATTACTGGCTTAAAAAAATCACATCAAATAATTCCTACAACATACATTACATTTTTGATATACCATATAACACAATACACTGAAATATGTATTATAACATTCTCATGGAACATTCTTCCAATTGACATAACTACAAAAATAGGATACAGCAAAGGATGCAGATATAAAACTGGTGATACTTTGCAAATCAGAAGCATATGCAATAAAGTATAATAGCATGCTATAAAAAGGATCGAAGCATAAAAAAAGCATTACAAGCATGCAAGCAGATTCAGTATCCCAATTAACACAAGGCTATTCCATTTCATAAATCGTACTTTTAGATGAATAGCATTAGAAAAGGTTTCCCAAGGTTAAGAATACCTTACCTTAAATATTAGACTTATAGGGGGAAATACAGTTCTGAATTAAGGCGAAATACTGTACGTACAGTAGTGTCTATATTTTCCACATATCATCCTGTAACATTATTTCATGTTTAGTAAAGTTGCGTACAAGATAGTACAGTCTGGAACTATAAAAATGCAATGGATGGTCAGAATTATGAAAAATCCTATGCAACATACATAGCAAACTAACTGAACGATGGTGCCAGAGATCAATATCCAGTTCAAGATTAAGAAATTTATTAGACCAAGTTTTTGTCAAATAAATTAAATGAGGACCAGATAGGAGAACAATACTTGGAACAGAGTAGAACGAAAAAATCAAACTTCTTTAGAATAGATTGATCACCAAAAATCTTGAAAGGCTTTCTCAATAAGCCAATTTTTTGTGCAATTGAAGAAGAAACAGACCGAATGTGTTTTTCAA
This sequence comes from Palaemon carinicauda, assembly GCF_036898095.1. Taxonomy (NCBI): domain Eukaryota; kingdom Metazoa; phylum Arthropoda; class Malacostraca; order Decapoda; family Palaemonidae; genus Palaemon; species Palaemon carinicauda. Next base: position 48,210,399 of record NC_090765.1, on the reverse strand, counting down.
AAGAAAATTTGTAATCAAGAATCACAACTAAAATCTTAAAGGAGTTGTATAGTTAAAGAAACATTATTAATTAAGAGACCTTGATATTTAGTCACTGTTCTTAACCTACTTACAATCATACTCTGAGTTTTGTTAGGGTTCAACTTCATGCCCCATAATTTGCACCATACACTAACTTTAGCTAGTTCTCTATTAAGGGATTCAGCAACCCCAGATCTACATTCAGGAGATGGAATTGATGCAATGAGAGTAGTATCATCTGCATATGCAATGAGCTTGTTCTATAGGCCAAATCACATATCATGTGTATACAGTATGAAAAAAAATGGGTCGAGAACAGCAGTTATCACATTTCTATACTCATTATGGTGCCCATCGCCATCTCATTGCTATCTATTAAGTGTGCTTAAAAATTCAATAATGATGCTAAGAAAAACCCACTTACTTGAAACTGTTTAAGTTTGAAAACAACGGACTCATGACTAACATGGTCAAAGGCAGCACTAAAATCAAGGCCAATTATATGAACTTCCTTTGGAAATTGTAAGAAAGGCATCACATGCTTCAGGGCCTTTGCAAAAGCCAGATTGCAAATACGGGAACAGTTTAGTAACTTCAGGATACTATTATGTAGTTGTCATGGGTGACTTAAATGCTAGAGTGGGCGCTGGAGAGGTAGAAGGTGTCATTGGGAAGTACAGTATGGCGTACTAGGTGAAAATGAGTGGTGAGAGACTGGTAGATATGTGTGTTAAGCAAGAGATGGTGATAAGTTCTATTTTTTTCAAAAAGAAAGATAAAAATAAGTATACATGGGTAAGAGTAGCAAATGGAAGAGTGGTAGAAAAGGCGTTAATGGATTATGTGTTGATAGCTAAAAGAATGTTTGGAAGATTGAAAGACGTGCTCGTGTTTAGGTGTATGGCTAACGGTATGTCTGATCATTTTTTGGTGGAAGGAAAATTAGTTGTAGCAAAAGAGTGGGGGAATAAAGTAGGTGGATGTAAAAAGGAGCTAGTGAGGGTTGAAGAACTAATAAAACCGGGGGTAAAAAGTAAATATCAAGAAAAGTTGAAAATGGCATATGACGAAGTGAAAGTAAGAGAAACTGGAAATTTAGAGGAGGAGTGGAAGTTAGTAAAAGAAAATTTTGTAGGGATTGCAAGTAATGTATGTGGCAAGAAGTTTGTTGGAGGCAGCATGAGGAAGGGCAGTGAATGGTGGAATGAAGGAGTGAAGGTAAAAGTGGAAGAGAAAAAGAGGGCTTTTGAAGAATGGCTGCAGAGTAATAGTGTAGAGAAGTATAAAAGATATAGAGAGAAAAATGTGGACGTAAAGCGCAAGGTAAGGGAGGCAAAAAGGGCAGCTGACCTGAGGTAGGGTCAGGGATTGGGTTATTCATATGAAGAGAATAAGAAGTTTTGGAAAGAAGTGAAGAGAGTAAGGAAGGCTGGTTCAAGAATTGAAGACAGTGAAAGATGGAAATGGGTTGTTAAAAGGAGAGGAGGCAAGGAAAAGGTGGGCGGAGTATTTTGAAAGTTTACTGAATGTTGAGGATAATAGGGAGGCAGATATAATTGCTGTTGCAGGTGTTGAGGTGCCAGTGATGGGAGATGAGAATGAGAGAGAGATTACGAGAGAGGAAGCGAGGAGAGCACTAGATGGAATGAGAGTAGGAAAAGCATCTGGTATGGATGGTGTGAGAGCTGAGATGTTGAAGGAAGGGGGTGTGACTGTACTTGTAAGGTTGGTGAGATTGTTTAATGTGTGTTTTGTGTTGTCAATGGTACCAGTGGATTGGGTTTGTGCGTGTATTGTACCACTATACAAGGGTAAGGGAGATGTGCATGAGTGTTGTAATTCAACGGGTATTAGTTTGTTGAGTGTAGTTGGAAAAGTGTATGGTAGAGTACTGATTAATAGGATTAACGATAAAACAGAGAATGCAATCTTAGAAGTACAGGGTGGTTTTAGAAGAGGTAGGGGTTGCATGAACCAGATTTTTACAGTTAGGCAGATATGCGAGAAATACTTAGCAAAAGGTAAGGAGGTGTATGTTGCGTTTATGGATCTGGAGAAAGCATATGATAGAGTTGATAGGGAAGCAATATGGAATGTGATGAGGTTATATGGAGTTGGTGGAAGGTTGTTGCAAGCAGTGAAAAGTTTCTACAAAGGTAGTAAAGCATGTGTTAGGATAGGAAATGAAGTGAGCGATTGGTTTCCGGTGAGAGTGGGGCTGAGACAGGGATGTGTGATGTCACCGTGGTTGTTTAATTTGTATGTTGAGGGAGTGGTAAGAGAGGTGAATGCTCGAGTGCTTGTACGAGGATTGAAACTGGTAGACGAGAATGACCATGAATGGGAGGTAAATCAGTTGTTTGCGGATGATACTGTACTGGTTGCAGACGCGGAAGAGAAGCTTGGCCGATTAGTGACAGAATTTGGAAGGGTGTGTGAGAGAAGGAAGTTGAGAGTTAATGTGGGTAAGAGTAAGGTTATGTGATGTACGAGAAGGGAAGGTGGTGCGAGGTTGAATGTCATGTTGAATGGAGAGTTAATTGAGGAGGTGGATCAGTTTAAGTACTTGGGGTCTGTTGTTGCAGCAAATGGTGGAGTGGAAGCAGATGTACGTCAGTGAGTGAATGAAGGATGAAAGTGTTGGGGGCAGTTAAGGGAGTAGTAAAAAATAGAGGGTTGGGCATGAATGTAAAGAGTTCTGTAAGAGAAAGTGGTTGTACCAACTGTGTTGTATGGATCGGAGTTGTGGAGAATGAAAGTGACAGAGACAGAAATTGAATGTGTTTGAGATGAAGTGTCAAAGGAGTATGGCTGGTGTATCTCGAGTAGATAGGGTTAGGAACGAAGTAGTGAGGGTGAGAACGGGTGTAAGAAAGGAGGTAGCAGCTAGAGTGGATATGAATGTGTTGAGGTGGTTTGGCCATGTTGAGAGAATGGAAAATGGCTGTCTGCTAAAGAAGGTGATGAATGCAAGAGTTGATGGGAGAAGTACAAGAGGAAGGCCAAGGTTTGGGTGGATGGATGGAGTGAAGGAAACTCTGGGTGATAGGAGGATAGATGTGAGAGAGGCAAAAGAGCGTGCTAGAAATAGGAATGAAAGGCGAGCAATTGTGACGCAGTTACGGTAGGCTCTGCTGCTTCCTCCGGTGCCTTGGATGACCGCGGAGGTAGCAGCAGTAGGGGATTCAGCATTATGAAGCTTCAACTGTGGTGGATAATGTGGGAGGGTGGGCTGTGGCACCCTAGTAGTACCAGCCGAACTCGGTTGAGTCCTATTTTCATCATGCATTTTCTATTACCAAATACTATATAAACTTATACAGTACTCTAAATCTTCAAAGCCTCTTTTAATTATTTTCATTGGTAGTATATTTATCCAGTATGGATATGATATGACCCGACACTTTGTGCAGCACAGTTTGCCGGTGTTGGTTATAAGTTATTGTGTATTTTTTTTTTTTTATTACTGTTTCACTCTTAGTCCTAATATGTATCATTATACCTGACATTATCATGTAATCACTACAGCAATATAAAATTAACAGTACTATACTTCTGTTAAACTCAGCAGTTTAGTATATTCCAAAACATTAAAAGGCGAGAGAGAGTGAGAATGAGATAGTGTAGGGATACTAATACTGCTATACTTAATGCAGTGAGAAAAAGCCAATAAGGGAGATCACCTGGTTTTAAACAGATTCCTCCACTAATCACCTTCTTTCTGAAACCGTCCTCTACCTTCTTACTCTCTGTCTCTCTTTATCTCTCCCTGTTTCTATATAAATTGGTATATTTACTAAATTGTATACAAACTTATTCAAACTTTTCTACCACACCACCATTACAAGGTGTTTTCTTTGTATAGGTTTCCCCCATCCTAAATGTGTCATATGAAAGGGGGCCCTCGCACTCTCATATGCTAGACGTTGCCCCTACACACACTGTGACACACCCACACATTCTCATGATGGACTGTTCCTATGCTTTAAGCTTGCCATATGGCCACCTTCAAAGCCAAACTAAGGCAGATATATGCAATGTGAACTTACACTTCTTTGCATAAAAGGAAAATATAGAGAAATAATTTTGAAGAGTAAAAAAAGAGAGAGACAGAGTAAGGGGGAGGGTTGAAGAGTGGGCTGGTGATTTGTGGACATCAGTGTGGAATCTGTTTCAAACAAAGAGCCTTCCCCTATCAGCCCTTTCTCACTGCATTGAGTACAGTATAGTATTGTATAAGATTCTAATGACTGTAATATATTACTACTCTATTGCAGTACAGTGCATTCACTCTTGTAATGAATTTTACATTTAAAGTATAATTACAGTTCTTAAGTTAATATTCAAACAAAAATCCTTAGATTTTAAGTTGCCTGTTATCCGTGTAATTGTGCAACCACACTGGGACGGGGTCGTGGAAATTTGTTGTTTGCTTCTCAGAACATAATGACCACAGGTAAGGAGATTTTACTGTCTTTTAATTGACATCAGCATCAATATCCACTGCAATTGATGACTGATAACTTACAATCATTCATTGATTTTTTTTTAATTTATTATATGAAAACTGAATTACTTTCTTGCGCTCAGAAATATTTATATCAAATCTAGAAATCGAAGTACTTAGTGGCCAGTAGTTCTAAAGATAGAAGAGTGATTTCAGTGAATTTTACAAAGGTGTTAATTGGGACTACTGGTAAGCAGTGTCAAAGCAACTGCTAAAGCTCAATGCAAAGGCATTCAACTGCTTACATGGAGAGCACAACATTGTTGGAAGTACATTCTTCAGATGGATTAGCATATTCCCACCATTGTTCGATGCAAGGCAGACAGTAAGCATGGGCACACGGAAGAATCACATCAGGCCGACGCTCCAGGCAGATGACACACTCTTCTAGATTGGTCCCACATGTCCCTGTTGCTCCATGGCTCTCGATTCCAGGCTGATTCAAATGAGTTCTGGAAGAAGTAGATAACTCCTGCATACGCCCCAAAACCATGGAAGCAGCCATTGTGGGGGGGACAGGAACATTACTTGGAATGGCACCCCTATCATCTGAAAGAAATAAAATACTAATCTATATAACAATCAAAATTTGAACTCTAGTAGCTTCATACTATATAATATAAATCAAATCTTTATTCAAAATTTAAATCTGAGCTACTTTTAATGAACATAACCAAACCAACTTGAGTTTAAATCTAGATTTCTAATACAATAAAAAGTAAAATGCAAATTTTCATAATCAAATTCATAATTCTAATACTTAATCAATATGCATATACTGTATGTTTCAAATACAAGCTTAAACTTCAAAGAAAAGTGTAAAAATCCCAAATTCTTAAAGTGATTTATATTTTTCCTAAATATACAAGTCTGAGTCCTTTCATAGAAGTATGACTTTAGCAAAGCAGGAATAACCATTACAATTTGACAAGGTAGTTATAACTAGCAACGGGTAGCGGAGAAGCCCCACCGTTTCAGTAAGCAAGACTAGCATTTTTTACCTTTAGGCCTTGGACTTGCTGCGCAGTTGAGAAGGGAACTGTAACTTGAAGGATTGAGGTTTATATAGTTGGTAAAAATACAAATTTCCTTCAAGATTTGTGATTTGTTCCTACATGAAGACAAACCACTGTCCTTAATAGGAGACTTATCCTTACGAAAGAGGAAGTTTCTATGAACAAGCATTTTGGGATGGGTCAATTACCTGGCAATTGTCAGAGCACTTATTCCTGTAGAGGAACAAAGGTGATGACTACAACAACTATCTTACAATGTGCGTATACGGATGCCACAGGCTTTTGGTTAGCCCTGTACTGAGAAAATGGTACTTGGTCACAAGAGAACCTATACCATCATAAGGAATATGTCAGAATGTTTTTGTAGCTATTAACTCTTGTTATCCGCTTGTTTGGTATTCCCTTGCAATATTGCAGATTTATAAATATATTAATGTAAATCTATACTACGGACTCCTCTTTATATTACCGGTTTCTGAGGGCAGATAAGTTTCATATTTTAATTGTTAAAAATCATATTTGGAACTAAAAATTAAAAATGTAAAGCATAGTAATACAATATATACTCGTGTAACTTGCGATCTAACATATTGAGACCCTCCAATTCTCTTTTAGCAAGGGAAAAAACATCTTTTGGTAGTTTCCCTTAATCAGCTGATTTGGAAAGCGTAGCTGTAGTCTCACATTACAAACGTAAACAATGGAAAAGACGTACATTCATTATGTTTTTATTTCATAATATGACACCAACATGTGCATGCCAGCTAGTACATTCCTCTTGCCTGGAATGTATTTGGCTGACAACTCTACACTGTGGAACAATGCCCAGATGTGCATCTGCTTCATTAGTTTGCAAAGGGGGGGGGGTTCAGAAATGTGCTCCCTTTCTTGTTGAAATAAGCCATTAAAGTGGTGTTGTGGATCTTCAACACTACTAAGTGCAGTCTCAAAAATTCTTGGAATGCTTGCTGTGCTAGAAAGGTTACTTGCATTTCTAGGATGTTGATGTGCAGAGGCCTACTTCTTCTGACCAGACTCTTTTGAGAACAGTTGCATGTCTGGTGGTAGGGAGTCCAGTGAGATTCCTCACTACTGGAACCTATAGGCAAGGGTAATCCCTAGAGACTGACCAATGATCCTTCAAAAACCACTGAAGAGATCTCTAATGAAGGCACCCGATAGTAATGAGCCTCTCCACCAAGTTAAGGTTGCCATGAAGACTCTGCCAGCGCCGAGATGGGAGTACATTCTTGGAAAAGAACGGTCACACTATCTCCTTGAGCTTGCTGATGTGATCATCCGATGGAAAGACCCTCGCTGCTGTCATGTATTTCACCATGCCCAAGTACAGGTAGTCGCCGACTTACGACGGAGATAGGGACCGAGAGGCTCATCGTAAGTCGATTTCAGCGTATGTCGAACTAAAAAAGTGAAGTTTCCATAGATTTATCAAGCTGTGTTATGATTTGGCAATCATCCAAGTCATATTTTATCAATATTTTCTTACTGCATATCATTATTGAATTTTCTTGTTCCATAGTATATCTTATGATCTAATAAATCCCTATTGTATTATATTTTTCAATTTCGGAAAAATTTTTGCAGTCAACAATTACCAACTTTTTTGTTTACCTTTGGTTGTGATCAGCTGTGCTGTTGATCTGACGGTCCCTCATTGCACATACAAATGGCGTATTGTTTATATAATTACGTAATTTATTTGAAATATATTCATGATGAATATTATATACAGCACCAGAATGTTACATGATATCATAGTTTTCATATACTTCGTTTATAGCTATTATTTTTAACCGTACAAATATGTTCTCTCTTTTTCTGTGTGTGTACGTGCGTTCGTACGGCTAGTTCATTTTTAAAGCTTTACACAGTATTTAAATTTATTTTATTATTAAGCCTTCATATTTCACTATAACTTATAGTGTTTAATAGTGGTTTAATGAAGCATGTTTAAGTGCTATTTTTCAATTTCGGGAGCATTTCAATATTTAACAATTACTTTGGTTTTACTATCGTTAGCGATCAGCTGATCTCCAGGTCACGCTACTGTACTGCACACACAGCATTGTTTATGTAATTCTCTCTCTTTCTATATAATTTGAAACTGAGGTTGACTTACCTAAGGGATGTCACCACATAATGCTGGAGCTTTTTCTACCGGCACTGACAACCCTTCATAGTCCTTTTGGGCCTGATGATAACATGGGGTAGGATCACCACTAGGGTCATTTCCACCTTGCCCTTAATCACAGATATCATCCTAGGGGAGACACTGGCATTTTTAATACTCGGATGAGGTAGCCTTAGCTACCAGTTTCCTTAACAAAGCCACATAGGGCCTACCTAAAAGACCCTAGTAAGCCCAAGCCTTCCTTAGGCCAAACTCGTCAGTAGCAGTCTGTACAGCAGCAGAAAGTTTTGCTACCTCTGATGGGATATGGCAACCACTGGGAAAACCCCAAATACCCACCAGAACCTGAAAAATACGCTGATGTAGATCCAAGGTCTCCTCACTCCTGCCGCATAATTCCTAGGACCGGGCCAGGGGCATATGCACAAAAGCAGTGGTAGCAGTCATACTTGATGAGGGAAAGAAAGAGGTGAAAGACTTCCTCAGTGCCTTCTTGGGCGTAGCCAAAACAGACACCGGAGAAGGCTTAGCTCACTTTTTCTCATACAATGCATTTGCCTTCCATCACACAGTGGGCCACAACCTACACTCAGCACATGGGGATGATTGCAAACAATCATACCCTCTACAAGACATAAAGAGAGTGTGTGGATCTAAAGCCAGTTTTTGCATAAACTGGCTGCAGTGTCCATCTTTTCCCCCACCAAATACGAATCTCTTGCAAACAGCAGCAGCAGCCAAAATTCAATTTCTGCAAAAAGAAAAAGATCAAAACCTTGACATAAATAGAGAGTGTGGATCTACAGCCAGTTTTTCCATAAACTGGCTGAAGTGGCCATCTTTTCCCCACCAAATACGAATCTCTTGCAAACAACAGCAGCCAACATTCACTTTCTGCAAAAAGAAAAAGATCAAAGACTTTGGTTAAGGCACAACAGTATGTCCGTCCTCCTTATGGCTAAAAACAAAAGTGAAGAGCTTCTGACAGGTGGGGGGACTACTCTCTCGGACTCACCGCCTGTCATTAGCAACTTTGTTAAATTCAACTGCCATTCCAGCTCTGCTGAAGGCATTTCCTTATTCCAAAGGACGAAAGCTTTGAATATGCGTAGGAATAAAATAATAATCTCTCAGGTCAGGACAAGAATTGAACCAGAGATTAGACATTTACTATAAAATACTGTACATACAAATTACTAATTGATCATCACATTCCCATTTTGTATTCATAAGAAAATATAGTAGCGAAAAAAATAATGAAAAAAAAGGAACGATAATAAATGTATTCATATACAATTGAAATAGAGTATTATGAACAGAGATGATAATGGTGACAAAAATTATAAATAAATACATTACAAGTAGCAATAGTAAGACACTCAGCTAATGGAATCATTAAAAAAAACAGAAAACCAAAAGATAAATAAGTAAAATAGTATGACCATGCTACAAGAATATCTTACATTTATTGTCTCCTGACCAATTTTCTTACCTACACAAACATTTGTAGCCTCTAGACCCTCTACTCCTCCAAGGGATCCACCAGTGCATTCGTAAGTTATACGCCGGAACACCTAGAATATCAAGTAAAATACTTTAGCTATATAAAAAAAATGCGTGACCCCCCCTAACATAAGGAAAAGATTCAATCCGTTACTGTACTTACAAAATAATATTAATTTTGTATTCACTTTATGCACACTGCAATTTTTTCAAAACTCTATGGTTCCTTTCTGTATTTCATGATGTGGAGAAATTAATTTAAAAATTATTTTTCATCGAGTGCAAATAAGCTCTCCAGGAAGTTGTCTTTCTTGTCTCTATCTACCATACCTTCCATTCCTATCATGGTATTCTCTTCTCCACTGTAATACTATCACAGCCTTTGTGACGTTATACAATAGCTCTACTTTTAATTCCAATACAAGCCTTGCATTCTTCTTAAAATTAAGTTCTCAAATTTTTCCAGGCTTTACATAGCATAAACGTATAACAGGTCCCTGCCATTGGTCACAGTGTAGTGTTTATGTGTAGGAAAGAATGATCCTCACTCCCATTTCCTCTTCTTTAAAGTTATGTCAGCTGTTAGTTAACAGCTTTGATTAGTAATCAAAGGCTAAAGTTTAGCAACACCTTTACTTGTTATGTTGTGTGCCTTTAGTTCCGAGGAATCCAGAGAAGACTGGAATCACTAGGCTAACTTCTTAAGTTTTGCATAGGGGTCCTATTTTCTTCCTGTATTATCTTCGTTATTAGCCAGGTAGTATGTGATCGTGTCCAACCTTTATTATGGTGTGAATATTTAATCAATATTATTTGATAAACCTTCAGGAGGCTAAAGCTTCATGTTTTGATAGGATGTGAGCCGCCTCAATTGGAATTATACCTTGTGTACTTTTCTCGGCTACTAGATGAGCTATCGTAAGTCTTCCAAATGAGTTCCTTGCCTAGAGATGAGTAAGGTATATGGACACTTATTTTAGTAAGATATACAAATAAATAATTAAGATAAGTTTTCAATTCTTTTTGTTTTAATTTGTTTCTAAATATTCATGAAGACAACTTATTTTTGCAGTTTCCACGATTTTATAGACAAATTACCTAAATTTACCTTGTGTGCAAAAATTTTTTCCATTCAGTTAAGTGAGTGTAAACAAAGAAAATACTTGAATACAGGTCCCATTTAGTGCAAAACCATTACCCTATCAATTCATTCTATAGATCATTCAATGGTATAACCTCATTTGTGAATAATGTAGTTAAATTTCTTTGTCATTAGAGAATAAACAAGAGGAAATCTTTGAATAAAGGAGTTTCAATGAGGAATTCACTGGAAATTATGACATTTGCAGAGTTTTTAGTAGAAATTTAGGCTTAACTTTGATTATGATTTGTTTAGATATGAATAATCATATAAGGTGATTACAAAGTATTCTGAGAAATTACTAAAGTTGCATCAATCTAGCCTAGGTATCGATCTCGTTACAACGATGAATTCAGTTCAGATAATTCATCTTATTGTATTTTCTTTTAAACAAAAGCAAGTAATGTAAAGAATGAGACTATCCCTTGATGAACAGAATTTCTTTGGTCATGAAATACTTTGCTTTAAATGTCTATCAGTTGAGATGTTTAAGAATAACATACTGAACTATATACACTATTACTGTGCCTTTTGTGTGTGCAATTAGTTTTCAAAGTAGGTGTACATAAAAAAAAAAAAAATCAGGCATAGATCCTTCTCTGGTAACCTCTATTATTTATTATTATTTTCTTACATGAGGGGACAGACGAAAGCCATTAGGTATTTTGTATAAGGGGAAATGGTTGAAAGCTTTTGAAAAAGGAAAATGAAAAATGAAAGTGATAGAGTATGTAGGATTTGAATATGGGAAATAATCGAAAGATTTTGAAAAAGGAAAATGTAAAATGACAGTGATAGGATAAATAGGATTTGAGGTTCAGAGAGATACATGCCTGTACAGATAGGTTAATTATGGGTATATAGTGTTATGTACATACTACTGTAAATACTAAGCCAGACAGGACCAGCTGAAATATGTGCAATAGCAGCGCATTGAATGGGCACAGTGGCAGGCGGGATTATTGCATTCGCAATTTGTGTTCCAGAGGGCTATAATTGCCTCCTAGTGTGACAATCAAGGAAGCTCTACATACAGGGGGGCATCAATTCAGCCTTCCACCACCACAGTGACATCATCACGTAAGTATATCATAATCCTCATACGAGAAAGGACCCAAAAAACCTTCAAGGCTTCCCATCAGGCCAGGAGGGAATGTTGCCATGTAGACATTTCACCTAATTTCCATGCCAGTTAAATTGCTTAATGTTATTTCTATTTTTCATTGTGAATTATTAATTTGTATGCATTTGTGATGTTAGGGATTATAAACTATTCAATATTTACCATTACGAACCTTTGAAAATGAGTGAATGTATGTATTTATGAACAAAAGGAATGCGAGTGAATTCCATCAATTTCCTATGGGGAAAATTGTTAAGGTTAATGAGCATTTTGGGTTACGAGTTTTTCTTTTAAAGATCTGGCAGATATAACAGTTTTAGTTTTACCATAAACAGATTGGCAATTATTAACATTAATATCAGATAGACATCTTGATAAACTGCAAGTAGGCTACTGTAATGAGATTTTGAGGGTGAATTCATAACTATTTTGTTTCAGAACCATTTATTTTTTTTTTCACTAAATGATAATAAGACTGATATAAAGTTTACTGAAAATGAAATTCTTATTTAGTTTAAGAGTTTAGACTTTCTTGGGTATTTTCACTCATAAAACGACATTTCTCTAGTTGAGGGTTCCATGAAAAGGTCACACAAGTCAGTTTCAAGCTAGAAAGACTTAAAGGTTTAGTGTCACAGAGTGGTAATCCAGCTACTTCTCTTTGTGGAAATGTTTGAAAAGGGTCTAATACCCTACAGAATGGTTCCCTTTTAGAATTGCAAAGGATCAATTTGACATACATATGACGTGAAGAATGAAAATTACTTATAAAAAAAACATGTCAAGGAAAAAATATATACAATGTGATAAAGAGATGAAAAATTAACTTGTAAAGAACAGAAAGTTATCCATAAAAGTCTTTGAAGGGTAGTGTATTTTGTCAATCTTTTTTATCAAAAGGAAAATTGGCTCATAGTCAGTTTTTGCAAGGCTTTATAAAATAGAAGCCTGGTTAAATCAAAATTTACTGGGCATGAAGAGTAATGGTATTTGAGACTTGTATGAATAAGAGTTTATGGTTTTTTTATCAACTTAAAAAAAGTTATATCTTTATTTCTCCAGATGAGAAATTTTGGGTTTTATTCATTACACTGTATAAGACTTGAGTTTTAAAAGGTGGATGATGAGCAAACTATTTTGGGAATCCAACCAAGAAATTGGTGATTGCAAATTTACTTGGGGTTAGGATTGACTACCTTTAAAACTAGTACCGAGTGGGGGGTATCTTTATCAATCTATATTCCTACTTTTACATCTCTTTCTTTCATTATACCACCTCTATCAAAATGTGAGATTCAGCAATATGAACATCAGGGGAATTTCATAAAAAATAAAAAGAATTTCAATAATGAAATTTATCTTTACACTCATCTGATGTTCATATACATGAGCCCCTCCTCACCTCTGATCAGTGATGTCAAAAGAATAATGATTAGGTTTGCAATTTCAATGATTAGATAGTTGTCATCAATCGCCAGTTGGTGTGGTGGTGCCCAGATTGGGAAGCATTGGGGGGGGGGGAGAACGGAAAATTTTTATTTCGGGGCAGATGCCGCCAGAAATCTGAGTAGAAGCAATATGAATATCAGGTGAGTAGACAAATAAATTTCATTGTTAAAATTCAGTTACTTCTCATATTCTGGCAAAGGAAGATTACTCAACCAATTTTAACTTGCTAAATATAAATGATTAACCCCTTTGAATAATAATATCAGATCTTATCACCTGGCTCAAAAGTTATAAAAACAACCATAAAATAGCTTTCTTTTCAAAGAGATCTACACTAAATGCATTCACTTAGCACAATAAGAACTATATCTTTCAAAAAATACTTCTAACACAACATCTCTTAATTTTAAATAGCATGAGTCCTATGAAAGTAGAGGTTAAGTCAATACAAGTTCCATTAGCATGTACCGTATCTGTCTGCAATTTAATTACTCAGGTTTAAATGTTCAACTCACCTGAAGAAACTGCCGGATATTGAGGAGTCTATATGACAACACTTTATTAGTGACAGTGTTGAGCTTTACACAAGCAATGCGAACTGTAGCCTTCCAAAATATGGTAGAGTCTGTTCCTTTTTTGACTGCAAACACCAGCACATGACCATCGCTATCTTTGTACTCTCGGCAGCTGAATATAAAAAAAAAAATTATGAGTACTGCAAATAAAAACTTAAGAGCAAAATACAAATTGTACTTCATACTAAGAACATCAATTTCCTAGGTTTGAAGGACACCAAATCCTAAAAATATAATGTTTACCAAGCAATTTATATATGCATTACGGTAATTCTCATCACCAAAAATTTACTTGAAATACTTTATTTTTCACCACGAGAGAAAAAAATGGTAAAAATCCAATACTGTGTGGACCTGACTTACAATCTTTATGACTTATGGTCACCCCTAATAACTAAAGTTTAAGAATATACTAAAACACATATTTTTAACTCTAAAAATTCATTTTGCCTAATATAACTTGCAACTCACAAAAATAGTTGCTGGTACAGTATGCACTGTGCATACAAAATAATAAATAAGCATAAAATAAATGTTTTTAATAGTTTGTATAAAACCTGAAACATTAAATGAGTTTGCAACTTACACCTGGCTATAAATTAAAATCTTAATTTCCCTAGGGAATATCACTTGCAAACCAAGTAACTAGCTCTGAAACAAGATAAATTAATGAACTTTTTAATTTCTGTAAGATGCTTGATAATTACATTTAAAGTAATATAACACTGAATTAAAAGGAAGACTTTAGAAACAAATCATTAAGACTAATGATCACTGTAATATGTTGTAGGGTAGAGAATATTACAATATCAATAGCTTAAAATAAGGATCTGATTCACTAAGAATTCCCAAAGATCATAATATTGCTCTCTCAAACGATATAAGATGGCTTTCAAGCTATAAATGCCCTTGAATCTCTCATCTCTTTATTCATTACAAAGCTTTTGGTCTGTAAATGTCATAACCACATTCACTTCTTTTGGTTTTGGGTTACTAGAGTATCTGCTGGTTGTGATAGCACAAGTCCAGCTGATTACCACCCAATTTCCATAACTTGTACATCCTCTAAAGTTTTTGAACATTTTGGCAAAACGTCTAAGTTTGCTGAAGGTAATCATCTGTTCCCTTAGTTGTCATTTGGCTTTCACAAAACCCTTGGAGCATGTGATGCTCTTCTTACATTTCCTAAAGCTGTACAGAAATCCCTTAATTGTGGACAGGAAGTTCTTATGATTGGCCTTGATTTTAGCGCTCCCTTTGACAGTGTTAATCATGAGGCCCATGTTTTCAAACTCAAACAGTTAGGAGTGGGTGAGTCTTTTCTTGGCATCACTATTGAATTTGTAAGTAATTAACTCTGTATGACTCTTAAAATTTCAGTTGTGATTCTTGATACCAAATTTACTTTTGAGAAACGCATTAGGTCTGTCTCTTCAATTGCACAAAAAACTGGCTTATTGAAAAAGTTTTGTGGGATTTTAAATCTATTCTGAAGAAATGTTCTAAGTCTTTCATTCTATCTTGTTTCGAGTATTGTTCTCCTCTCTGGTCTTCAACTACTAAATCTCACCTCAAATTGTTGGACAGAAACTTACGGTCCATTAAGTTTCTTATTCCTGATATAGATACAGTGAACCCTCGCTACTTCGCGGTTCGACCATCGCGGATTCACCACTTCGCGGATTTTTTTCATAACCCATATATATATACATATTGGTAATAACAAAATCAACATACTGTACTGAATAATCAATATAATCGATGCAAAAACTAACCTATACACAGATGTGTACAGTAAATGCGTTTGTTTCTTCATTATGATCAGAGAAACGTAAACAAAACATTGGTTGCCATTTTTTATCGTGCTTTTTGGCGTGTTTAGGAAACGCATGATATAAAATCGCCTTTAATATTTGTGTCTGTTTTAGTTTAGGGTACTGTAGTACATGCATTAAGTGTTCTGAACATTAAAGGGTAGTTTGTTAACAGTACTACGTACAAGGGAAGGTTTTAAAAGTCTGAATATACATGTTAAATAAATAGGTAAATATGGTGTCACTACTTCGCGGATTTTCACCTATCGCGGCCGGGTCTGGAACCTATCTACCGCGATAAACGAGGGTTCACTGTACTAATCTCTGGCACTGTCATTCAGTTAGTTCTGACCATCCTTTGCATTCAGATATTCCCAGAAAGTACCATCGTGTTTGTAATACTTTTAGTAGTTATGCCTTTTCCATCATAAAAGGCTCAATATTACACAGTATTCTAGTAAGTCTCTTTTTATAGTTTATATATGAAAGATCTATTTTCATATTACTGTGCTTAAATATTTAATTTTAATTGTTCATTACTTCTCTTGTAGTTGATTTATTTCCTTTCCTTACTGGGGTTGTAGCTTTGCTAGTAATAATAATGATAAATAACTTCAGGGAATTATGTTCTTGCCTCTCAATTGGTAGTATTTGGATTTGGGGTCCAACCTCAGGGTACGAGCACATAGTGTTTTAGGTTTGACATAGCTTAAGGTTAAAGTTGGATCCACAATAAATATGCATTTTCAGATTGAAATAAAAGACCAGGCAGGTTCTCACATTCCCTTGGGATACACTCATGATAAAATGTTATTTTGATGATAAAATAAATTTTTGAATATACTTACCCGGTGATTATATAGCTGCAACTCTGTTGCCCGACAGACAACTCTACGGTAAAAACTCGCCAGCGATCGCTACACAGGTTGCGGGTGTGCCCAACAGCGCCATCTGTCGTCCAGATACCCAGTACTCAATGTAAACAAAGACTCAATTTTCTCCTCGTCCCACTGCGTCTCTATTGGGGAGGAAGGGAGGGTCCTTTAATTTATAATCACCGGGTAAGTATATTCAAAAATTTATTTTATTATCAAAATAACATTTTTCAATATTTAACTTAGCCGGTGATTATATAGCTGATTCACACCCAGGGGGGGTGGGTAGAGACCAGCAATATATGTTTACACTTTTATGAGCTAAGAGTTTTTATTTCATTTTAGAAGTTATCAAAATAACAAAAACAAAATAAATAGGTACCTGGTAAGGAAGTCGACTTGAACAATTTCTCTGCCTTTTAAGTACGTCTTCCTTACGGAGCCTCGCGATCCTCTTAGGATGCTGATCGACCCCTAGGATCTGAAGTATCAAGGGTTGCAACCCATACAACAGGACCTCATCAAAACCCCTAATCTAGGCGCTCTCAAGAAATTACTTTGACCACCCGCCAAATCAACCAGGATGCGAAAGGCTTCTTAGCCTTCCGGACAACCCAAAAAACAACAATAAAAACATTTCAAGAGAAAGATTAAAAGGGTATGGAATTAGGGAATTGTAGTGGTTGAGCCCTCACCCACTACTGCACTCGCTGCTACGAATGGTCCCAGTGTGTAGCAGTTCTTGTAAAGAGACTGGACATCTTTCAAGTAAAATGACGCGAACACTGACTTGCTTCTCCAATAGGTTGCGTCCATTATACTTTGCAGAGATA
Organism: Palaemon carinicauda; assembly: GCF_036898095.1. NCBI lineage: Eukaryota > Metazoa > Arthropoda > Malacostraca > Decapoda > Palaemonidae > Palaemon > Palaemon carinicauda. The sequence goes on along the minus strand of NC_090765.1, from coordinate 48,193,390 downwards.
TATTTTGCTTAAAGGCCACGGAAGTTGTTACAGCTCTAACTTCGTGCGTCTTCACCTTAAGCAAAGTTCGGTCTTCCTCACTCAGATGTGAATGAGCTTCTCGTATTAACAATCTGATAAAGTCTGACCAAGCATTCTTTGACAAAGGCAAGGATGGTTTCTTAACTGAACACCATAAAGCTTCAGATTGGCCTTGTAAAGGTTTAGTACGCTTTAAATAGAACTTAAGAGCTCTAACAGGGCATAAGACTCTTTCTAGTTCATTGCCTACGATCTCCGATAAGCTGGGGATATCGAAAGATTTAGGCCAAGGCCGAGAAGGCAGCTCATTTTTGGCTAGAAAACCAAGTTGTAGCGAACAAGTGGCTTTTTCTGACGAAAATCCTATGTTCTTGCTGAAGGCATGAATCTCACTGACTCTTTTAGCCGAGGCTAAGCATACCAGGAAAAGAGTCTTAAGAGTGAGATCTTTCAGGGAGGCTGATTGTAACGGCTCCAACCTGTCTGACATGAAGAATCTTAGTACCACGTCTAAATTCCATCCAGGGGTGGCCAAACGACGCTCCTTGGTGGTCTCAAAAGACTTAAGGAGGTCTTGCAGATCTTTATGTTTGGAAAGATCTAAGCCTCTATGCCGGAAGACCGATGCCAACATGCTTCTGTAGCCCTTGATAGTGGGAGCTGAAAGGGATCGTCCTTTTCTCAGGTATAAGAGAAAAACAGCTATTTGAGCTACAGAGGTACTGGTCGAGGATACAGAAACTGACTTGCACCAGTCTCGGAAGACTTCCCACTTCGATTGGTAGACTCTAATGGAAGAAGCTCTCCTTGCTCTAGCAATCGCACTGGCTGCTTCCTTCGAAAAGCCTCTAGCTCTCGAGAGTCTTTCGATAGTCTGAAGGCAGTCAGACGAAGAGCGTGGAGGCTTTGGAGTACCTTCTTTACGTGTGGCTGATGTAGAAGGTCTACCCTTAGAGGAAGACTACTGGGAACGTCTACTAACCATCGAAGTATCTCGGTGAACCATTCTCTCGCGGGCCAGAGGGAAGCAACTAACGTCAACCTTGTCCCTTCGTGAGAGGCGAACTTCTGCAGTACCTTGTTGACAATCTTGAACGGTGGGAATGCGTAGAGATCCAGATGTGACCAATCTAGGAGGAAAGCATCTATATGTATTGCTGCTGGGTCCGGGACTGGAGAGCAATAGATTGGAATCCTCTTGGTCAGCGAGGTTGCAAAGAGATCTATGGATGGTTTTACCCCAAGTGGCCCAAAGTCTCTTGCACACATCCTTGTGGAGGGTCCATTCGGTTGGAATTACTTGCCCTTTCCGACTGAGACAATCTGCTATGACGTTCAAGTCGCCTTGGATGAACCTCGTTACTAGGGAGATGTCTTGACCTTTTGACCAGATGAGCAGGTCCCTTGTGATCTCGTACAACGTCAGTGAGTGGGTACCTCCTTGTTTGGAGATGTACGCCAAGGCCGTGGTGATGTCCGAGTTAACTTCCACCACTTTGCCTCGAAGGAGAGACTTGAAGCTTTTCAAGGCCAGATGTACTGCCAACAGCTCCTTGCAGTTGATATGCATGCTCCTCTGACTCGAGTTCCACAGTCCTGAGCATTCCCGACCGTCTAGTGTCGCGCCCCAGCCAACGTCCGATGCGTCCGAGAAGAGAACGTGGTTGGGAGTCTGAACAGCCAGGGGAAGACCCTCTCTTAGGTTGATATTGTCCTTCCACCAAGTCAGACAAGACTTTATCTTATCGGAAACCGGGATCGAGACCGCTTCTAGCGTCTTGTCCTTTTTCCAGTGAAAAGCTAGATGGTATTGAAGAGGACGGAGGTGTAGTCTTCCTAGTGACACAAATTGTTCCACGGATGACAGCGTCCCTACCAGACTCATCCACAGCCTGACTGAGCAGCGTTCCTTCTTCAGCATCTTCTGGATGGATAGCAGGGCTTGATCTATTCTGGGGGCTGATCGTCTTGTTGTTCAGCAACGTCCTCATCAGAGGGTTCCTCATCCGAAAACTGATGAGGAAACGGCAACGGAGTGGGCAACGTCTGGCTCTCTGAGTCCGGTCGCACTGGTGGATGCGTGACGGAGCCGGACGCAACATCATGGAACTGCTGCACAGTCTGTGAACTGTCAACAACCATGGGTGCGCGAGGAAGCACAGCGTCAACCCGAGACTGTCTAGACCGTCTGGGTTGTGCAGTCAACACCCTACCGGGTTGCTGAGGTTGACGCACTGCGTCAAAACAAGTCACCTCTGCTGGTTGTTGAACGTCCTGAACGTCAACAACCACCTCCGAGCGTCGCTTAACGTCAACGTGCGGCTGGCAACCCACACTGGGTCGCATCGGTGGAGGAACCACCTCAACTGGCAGACGCGAGTAGGTTACCTCAGCGTCAACAGGGCGCACAACCGACCGGTTGGAAGGTTGTTGGCCAGAAGGTTCGGTAGCAACCTTCTCCGCATTAAAGTCCTCTATCAAGGACGCAAGCTTGGACTGCATGTCTTGCAGCAAAGCCCATTTAGGGTCTACGGGAGCAGGTGTGGCAACAGACGGGGTTAGCGACTGAGGCGGTACCGTTTACCATCCCTGAAAGCCTTGTTATGCATGACATAATTGTACAGCAAAACTTCAAAGGCTCGAAAACAGCTGTGAAGTTGACCTGTAAACAACTTGGAGCGTCTCCTGGCCAGGCACCAGGGAGAGTCTACGAGAATTGAGAAGTCTATCTGGGCAGAGGCATGAACTCCCAAGCCGAGAACTTCTCTCGTGTCATATCAGACTCTCGCTCTATAAACCAGTTTAAAAGAAGGGAAAGCAAAGGCTGTATCCCCCAAACTCCTCCTGGTGTAAAACCAGTCGCCTAGCAAACGTAAAGCTCTCTAGGAGAGCGAGAGAGCACTAGCTTAAAAACAACGGCTTCGAAGTAGCTAGGCCTAGTGTAAGCTCTGACGTTTAGGCGAACGAGGAGCAGCAGTTACAAAAAGATCCGGACAAAGATCCTTAAAAAAATCATCATGATTTAATTAAAGTCCATAGGAGGCTAAGCAGCTTTAGGCTCCTCTCCATCTGACAGAGTCCTCAAGGGAATATCAGTAGGAGGGGGAACAGCAACTTCCTCATCTACAGGAACCTTGTCCGATAAAAGCTGAGTCTCAAGCAAGGGAGAGACCTACCGTGGTGGCAATGCTTTACAAGCAGAGTCCACACTCACTGGTGCATTAGTAGCGGACCAGAACGCAACGTCATGTAACTGCTTGACAGTCTGTGAACTGTCAACAACTGAACTGTCAACCACAACAGGTGCGTGAGGACGCACAGCGTCCACTCGAGACTGCTTTGACTGCCTAGACTGAGCAGTCAAAACTACTCTAGAATGCGGAGGTTGACGCACAGCGTCAAAACAAGTCAACTCCGATTGTTAGTGAACGTCTTGAACGTCAACAGGAGCCTCAGCAAGTGGCCTAACGTCCAAATGCGGCTGAAAAACCACACGAGACCGCATCGAGTGTGGTTCTAAACAACCTGACTGTCGTGACTAAGCTACGCCAACGTCAACAGTAAGCACAAAGGAACGTTAGGTTGGCTGAAAGCCAGGATATCGATGAGATAAACGGCTAGACTCAACGGACTAATCGGCAGAATAGTCTTCCATAAGGGCGGCAAGCATATACTGCATGTCTTGCCATACAACCCATTAAGGATCAACGGAAATGGTTGTGGTAAGAGACGAGGGTAACGTCTGTGACCGCAACACTTTGCCTACAAAAAAAGACTCTCGGAGTCTGTGTTACGCTTTTGTTAGGCAGCGAGCAGTTATCCGATGACTGCATAGGGTCAGAGCTGTCCTAATGGTTGTAACCAGGACGCTGGACCTGTCCTGAAAGGACTGACTTTCGCTTAAGGGCTTCGAAACCTTGTGACAGGTTTCTTATGCGAAAAGCCTTCGGATGACGAGGAGAAACAACGTCTCTCTCGTCTTATGGTAGGGGAGATCTTGGTAAGATACACCCGATACCATAGAGGGAAAAACGTCTGTTCGTTGGTCAAGGCCTCTCGAACCCATAAGTCGTTTGACATTACTTCTCCCCTGGGCTTGGGAGCATGCAAGAGGTCCCGGACTAGGTGAACGACAGGCACGAACAGACGAACCCTCGGACGCAACACTGTAACACTTTGCGCATATCACTTTATCACTTCGATTTTCTGTTTTGCACTTATTTCACTGAAATCGAAACTTTTACTGATTTCTACCTGAAACACGCAATTCTACCCTTCATTAAAAGGTAGTAATTGCGAAATCAGTCGTATAATGCAAGCTCATTAATACCAGCAAAAAACAGAAAACATATTTTAAGATAAAAAAATCAGTGGCTGGGAAAGAGACTAAACACTAGTTCATATAACTACGTTTTCAATCTCTCCCGCACATAGCCTGGGGACGAGAATAAAAAACTAAAAACGTTTTATCCTTCCTCCCCGTACAGCGACTAGGGACGAGAGTAACTCGAGAACAACGTTACCCGCTTGAACGGAACGTTTTCTCTACTCTCTCTCCCTCCGTCTCTATCTCTCTCTCTCTTGATTTCGCACCTAAGAGAAGAGCCCAATTATATTTCGTCAAAAAAACATGTTATTTGACTAAAGGAAAAAACTGAAAGGTTTTTCAAATAAAAAGTTCCTTTAAAATAGAATTTAAAACATTTAAGCTAAGAAAGAATGAACAAAACGTCAGAATCGATTTACTCTTACTGCAAAGTGAAACCGTGATACACTCTCTCTCTATCGTAACGATAGAGCGCATGTTGAACGTCCTGAACGTCAACAACTGCGTAGCATAAATAAACTAAACGTTAGTTCATCTTTGAAAACAGTACGAAGACTATCAAAGAAATTCTTTCATAAAATATTACATTTAAAAAGTTTTAAATCCTTAGCTCTTTAAAAGCTAATTACGACATAAAGGGCTCAATGTTGATTAACTTCGGTTTCCAAGTTAGGACCGCCTACTCTCAGGAAAGGTCTATATAAACAAAACATTAAAATTATTTTTATATGTTTATAATAAATGGAAAGTTAATCGAAGAGGCCTAAAAAAGGCGGAGAGATATAAAATATATAGAGGAAAATCTATAACGTGATAAGATAATTACTAAAAGCCAAACACACTTCCGTCTAAGGGAAGGGTCGGCCATTTAAAAGTGAAAGAAAGTCCATACTCTCTTTGTCACCATAATTAAATCTATCCAAAACGAGTTCAAGATTTAAGATGAAGATAAAACACCTGCATAGCGAAAGCTCAAAACTAGAATAAAGTACTTCACCAATTAGTTGTGAAAAAACTCCAGTTTAGCAACAGCGAGTAAGTACGTCTTGTCGATAGCTCGACAGAGAGAAAATTGAGTCTTTGTTTACATTGAGTACTGGGTATCTGGACGACAGATGGCGCTGTTGGGCACACCCGCAACCTGTGTAGCGATCGCTGGCGAGTTTTTACCGTAGAGTTGTCTGTCGGGCAACAGAGTTGCAGCTATATAATCACCGGCTAAGTTAAATATTGAAAAAAATGCAGTGAAAGAGAATAAGCACAAAAGCAAAGCATAGCATGGACAGCAGTCAACCCAGGTATCTGATTGGAACGACGACTACGACTCAGCTGCCCCTACCCTGCGTAGATGGGATCCTGGGAACCATACAATGTTACCAGAATCCCATGAATTCCTTATTTCTGGTCACAGCCAAACAGCAACGGAGTAAACCCATTTAAATGACGGAAGTTTGTATTTCATGTAGGAACAAGTACTGTATTACCTTTGCTCTTTTGGCAATTGTATTTTTTCAATATCTACAGTATCTTATTTGACAATTATACCTTGCAATCAAATAAATGGATAAATAAGATAAAACTACATTATGAAGACATTAATTACAGGCTTTTCCTGGTAGCAAGGTTCAAGGTGCCATTCGTTAATCTTCCCCCCCCCCTCCTTTTCTTTACCCAGGTGCTGCTAGCTGCTGTTTGAAGGAAATACAGTAGAGCCATTGATTAAACCTAAACCCTTCTAGCTGATCACTAAATATCATTGTTTGGCAGTTTAAAATCAAAGGAAAAAACAAAAAGTTACAGTTATTGGTTTGTGTACAAAACTTGAAGACTATTACAGCTTCAAAATAAAACATATAGCAAATAATAATATACTTTGTATATAAACTTACTTAAAACTTATTTAGGTGATCAAATAAAATTAGGCAATCTTCACTAGAATGTTATAAATGATGTGTGAACTCGTCATTAAAGGGGTATTCCAAAATAAAAAAAAATCTTAAATCCAAAACACTTCCAATCCAAGAAATTCCAGATAAATGATTCTCAATCTGTATTAACAAAAGTGATAATAATAATCATCATTATTACCATTTATAATGACTAATTATCTACATCATTATTATTGTTATCAATCTCTGTCTTTCACATCGTGAAAATTGGCTACAATATATCAGAAACCCTTCCCCCCCTATTACTTTGTCATATCAAGGGTTGTGTAAATGAGCAAAAGTGACCTAGAGGTAAGATCTATCACATTAATTGGGCTTCCCTGGTGGAAACTTAACTAGGTAAATGACTATTGTTAGCCATACCAGTTGTGTTGCATGAAATAAATTCCAAGTAAAATAACCATATGGGCCTGTAAGCAAAGTCAGCAAACTTACCAAAACATATCCACTTAACTAAATTCAATTCTTATGGAAAACTAAATATTATACTAATTGCTTGATTCCCTAACAATAAACAACAGCTACTAAGGTACTAACTAATCAAATTATATCATAATCCCAAATACTGAATTCATAAAACCAACTATCCAGAAATCATTTCTAGCCAACTTATTTAACCAGTGAATTTCTTATACTTTACAATTAAAAAGTTAATAACAATTTATTTCTATAACTATTTCATGTTTAATTCTATGGCTTACATTTGATTGAGCTGAGTGATGTAACTTAAAAATTGGTCATAGGTAAGAGTTGTAGTGGTGGCGATGTCATAATCAGCACCAGCATGTTTCATCAGCTGATTATGAAGAGATTCTAGGTTTTCCCGCAGTGGGTTGCCTGTGCTGCTTCCTTGTCCCATCCTGTTAATGTAATAAATAAAAATAAGTGGGACTTTTAGTTTGGAAACTGATACTTTGGTACATTTTATCAATCAGCTCATCAATAAATCAGTAAATAACATGAAACCAGAACTACTAGGAGACCTCTTTGATAGATATCACCCTCAAAGTAAGACTAGGTGGTAGTCTTGTTGATCTGGTATACAGATGAAGGGAGGAAATAGGGTACAGACTTAGATAAAACCCCTTTACATGAAGGTTAGGTGTTTTGGCGTTTGTGTCATGAAGTGCTGAAGAACTAGCTGTCATTCAATGTTTGGTCTTGAATGTATTTGTACTGTAAAACTTGACACAAAACTGACTTAATAACATGGTACTGTCAATTTGTTTCACAAGGTGTTACCTCAGATATAGTAAGCTTGGCCAATTAGTGAATGACAAACAAAATTACACACCTGACATTCCACCAAGAGTACATGCAGATGCTACAACCTGTGACATGAACAGATACTATAGTAGATGTTCTTACAACTAGGTTTGTGTAATTATATCTTGTCTCCATTTCAGCTGTATTTCAAGCCAACCTTGCAACAGTGACTTCATTTTTCAATAGTTCATGATGGACTGATGTGTAGGGTATTAGATTTCTTATTTTTCTTTCCCAAATAAATAATTTCTTATAATTTTCTTGTTTTATCTTTTCATAACATCACCCAATCCTCAATGATGTAGTAATTCAATGCTTCTATTTAAGGAAATCTTTCTTGAAGCATGTATCACTGGTTAGGTTCCCTTGCCCTGAACCAAAACAAGGTCATTTATTTAGCTATACGTGAAGTCGGGATTGGGGTTGTTAACCCAATAGTAAGTCTGCATGCTATACGCAGTTTCAGCCAGCTAACATATTACACTATTTTAGTGCATTTCTATGTTGGCATATGTGATCATATCATACAGGAAGCATTCTCTAAAGTGAGACAGCTGTGTTGTGCTCTTCCCCCTCTGCCACCAAGATATCAGCCATGCAAGTTATTGAGACCTGGTGTTTCAGTTGAATTCCATCACATGATATCTGATATCCCAACAAATTATCTCCATACTATAAATGACTACCTGAAAATATGTTCACAAAAAACTTCCTTCTTTTGTTTTAAATTTCCAAATTTTACCATCATTTACTTGCATTTCACAGAATTTCGTAAATTTCCTCAATATCGGTAATACTGATCGCATTTGTAACTCTGACAGCTGAAAACATGATGATGGACGGCCTGATTGATTGTTTTTTTTGCTTCTTCCCTTATTTTGTCAACTACCTGTATTATTTCTACAAAATATTATTATTTTCATGGCTTAGATATACTCTGTTTAAATTGCCTATTAGTCTCTCTTGCACTCAACGAGTCCCTGAATAATGTACATCTCTTGAAGATGAAAATTAAAGCGAGTACTGTATTCACGGCCAGAAATAGAGGTTTCTTGTGTCATCAGTGGATAAGTTTGTGTTCATCATATACCTTACAATTACACATTATATTAGACTCCTTGTGTCAAAGGAAACAAACAGATATTTTCTTTACATTTCTGTATAATGTAAGGTCCATTACCGATGAGTTGTTTTATCTCTTGACAGCTATCTGTCGTGGAATTATTACATATTACAAAAACCCTTTATTATGAATATACAGCTGTTTTACACATACAATTGCAGTGCTTTGCTATTATTCACAGTAAAATATTAAAAAAATTATTTCTGAAAATTTTTTCTACAATCACATTACAATGAATAGAAAGAACATTTCAAAGGAAAAGTACATGAGAGTACTGTGCATTTCAGTTATTAAAGTAGAATATAAAAAAAATTGAAAAATTTACTCAGTAGCTAGCATTAAAACAAGTAAACAAGGATAAACATATAGGTTATCATATAAAAAGTGTGCATGTATATCAGATGGTGATAAATCTCATATGCATCCACTGAAGGAACCTAATGCCTCGTAAGGAAGGGGTCAAAGGACAAAAGTTTGTATTCATGTAGAAACAAATACCTATCTATGAATGAATAAGTAAATTCAGCTGAGTGGAATTCTTTTAAATTGACATTTTTTTTTTTTATTTATCATACTCTAAATTTAACTGCATTCATTCCAACCATTAGCTCTCCTTATTTTGAAAAGTACAATGGATTCTTATAGGACTAGCACTCCCCTTGATAACATGCACAGAAAAGCACTTCACTAAACTGCAAACTATCAGTAATGCACAATACTCACAACTTTGTCGTCCATATACAGTACATTTCAATAATCATAAATATCACATAACTTCACTAATATCAAAGTTAAAATCTATAAAACAATACACATAAAAACCTCTTAAAATTATTTTTTACACTTGTGAATTAATCATCAATATAAACCTATACCATTGGTATCAAAGTACAGTATGAAATTTAAGTTTAGTGAAAATATACTCAACTATTAGGTCTTACAAATATTTTTTAGATAAATATATCTTTTTTTATTCTGTATTTATCACAGCTATTTTTTGGCTAAATACATCATAGCTTTCATCAATAAATATGGCATATCTAGAAAGCTGTAAATGTCAAATTCCAATATCTACACAACAGCTATTGAATAATAAAAAAAAAAATTTAGAGAGACTACTATGAATTTCTACTTTCAATATAATCATCTCACACAATAATGTTCTTCACACTAACTGAGTAAACACTACTTCGACATACCCCAATAATAAATGTCCAAGTTTCCGTTCATCTCCTAATAATAGAAAAGTCATAAGTCATGCAGAACAAAGAATCAACAATAGGCCGAAACATCTAATCTCTTATTCCAGCACAAAGTCATGATCATGAAATTGTACCACAGTCCATAACTCAAATACAGTACTGTACACTTGTTAACTATCAATCACTTATTCACTAAAGCCCTATCAGGTAACTTGTCAGAAACAATAAAATGAACACTTATTATTATTATTATTATTATTAAATGCTAAGCTACAACCCTAGTTGGAAAAGCAGGATGCTATAGGCCCAGGGGCCCCAACAGGGATAATAGCTCAGTGAGGAAAGGAAACAAGGAAAAATAAAATATCCTAAGAACAGTGATAATATTAAAATAAATATTTCCTATATACATACATACATATACCAAGGCACTTCCCCCAATTTTGGGGGGTAGCCGACATCAATAAATGAAACAAAACAAAAAAGGGGACCTCCACTCTCTACGTTCCTCCCAGCCTAACAAAGGACTCAACCGAGTTCAGCTGGTACTGCTAGGGTGCCACAGCCCACCCTCCCACATTATCCACCACAGATGAAGCTTCATAATGCTGAATCCCCTACTGCTGCTACCTCCGCGGTCATCTAAGGCATCAGAGAAAGCAGCAGGGCCCACTGGAACTGCGTCACAATCGCTCGCCATTCATTCCTATTTCTAGCACGCTCTCTTGCTTCTCTCACATCTATCCTCCTATCACCCAGAGCTTCCTTCACTCTATCCATCCACCCAAACCTTGGCCTTAGTCTTGTACTTGTCCCATCAACTCTTGCATTCATCACCTTCTTTAGCAGACAGCCATTTTCCATTCTCTCAACATGGCCAAACCACCTCAACACATTCATATCAACTCTAGCTGCTAACTCATTTCTTACACCCGTTCTCACTCTCACCACTTCGTTCCTAACCCTATCTACTCGAGATACATCAGCTATACTCCTTAGACACTTCATCTCAAACACATTCAATTTCTGTCTCTCCATCACTTTCATTCCCCACAACTCTGATCCATACATCACAGTTGGTACAATCACTTTCTCATATAGAACTCTCTTTACATTCATGCCCAACCTTCTATTTATTACTACTCCCTTAACTGCCCCCAACACTTTGCAACCTTCATTCACTCTCTGACGTACATCTGCTTCCACTCCACCATTTGCTGCAACAACAGACCCCAAGTACTTAAACTGATCCACCTCCTCAAGTAACTCTCCATTCAACATGACATTCAACCTTGCACCACCTTCCCTTCTCGTACATCTCATAACCTTACTCTTACCCACATTAACTCTCAACTTCCTTCTCTCACACACACTCTTTCCTATATAAACTATAAAAACTTTAACAGAACAAAAGGAAGAGAAATTAGATAGAATAGTGTGCCCGAGTGTACCCTCAAGCAAGAGAACTCTAACCCAAGACAGTGGAAGACCATGGTACAGAGGCTATGGCACTACCCAAGACTAGAGAACAATGGTTTGATTTTGGAGTATCCTTCCCCTAGAAAAGCTGCTTACCATAGCTAAAGAGTCTCTTCTACCCTTACCAAGAGGAAAGTAGCCAATGAAGAATTACAATGTAGTAGTTAACTCCTTGGGTGAAGAAGAATTGTTTAGTAATCTCAGTGTTGTCAAGTGTATGAGGACAGAGGAGAATCTGTAAAGAATAGGCCAGACTATTCGGTGTCTGTGTAGGCAAAGGGAAAGAACCGTAACCAGAAAGATTGTCTTCACTATCGAGATTCTGGGAATATGCGTAGAAGCTGCGGATGACTGCTGCTTAGAAGCAGAGGCGCCAGAGACTGCTAAAGTTACCGCTCTCGCCCAGGTTTCAAACCACGGGACGTCCTTCTCGGACAATGAAGAGCTGGTGATAACTACCAATATCTGCACCTCTATTTTATCTCTTTATTAATAGCTATGTGATCTATTTGAATTTATAATTGCAACATGGAGAAGTACATGTATATTAATGGATGTCCTCATGCTGGTAAAGAGTAGCCCGGATAACAAGATTGTTTTGTTGAACAAAAAGTTATAAAATGTCCCCCATTTTCATTTGCAACTTCGCCAACTTCCAGCTTTAGCATTGAAGTGGTCAATCACAATTTTCATATCTCTCTCTGGGATCTCATCTATTACACTCTGCAGTTCTTCATAGTATTCATCTTTCCTCTCTCCAGGGGAATCATTTGTTGGGGTATAGCAAACTATAATACTCACATTGCACTGCTCTAATTTAAAATTTGCAAGAGAAAGTCTACTATTTACAGTTCTCCATTCCATTAATGCCATTTCTGCTCTTGGTATCAACATCATTCCTACCCCTTCTTTTCCAACTCCATCTGATCTTCCTGAGTAGATATAGGTATTACCTTGGTCTAAGATTTCTTTATCAATCCCCTTACAACGTGTTTCAGTTAAGGCCAAGATATCCAAACTATAATTCATAAATTCATTCTCCACTTGCTTTAACTTCCCAATCTGATTTATGGTTCTAAAATTCCAATTACCAATTTTCAATTTTTCTTTAGTGTTTATAAACCGGGAGATTCTTGGTACCCTGCTACGTCCAGGACTGGGACCCCTTCTGTCATTTTTGCATTCCATAGATGGACTAAATCCATAGAGGATTCACTGGCCAAATTAATCATAGGATAGCCAGTTCCCTGTGATGCGGACTGCTTACCTAACTAAGGCAAGTGACACCAGCCGGTCCATACTAATTCCAGTAAGATCATCTGCCTGGCATCAGGAGTAATAGCCTAAAAGACATCTTGTCTATCACCTTAAACCCAACAGTTTGCAGTACAGTACATTTATCAATGCATTTTAGGAATTCTTATAGTCTATCTGCTGATGAGAAGAATTTAACAAAAATAATATAAACCAAAAGTTATTGAAACCGCAATCTTTTTCAATAATATTGCCCTTAAAATTGGGACTATTTCCACATAACAGTATTAATAATAACAAGAACAACAAATGAATGAAACAAATACAGTCTGGATGAAATTCTTTACTATTAGAAACTAAATTGGCTTTGGATTCAAAAGCAACTTCTTTGATGTTAAAGCTTGAACCAGAGTTCAAGATGGACATTCTTAAATTGTCTTTTTTGATGCTAGACCACAAGAGTAAACCATGCAAAGCTCAACTTTCAAGTGATGAAAATCAAACGGTAAATTATTTAATGTGAGAAAATACAAAAGAAATTTTACAAAAATGTTATTTTTATAATAAAATAAATTTTTGAATATACTTACCCGGTGATTATAATAGCTGCAACTCTGTTGCTCGACAGAAAACTCTAAGGTAAAATTCGCCAGCGATCGCTACACAGGTTGCGGGTGTGCCCAACAGCGCCATCTGTCGTCCAGATACCCAGTACTCAATGTAAACAAAGAACTCAATTTTCTCCTCGTCCCACTGCGTCTCTATTGGGGAGGAAGGGAGGGTCCTTTAATTTATAATCACCGGGTAAGTATATTCAAAAATTTATTTTATTATAAAAATAACATTTTTCAATATTTAACTTAGCCGGTGATTATAATAGCTGAATCACACCCAGGGGGGTGGGTAGAGACCAGCAAAATATGTTTACATTATTATGAGCTAAAAATTTTTATTTCATTTTAGAAGTTATCAAAATAACAAAAACAAAATAAATAGGTACCTGGTAAGGAAGTCGACTTGAACAATTACTCTGCCTTTTTAAGTACGTCTTCCTTACGGAGCCTCGCGATCCTCTTAGGATGCTGATCGACCCCTAGGATCTGAAGTATCAAGGGTTGCAACCCATACAACAGGACCTCATCAAAACCCCTAATCTAGGCGCTTCTCAAGAATTTGACTTTGACCACCCGCCAAATCAACTAGGATGCGAAAGGCTTCTTAGCCTTCCGGACAACCCAAAAACAACAATAAAAACATTTCAAGAGAAAGATTAAAAAGGTTATGGAATTAGGGAATTGTAGTGGTTGAGCCCTCTCCCACTACTGCACTCGCTGCTACGAATGGTCCCAGAGTGTAGCAGTCCTCGTAAAGAGACTGGACATCCTTAAGATAAAAAGACGCGAACACTGACTTGCTTCTCCAATAGGTTGCGTCCATTATACTTCGCAGAGATCTATTTTGTTTAAAGGCCACGGAAGTTGTTACAGCTCTAACTTCGTGTGTCCTTACCTTCAGCAAAGCTTGGTCTTCCTCACTCAGATGGGAATGAGCTTCTCGTATTAACAGTCTGATAAAATAGGATAAAGCATTCTTTGACATGGGCAAAGATGGTTTCTTAACTGAACACCATAAAGCTTCAGACAGGCCTCGTAAAGGTTTAGTTCGTTTTAAATAGAACTTAAGAGCTCTCACAGGGCATAAGACTCTTTCTAGTTCATTTCCAACCATATTCGATAAGCTTGGAATATCGAACGATTTCGGCCAAGGTCGAGAAGGCAGCTCGTTTTTGGCTAGAAAACCAAGTTGTAGAGAACATGTAGCCGTTTCAGATGAAAATCCGATGTTCTTGCTGAAGGCATGAATCTCACTGACTCTTTTAGCTGTGGCTAAGCATACCAGGAAAAGAGTCTTTAAGGTGAGATCTTTTAGGGAGGCTGATTGTAGCGGCTCGAACCTGTCTGACATGAGGAATCTTAGTACCACGTCTAAATTCCAACCAGGTGTAACCAAACGACGCTCCTTCGTGGTCTCAAAAGACTTAAGGAGGTCCTGTAGATCTTTATTGTTGGACAGATCTAAGCCTCTGTGACGGAAGACTGATGCCAACATGCTTCTGTAACCCTTGATAGTGGGAGCTGAAAGAGATCGTTCTTTCCTCAGGTATAAGAGGAAGTCAGCTATTTGGGTTACAGAGGTACTGGTCGAGGATACAGATACTGACTTGCACCAGTTTCGGAAGACTTCCCACTTCGATTGGTAGACTCTAAGGGTGGATGTTCTCCTTGCTCTAGCAATCGCTCTGGCTGCCTCCTTCGAAAAGCCTCTAGCTCTCGAGAGTCTTTCGATAGTCTGAAGGCAGTCAGACGAAGAGCGTGGAGGCCTTGGTGTACCTTCTTTACGTGTGGCTGACGTAGAAGGTCCACCCTTAGAGGAAGAGTTCTGGGAACGTCTACTAGCCATCGAAGTACCTCGGTGAACCATTCTCTCGCGGGCCAGAGGGGAGCAACTAGCGTCAACCTTGTCCCTTCGTGAGAGGCGAACTTCTGCAGTACCTTGTTGACAATCTTGAACGGAGGGAATGCATATAGGTCTAGATGTGACCAATCTAGGAGAAAGGCATCTATATGAACTGCTGCTGGGTCCGGGATTGGTGAGCAATATATTGGGAGCCTCTTGGTCATCGAGGTTGCAAAGAGATCTATGGTTGGCTGGCCCCAGGTGGCCCAAAGTCTCTTGCATACATCCTTGTGGAGGGTCCATTCTGTTGGAATGATTTGTCCCTTCCGACTGAGACAATCTGCCATGACATTCAAGTTGCCTTGGATGAACCTCGTAACTAGCGAAATGTTTAGACCTTTTGACCAGGTGAGGAGGTCCCTTGCGATCTCGTACAACGTCAGTGAGTGGGTCCCTCCTTGCTTGGAGATGTACGCCAAAGCCGTGGTGTTGTCCGAGTTCACCTCCACCACTTTGCCTTGAAGGAGAGACTTGAAGCTTTTCAAGGCCAGATGTACTGCCAGTAGCTCCTTGCAGTTGATATGCATTGTCCTTTGACTCGAGTTCCATATTCCCGAGCATTCCCGACCGTCTAATGTCGCGCCCCAGCCTACGTCCGATGCGTCCGAGAAGAGAACGTGGTTGGGAGTCTGAACAGCCAGGGGCAGACCCTCTCTGAGGCTGATACTGTCCTTCCACCATGTCAGGCAAGACTTCATCTTCTCGGAAACGGGGATCGAGACCGCTTCTAGCGTATTGTCCTTTTTCCAGTGAAATGCTAGGTGATATTGAAGAGGACGGAGGTGTAGTCTTCCTAATGACACGAACTGTTCCAGGGATGATAGCGTCCCTATCAGACTCATCCACTTCCTGACTGAACATCGTTCCTTCTTCAGCATGTTCTGGATGCATAACTGGGCTTGGCTTGTTCTGGGGGCCGACGGAAAAGCCCGAAAAGCTAGACTGTGAATCTCCATCCCTAAATATACAATAGCTTGGGATGGGACCACTTGTGACTTTTCCATATTGACAAGGAGACCCAATTCCTTGGTCAGATCTAGAGTCCACTTTAGATCCTTCAGACAGCGACGACTGGAAGAAGCTCTGAGAAGCCAGTCGTCCAAATAGAGGGAGGCTCGGATGTCCGCTAAATGAAGGAATTTGGCTACATTCCTCATCAGCCTCGTAAACACAAGAGGAGCTGTGCTTAGGCCAAAGCACAGGGCTTGAAACTGGTAGACAACCTTTTCGAAAACGAATCTTAGAAAAGGTTGGGAGTCCGGGTGGATGGGGACGTGGAAGTAGGCGTCCCTTAGGTCTAACGAGACCATCCAGTCTTCCCTTCTGACCGCTGCTAGAACCGACTTTGTGGTCTCCATGGAGAACGTCTGCTTTGTGACAAAGACATTCAGCGCACTGACGTCTAGCACCGGCCTCCACCCTCCTGTCTTCTTTGACACCAAGAAGAGACGGTTGTAGAATCCCGGGGTTTGATGGTCCAGGACTTTGACTACCGCTCCCTTCTCTAGTAAGAGAGACACTTCCTGTTTCAATGCTCGTCTCTTGTCTTCCTCTCTGTACCTGGGGGAGAGATCGATGGGAGACGTTGCTAGAGGGGGTTTTCGTACAAACGGGATCTTGTACCCCTCTCTGAGCAACTTCACAGATTGTGCATCTGCGCCTCTCTTTTCCCAGGTCTGCCAGAAGTTCTTGAGTCTGGCTCCCACTGCTGTCTGAAGAAGCTGGCAGTCAGACTCTGCCCTTAAAGGACTTGGTTCCTTTCTTCTTTCCACGTCTCCCTTCGGCACGAGCACCTCCTCTGCTGGAGGCTCTGCCACGAAAGGGCGGAATAAAACGTGACGCTGGAGTGTCCATCCTTGGTCTAGCTGACAAGGTAGGCAAAGGGGTGGCTTTGCGAGCAGAGGACGCAACAAGATCGTGAGTATCCTTCTGTATCAAAGAAGCGGCAATCTCCTTAATCAGGTCCTCTGGAAAAAAGGCACTTGGAAAGAGGAGCAAACAGAAGTTCGGATCTCTGGCATGGTGTAACTCCAGCTGAAAGGAATGAGCAGAGGTTTTCACGCTTCTTAAGGACTCCGGACACGAAAGATGCAGCAAGCTCATTAGACCCATCACGTACGGCCTTGTCCATGCAGGACATAATGAGCAATGAAGTCTCCTTCTCCATCGGAGAGATCTTTCTACTAAGAGCTCCTAGACACCAGTCTAGGAAGTTAAAAACCTCGAAGGCTCTATAGATACCTTTCAAAAGGTGGTCCAGGTCCGAAGATGACCAACATATTTTTGAGCGTCTCATGGCTAGGCGGCGGGGAGAGTCTACAAGACTTGAGAAGTCGCCCTGGGCAGAGGCAGGAACTCCTAAGCCGAGAACTTCTCCCGTGGCATACCAGACGCTCGATCTAGAAGAGAGTCTAGCAGGGGGAAACGTAAAAGCTGTCTTCCCTAAACTCTTTTTGGACTGCAGCCATTCTCCTATCACCCGCAAAGCTCTCTTGGACGAGCGTGCGAGGACGAGTCTAGTAAAGGCAGGGGTGGTTGACGGCATGCCTAACACAAACTCTGACGGAGGAGAACGCGGAGCCACAGACACAAACTGGTCCGGAAACATCTCTTTGAACAGGGCCAAAACTTTCCTAAAGTCCAAAGAGGGTTGCGTAGACTTAGGCTCGTCCAGTTCTGAATGCGGTTCATCTACGTGTGCAGCACCATCATCATCAGAAAGTCCCTCATCCGAGTATTGATGAGGAAGCGGCAACGGAGTGGGTAACGGCTGGATAGCTGAGTCCGGTCGCACGGGTGCATGCGTGACTGAGCCGGACGCAACGTCATGGAACTGTTGCCCAGTCTGTGAGCTGGCAACAACCATAGCAGCGCGGGGACGCACAGCGTCTACTCCAGACTGTCTAGACTGATGTGGGTGCGCAGTGGCAACCACACTGGGTTGCGGAGGTTGACGCACCGCGTCAAAACAAAACAACTCTGACGGTTGTTGAACCTCACGGACGTCAACGGATACCTCCGTGCGTCGCTGAACGTCAACATGCGGCTGGCAGATCACACTGGCACGCATGGGTGGCGGAACTCTCTCAACTGGAGTGCGTGAGAAGGTTACCTCAGCGTCCCCAGGACGCACAACCGATCGTGTGGGTGGTTGTAGGCAAGGAGCTGCACTAGCTACTGGTGCGGCAGCAACCTTCTCCGCACGAAAGTCCTGCATAAGCGACGTTAGTTGCGACTGCATGTCTTGCAGTAAAGACCACTTAGGGTCTACAGGAGCAGGTGCGGCGACAGACAGTGTAACTGTCTGAGGCGGTACCGCTTTGCCTCTCTTAGGAGGTGAGCAGTCATCGGATGACTGCAGCGAGTCCGAACTGACCCAGTGGCTACAGCTGGGCCGTTGGACTTGCGCGGAAGGGACCGACTTGCGCTTTAACGGTCGTGAGACCTTGGTCCAATGTTTCTTGCGAGAAACCTCTTCCGCAGACGAGGTATAAATGGGCTCTCTCGTCTTTGTTAGGCAGGGGCGATCTTGGGTAGATACGCCCGATACCACGGAGGAAACGTCTGTTCGCTGATTAAAGCCTCTCGAACCCATTTGTCGTACGACATTGCTTCTCCCCTGGACTTGGGAGCTTGCAAGAGGTCCCGGACTAGGAGGACGACAGGCACGAACAGACGAACCCTCAAGCGCAACACTATCCACAACACTATCACTCACTTTAACACTTCCCACTGCACTTTTACACTTCAGCTCCTTCACATCCGCCATGAGCTGATTACGGTCACTAGCCAGGGACTCAACTCTCTCACCCAGAGCTTGGATGGCACGCATCATATCAGCCATCGAAGGTTCCTGAGTGCCAGAAGGGGGATTAGGAGCAACCACTACAGGGGAATGAATAGGTTGTGGGGCATGAGGAGAGGAAATGTCAATAGAACGAGAGGAACTTCTCCTAACTCTATCTCTCTCTAGCCTACGTGTATATTTTTGGAATTCGATAAAATCGAATTCCGAAAGCCCAACGCACTCCTCACATCGATCTTCCAATTGACAGGTTTTATCCCGACAATTGGAACAAACAGTGTGAGGGTCGATAGAGGCCTTCGGAAGACGCCTTGAACAGTCCCTAGCATTGCACTTCCTAAATTTTGGGACTTGTGAAGGGTCAGCCATTTTGAATTGGTCAAAGGGAAATTCAAAAACTATCAAAAAGTCATCAACAAAGAATCCGTAATCAAAAAGAGTTCAAGGAATTGCGAAGAGAAAGCCTGCACAGCGAAAGCTCAAAACTAGAATAGTGTACTTCACCAATTAGTTGTGAAAACAAATCCAGTTTAGCAACAGCGAATAAGCACGTCTTGTCGGGAGCACGACAGAGAGAAAATTGAGTTCTTTGTTTACATTGAGTACTGGGTATCTGGACGACAGATGGCGCTGTTGGGCACACCCGCAACCTGTGTAGCGATCGCTGGCGAATTTTACCTTAGAGTTTTCTGTCGAGCAACAGAGTTGCAGCTATTATAATCACCGGCTAAGTTAAATATTGAAAAATAATAAATCAATTAAACCCTTACCTTATATGATTTAGGAGGAAAAGTTTCTTTATACAGTTGGGTCCTGTCAGTCAATCAGGAGAATTGATTTCATGATGTTTTTCACAAAAAGCGCTTCAGAAAGGACATGAAGGTCATAGCGAAGCAATGGTTGCTAATTTGCCAATATTGGTCAGCTTGTTGTTTGCCCATGAACTAAAACTGCAGTGGCTATACAGTTGCAAAAATACTGCCACTATTTAAAACTAACACATTTACAATGTCTACCAAACTAAGCAAACTACTTTGTAAGAAGACGTATTCAATCAACTAAATCTAAATCCTGAGGATCTTCGTGCTCCTGAACCAAAAGAGATAACTTGGCAGCCAGTGCTGAACTGAAACTCTCTCGGTACATGGGGCTTATTGTGTCTAACAGTGCATATGGTGTTTCATAGTATGCATCAGATGGTTCACTGTTGTCATCATACTTGGAGCTTACAATTCTGCAAAATAAAGAAAAAACTTGAATTTCAAAACCTTAATCTAAATGGAAAATGAAAATCCTACTCAAAATTAGTTACCTTTCTTCAAGTGAAGCAGGATAAACACAGATATGTTCCCCTGATAACTATTTTAAAGATTCTTTTGCAAATGAGTACAGTAGGTCAACTATCATCTGAGCTCCTAAGTGTACCTAAAATTCTATGCTGTAATAAAGTAATTGAATGCTTTACCTAGATTTTTCACATTATTACTAGTAAAATAACTTCTTAAATATTCCTTGTTTAGACTGTAGGTTATGTATAGTATCATGGAGAATCTATAAATGCTAAACTGTACAATAATAAGAGAAAAATAGATTTCATAATTTCCATATTGGAAAAAATATTGGTTCTTAATTAAAATCAATGATTGGTTCCCTTTCATTAAAAATGGATAAACATAAAAACACACACACTGTGTGTGTGTGTATATGTGTACCAT
Source organism: Palaemon carinicauda (assembly GCF_036898095.1). NCBI lineage: Eukaryota > Metazoa > Arthropoda > Malacostraca > Decapoda > Palaemonidae > Palaemon > Palaemon carinicauda. Next base: position 48,172,732 of record NC_090765.1, on the reverse strand, counting down.
TTACAGCACATGCAAATATCCAAACTAAGGAAGTAAGTTCAGCTTTAAAGCACATAATACTATTTATAATATAAAATTGCAAAGAAAAAATTGCCAATTATCCGAATTTGCTAAAATAAAATAAGCATACTGTATTTTTTAATCAATCAAATTAAAATTTTCTGTTTGCACTGTACAGTATACCATTTCTGACTAGGTTCCATCACACACTAAAAATGGTAAAATGTTTTTCAAGTAGTAATATACTTCTTTTCCAAACTTACAGGGAGTGTGTGACACCAGTCTTAATATGCTGAATATAGTTGAAGCTAGGCACCCATAACCACAGCCTAAGTTGTTTCATCATAACAGGTCCTAATTTTATGCATGCTATGCTATTACTGTAATACTAATTCTTATAACTAATACAAACTTTTAGGAAATGAATATGACAAATTTTTCAAGTAACTTGTATTTTTCTTAGCCATACAAACATGTCCTTTCATTAGGGAGAGTGTTTAAGCACAATCCAGAATCGGTCGCTAAATTTGAATAAAGGGCATTTATCCAACTAGTGCGGGTGCGAGGCAAGAAGCCCAGTCACCTTTCTAGTCGTTAATTTCACACTTTTGATCTTTCAGCCAAAAATTGAGAGGGATGGTTAAGGAGAGAAGTTTGATTAAAGGACTCAGAATTGTATGGCTATGAAAAATACAAATTATATAAACAATTTGACCGTTCCTATGCATCGCATCATACAAACATTCGTCCTTTGATTAGGGACTCACTGCTTGGTGAGCTGGAAGATTTATAATGAAGGTGAGGGTGGAGCCAATAAACCTGACCTCATGAGCCCTGGTCCTCTCTCGTCAGCCTTAAGCTCAAGGACCCGTTTCATAAAGCCAGAAAAAGAGTGATCCTTGACAGGTCCTTCTGGGGGCTGGCAGTGCTAACAAAAAGCGTCTGACACCGAGGCCTGATGTGTCACTTCCTTTCCAGATAGGATTGCACTGACCCCACAGGACAAAAAAGCATCTCCTCTCGATTACCAACCAATGCCTCCTGAAGGGAGGTGATGGAGAAGGACTCAAATATTAGGCACAAAATTGAAGGAGACCTCCTACCCCTCAGTGTGGGTGACTTAATAAGAGAGAGTGTGTAAGTAGACAACTCTTTTCGTCGATATTAAAGTTAGCAGAAAGACAGTTTTGAGTCAGATCCCTGTCTGATAACCTTCTCAAAAGCTTGAATGTGTTACTCGTAAGAGCCTTGAGGACCAAGGTAATGTCCCAATCCGGGGGCCTGAAATTTTGGAGTGGGCAAGACTGTTCGAAGACCCTCATGAGCATAGACAACTCCCAGGATGCAGAGAGGTCTATGCCCTTCAGTTGGAAGACTATACTCAAGGCTGATGGGTAGCCTTTGACAGCTGCGACCGAGAGCTGCTTCTACCCACGAAGGAAGACTAGGAAATCCGCTATCTATGCTAGAGTTGCTCCGACTGGAGAAATATCCCTTCTACGAAACCAATTGCAGAAAATGGCCCACTTAGCTTGGTAGACAGCTGCATTGAACCTCTGGAGGTACCTACACATCTGTGCAGTGCCTCGCGAAAGGAGGAGGTGCTGAATAATCTTCACCCGCGATGAGCCAAAGACTCCACGGCTTGATGGTACCTCTGGAGTTGCAGATAACAAAGAATTGTGGGCCAAAGGAATAGTTCTCTCAGGATTTAGACCACAAGAACAAAAAGTTGGGGATAACATTCGGCATGAGACCATCTGGGAGCCACCAAGCACATCATGAGTCCTGGTGTAATCAATACTGTTGATTACCGGCCGGATCAGTCTGAAAGGCAAAAAGGCATACACATCCAGGTAATCATAAGGGTGTTGGAAGGAGTCTTCAAACACTGTACAAAGTTGTGGAACGAGAGAGCAGAACATGGGGAGCTTCGTGTTCACCCACCACAGGGCAAGAAGCTTTTTGCTACCAAACGATACAGAGACCACCATGGTTTTACAATCTGTCCTAGGTGACAGTGTGTGTCTACTAGTACATTCTTCATGCCAAGAATGTACTTTGCTGACAACTCAATGGCGTGAAATGTCGCCAAAATGTGCATTCGCTTCGTCAGCTCACTAAGAGGCGCAGTCCGCAAAACCATTACAGCATCTCAAGGACATTGATGTGCATATGTCTTCCTTCTACAGTCCATAACCCAGAGACAACCAAGTCGTCTAGGTGTGCTTCCCACCCCTACTTTGATGCATCTGAGAACTGTTGCATGTCTGAAGGTGGTGAGTCAAGTGGGACTTCCCTGGTGAGGTTGTCCTTGTCGAGCCACTAGGTCTGTTCATCTCAAGCTCCTGTCTCACTGAACAAGGAGAGGGGGATTCCTGTCGGCTAAGCAGTGATCTTTTAGAAACCAATAAGGGAATCTCTGGTGAAGTAGCCAGTGAGGAACAAGCTTCTCCAACGAGGAAAGGTGGCTGAGAAGACATTGTCAGCGCTGAGCTCGTACTTCTGTCTTGGACAGAAATAACCATGTAACCTCCCTGAGACTGCTGATACAATCGTCTGTAGGAAACTCTTTCGTTGCTGCCATGTCTATCAGCATACTCAGGTACTTCAACCTCTGCTTGGGTATGAAATTCTACTTCTCCCAATTTACCACAATCCCTGGTTTCCAGCAAAATGCAAGAATCTGAACTCATTCCTGAAGCAATTGCCTCTCCGAGGAGGTCAGGATTATACCAGTGGTCAAAATACATCAGCAAACGTATCCCTCGTGAGAGGGCCCAGCTGACTACTAAGGTGAACACTCGAGTGAACTCTTGGGGAGACATAAATATTCAGCAGCAAAGAGTCTTGAACTGGTACACAGTACCGTAGAGAGAAAACCAGAGGTACTTTCAAGAGGACTGATGAGCAGGCAATTGAAAGTATACATCGTTCAGGTCTACAAAAAGCATGAAATCTCACTCTATGACGGAAGATAGCATAGACTGTACCGTCTCCATTCTGAAATATGTTTGATGAACAAAATTGTTCAGAGAAGAGAGGTCGATGACTGGTCTCCAGCCCTGTGTTGCCTTCTCCACTGGGAGGAGTCAACTGTAGAAGCCAAGAGACTCGTCTCGAACGACTTCTCTAACATCCCTTCTGCCTCTTCCCACAAGGCCAGGGCTTTCATGGATGTTGGATGTTCCATTGGAAACTCAATTGAAACTAGAGATAGGAGGGCCAGTGGTCATGGAAGGGTAGCTCAGCCTTGTGTCTCTGCCAAGTCACCCAATGATGAAACAAGCATCCCCTTACTCTCTGCAGTGGTAGAGGGGGAACGCCAGCATCAGCGATTTTCTCTCCCTCGCTTTTTCCCACCACCACACTTCCTCAAAAAAATGGGTTGGCATACTTGAAAAAGCTGTGCGCACACAGGTTCTTTTCTAAAAAAAAAAAAAAAAAAAAGGTTGTGGGAGCTGTGGGCAAAGGTCTCGAAGTGGATACGGGGCCTTTCCTCAATCCCAAACCTGCAGGATTGGCCGCAACCCTTTACGAAAGCCAGAGGCCCTTGAAAGAGGCAGCACAGTGGATCAGGGAGTCCTGCTAAGCAGTCCTCCATGACTCTACCATTGCCTGCACAAAACTCTCCAACAGGAGAGAAACGAGAAATGACTGAATCCCACCTTCTCAAAACCCAATTAGCCCACAGGTTTTCTGCCTGGTGGGAGAAAAAAAAGTGACTGCCTTACCACCCAACAACACAATGCTCTTGTACTTCTCCATAACACAGGAGTGTGCGCAAGGGGTGAGGTGAATGCACCCTGGTACTACTGTAGACAACTGAGTGCTGGTGAACATCTGAGCGTGAGCACACTATGGGGTGCTAACAACTAGGTGAGTTAAAGCAAGCATGGGAATCAACTTCATGTGAGAGTTCTTCTTCAGAGTGAACAGGAAAGTGAGTGCAGACTGAGGGGTACGTGCGCATTGGTGAGTAGCACGCACAAACTGAAGAGCACACAAAAACCTGAGGATTAGCCTTATGTGAGAGCTCTTCTTCTGAGTGAACAGGTGAGTGCATGCATGCTGAAGAGTACTTGCGAATTAACGAGCAGGCATGAAAAAAGAGGATCAACCACGTGTGAGAGCTCTTTAGAAAAATTGGAAGAGGAAGTATAATCTGGGGTATACGTAGGTGCAAGGACTCTCATAGTGCTTTCAAGTTTTGTCTCGTCCTCTGAATTGGTAAGACTCCAAAGAACCATCCCAAAAGGGGTGTGGGCATGCTTTGTGCTCTCAGATAGGGAAGGTTTCCAAGAGAAACTGTAGGAAACTTTGTCACGCTGTGTGAAGGAGGGGCAGCAGGCTGTGCACGGAAGCACTCTTTTACTTACAGTAAAGGGACAGATTCCAGAGATTCCTCTGCAGATGAACAGGTTAAAATCAAATGGATGAGGAGATGAAGGAAACAGCTTCCTATCTTTCCTTTAACTGGAGGTGAAGGAGCTATCGAAGGGGAGGACCAGTCGTCAACTACACCAACAGTAATCCTAGCTTGGCTAGAAGGGGTCATGTCATATGAAATAGCAGTAGGAAACTGGAAAGTCCTAGCGAGGGCTTGCAGCAGTCTTAACGAGGAAAATATGCCCTTCATTCCTTAAGGACACAGCGTCTTTAGGGCCAAGTCATCGTCAGTCACATCAGGCTTGCTACGGACTGAAGGACGGAGGATTCCTGATTAACTAGGGGAATCAGACATAACTCCTTCACATGCAGCCATAAGATACAGAAGTTCCTGGTCGTCATCCTTCTTCGCCTTCCCTTCGCCAATGGGAGATGTTGAAGGGTTGGAAGGTAGAACACCTGAGAGCAAAAGAAGAGCACCAGTGGATTTCTTCATTTAACTTCTTCCTCCTCTTGCCAAATTCCACCCATTACGGCAATGGCTATTCATTACAAAGGGATGATTGCAAACAATCATGGCCCCCTACAAAAAGGTCCCAAGGAATAGGGATCAACATTGGTTTTGCTCATAAAGATGCCGTACTCACGGCCAGGGACTCCGGGGCAGGATCACATGTCCACGCATTGTTTATCCATTCCAGAAAATATCAACCAAACATACTGCAAAGATAAAAAGAAAATTAATACAGCAAAGTTAGGAACACCGACAGTACATCCATACTGCTCGGCGGCTGAAATAAAGTGGCTATTCAGTTAGCTTACAGGGAGGCAGGGCTTTCCCAACACCCTCTGGTAACTACTGATATCACATCATAAATTTTAACAGCCAAATTCCAGGTTTGTTGAAATCATACTTCCATTAAAGAATGATAGTTTGCATTCAGATGGGAACAAAAGAGGTTTTAAAGGCCCACTGTTACAAACTAATTTGCTTGTGCAACTAAATAGCTGTATCTTTTGGCTGATTTTGTATCATTATCAATGGAAAGGAAAAATGTTATTTTCATTAGTAAAATAAATTTTTGAATATACTTACCCGATAATCATGTAGCTTTTAACTCCGTTGCCCGACAGAATTCTACGGGAGGGATACGCCAGCTATCACTATACTAGAAGGGGGTGTACTCACCAGCGCCACCTGTGGCCAGGTACTGCAGTACTTCTTGTTGACATCACCTCACTTTTTCCTCGGTCCACTGGTTCTCTATGGGGAGGAAGGGTGGGTCAATTAAATCATGATTATCGGGTAAGTATATTCAAAAATTTATTTTACAAATGAAAATAACATTTTTCAATATTAAACTTACCCGATAATCATGTAGCTGATTCACACCCAGGGGGGTGGGTGAAAACCAGTGTACATGACTAAAGGATAGCTAAGTATCCCGTATTTCATATAATCAGTTATCTCAGAATAACAATGAAATAATAAGTACCTGGTAAGGAAGTCGACTTGAACCGTTACTCTGCCTTTATTAAGTTCGTCTTCCTTACTGAGCGCAGCGTTCCTCTTAGGAGGCTGAATCAACTCAAAGGTGCTAAAGTATACAGGGCTGCAACCCATACTAAAGGACCTCTACACAACCTCTAACCCAGGCGCTTCTCAAGAATGAATTGACCACCCGCCAAATCAAAAAGGATGCGGAAGGCTTCTTAGCCTACCGTAACAACCCAAAAAACAACAATAAAAGCATTCAAGAGAAAGGTTAAAAAGGTTATGGGATTAAGGGAATGTAGTGGCTGAGCCCTCACCTACTACTGCACTCGCTGTTACGAATGGTCCCAGGGTGTAGCAGTTCTCGTAAAGAGACTGGACATCTTTAAGATAAAATGATGCAAACACTGACTTGCTCCTCCAATAAGTTGCATCCATAATGCTCTGCAGAGAACGGTTCTTATTAAAGGCCATCGAAGTGGCTACGGCTCTCACTTCGTGGGTCCTTACCTTCAGCAAAGCAAGGTCTTCATCCTTCATGTGAGAATGGGCTTCTCTAATCAGAAGCCTTATATAATACGAAACTCCGTTTTTGGACATGGGCATCGAAGGTTTCTTGATTGCACACCATAAGGCTTCTGACTGTCCTCGTATAGGTTTTGACCTATTAAGATAATATTTCAGAGCTCTGACAGGGCAAAGAACTCTTTCTAGCTCGTTACCTACCATGTTGGAAAGGCTAGGAATTTCAAACGATCTAGGCCAAGGACGTGAAGGAAGTTCATTCTTAGCTAAGAACCCGAGCTGTAAAGAACATGTTGCAGATTCGGATGTGAACCCAATGTTCTTGCTGAAGGCATGAACCTCACTGACTCTTTTAGCTGTTGCAAGGCAGACGAGGAAAAGTCTTGAGGGTAAGGTCCTTGAAGGAAGCTGACTGGAGAGGTTCGAACCTAGGAGACATAAGGAACCTTAAGACTACGTCTAGATTCCAGCCTGGAGTGGGTAAACGACGTTCTTTAGAAGTCTCAAAAGACTTAAGGATGTCTTGAAGGTCCTTGTTGGAAGAAAGGTCCAAACCTCTGTGGCGGAGAACTGAAGCCAACATACTTCTGTACCTTTAATCGTAGGAGGCGAAAGGGATCTCTCATTCCTTAGATGTAATAGGAAGTCAGCTATTTGGGTTACAGAGGTATTGGTAGAGGAAACTGCATTGGCTCTACACCAGCTTCGGAAGACTTCCCACTTGGATTGGTAGACTCTACGAGTGGATACCCTCCTTGCTCTGGCAATCGCACTGGCTGCCTCCTTCGAAAAGCCTCTAGCTCTAGCGAATCTTTCGACAGTCTGAAGGCAGTCAGACGAAGAGCGTGGAGGTTTGGGTGCACCTTGTCTACGTGAGGTTGACGTAGAAGGTCCACTCTTAGAGGGAGAGTCCTGGGGACGTCGACCAGCCATTGTAGTACCTCTGTGAACCATTCTCTTGCAGGCCAAAGGGGAGCAACCAGCGTCAGCCGTGTCCCTTCGTGCGAGACGAACTTCTGAATGACTCTGTTGATGATCTTGAACGGTGGGAATGCGTAAAGGTCGAGATGGGACCAATTCAGCAGAAAAGCATCCACATGAACTGCTGCTGGGTCTGGAACTGGGGAACAGTACAAAGGAAGCCTCTTGGTCATGGAGGTGGCAAACAGATCTATCGTAGGCTGACCCCACAAGGTCCAAAGTCTGTTGCACACGCTCTTGTGAAGGGTCCATTCCGTGGGGATGACTTGATCTTTTCTGCTTAGGCGATCTGCTGAGACGTTCATGTTGCCCTGAATGAACCTCGTTACTAGAGTGAGGTTTAGACTTCTTGACCAAATGAGGAGGTCCCTTGCTATCTCGTATAGGTTCCTCGAATGGGTCCCTCCCTGCTTGGAGATGTAAGCCAAGGCTGTGGTGTTGTCGGAGTTCACCTCCACCACCTTGCCTAGCAGGAGGGACTTGAAGTTCATAAGGGCCAAATGAACTGCCAGTAGCTCCTTGCAGTTGATGTGGAGCGTTTCCTGTTCCCTGTTCCACGTTCCCGAGCATTCCCGTCCGTTCAAGGTCGCGCCCCAGCCCGAGTCTGATGCATCCGAGAAGAGATGAAGATTGGGGGTCTGAATCGCTAACGATAGGCCCTCCTTGAGAAGGAGGTTGGTCTTCCACCACAAGAGAGTGGTCTTCATCTCTTTGGTGACAGGGATAGAGACTGCTTCGAGCGTCAAATCCTTGTCCCAATGAGCTGCTAGATGGAATTGGAGAGGGCGGAGGTGGAGTCTCCCTAACTCGACGAACAGGGCTAATGATGACAGGGTCCCTGTGAGACTCATCCACTGTCTCACCGAGCAACTGTTCCTCTTCAGCATGCTCAGGATGCAATCTAGGGCTTGGCTTATCCTTGGGGCCGATGGAAAAGCCCGAAAATCCTGACTCCGAATCTCCATTCCCAGGTAAACTATGGATTGGGAGGGAATGAGCTGGGACTTTTCGAAGTTGACTAACAGACCCAGTTCCTTGATCAAGTCCAAAGTCCAGTTGAGACTCTCCAGACAGCGACGACTCGTGGAGGCTCTCGTCTAAGTAAAGGGAGGCTCTGATGTCCGATAAGTGGAGGAATTTTGCAATATTCCTCATCAGATGCGTAAACACCATAGGAGCTGTGCTTAGGCCAAAACACAGGGCTTGGAATTGGTACACAACCTTTCCAAAAACGAATCTCAGGAAAGGTTGGGAGTCTGGATGAATAGGAACGTGAAAGTAAGCGTCTTTCAGATCCAACGAGACCATCCAGTCCTCCTGCCTGACCGCTGCTAGGACCGACTTAGTCGTCTCCATAGTGAACGTCTGCTTGGTGACATAAGCATTGAGCGCGCTGACGTCCAGCACCGGTCTCCAACCTCCTGTCTTCTTGGCTACCAGAAAGAGACGGTTGTAGAAGCCCGGGGATTGATGGTCCCGGACTATAACCACTGCCTTCTTCTGTAACAGGAGCGACACCTCCTGGTGCAACGCTAGCCTCTTGTCCTTTTCCTTGTAGTTGGGAGAGAGGTTGATGGGAGAAGTGGTCAGAGGGGGTTTGCGGCAGAATGGTATCCTGTAACCCTCCCTTAGCCACCTGACAGACTGGGCGTCTGCACCTCTCCTTTCCCAAGCTTGCCAGAAGGTCTTGAGTCTGGCTCCTACTGCTGTCTGGAGAGGAGGAGAGTCAGTGTTTGCCTTTTGAAGTCTTGGGACCTTTCCTAGACCTGCTCCTGGAAGAGTCTGGACGGGAGCTTCCTCGGCTGGGGGCTCTGCCACGAAAGGGCGGAATAAACCTTGTAGCAGGAGTATCAGCCACTGGGGTGCGGAAAGTCCTGGGAGCTGAGGGAGCAACCTTAGTCTTACGAGCTGAAGAGGCCACAAGATCATGAGTGTCCTTCTGAATCAGGGCCGCAGACAAATCCTTGATAAGCTCTTCGGGAAACAAGAACTTAGAAAGCGGAGCAAAAAGGAGTTGAGACCTTTGACAAGGTGTGATGCTGGAAGAAAGAAAGGTGCAAAGTTGCTCCCTTTTCTTAAGAACTCCTGACACAAACATTGAAGCAAGCTCGCCAGACCCATCCCGAATTGCTTTATCCATGCAGGACATTAAAAGCATGGCCGAGTCCTTGTCCGCAGGGGAGGTCTTCTTGCTCAGGGCCCCCAGGCACCAGTCTAGAAAATTGAACATCTCAAAGGCACGAAATACACCCTTTAGGAAGTGGTCTAAATCGGAGAAGGTCCAGCAAACCTTAGAGCGCCTCATTGCTGATCTACGAGGAGAGTCGACCAAACTTGAGAAGTCAGCCTGGGCAGAGGCAGGGACTCCCAAGCCTGGTTCCTCTCCTGTGGCATACCATACGCCCGCCTTAGAAGTGAGCTTAGTAGGTGGGAACATAAAGGAAGTCTTCCCTAGTTGCTGTTTAGACTGCAACCACTACCCTAATATTCTTAAAGCTCTCTTAGAGGACCTAGCAAAGACGAGCTTAGTATAAGTTGACTTAACAGGCTGCATGCCCAGCAAAAACTCAGATGGAGGAGAGCGGGGGGTAGCAGAAACAAAATGGTCCGGGTATACCTCTCTGAAAAGAGCCAGGACCTTACGAAAGTCAATGGGTAGAGGAGAAGACTTCTGTTCTTCCACGTCTGATGAGGGATCCAGGTGCGCAGCTTCCTCCTCAGAAACCTCATCACCAGAGTGTAGCGAAGTGGGAGGAAAAGTAACAGTGGTATGCTGAACAGCAGAATCTGAACAAGCGGGTGCATAAACGCTTGTGGTTTCATCCTCAAGTCTCTGTTGCTGAGTTAAAACCTGAGGTTCAGGCTGCAAAGACTGGTCAAGAAGAGTAGAGGAAGGTAGGCGCATGGGTTGAGGCGGCTGACTCCTAGCATGAGTTTCTTGTCTCAAGAGTTGCGCTTGCTGTAAGGGAGGCGGATGCGCAGTAGCAGATTCCTGAGGAACGAGTTGAGGTTCCTGAGGTGTGAGCTGCGAGAGTTGAGGTAGCGGCTGCGCAGAACGCAGTTCCTGTCTCGCGAGTTGAGGTTCCTGAGGTGCTAGCCTAAGGAGTTGAGGCTCTCGCCTTGAGGAGGGTTGAGGTCGCTGCAGCGAGTGCTGAGGTGGCTGCCTCATGGATGGAAGAGGTTGTCGTACCTCAAGAGAATGTTGCCTCGCTGGTGGAACCGCAAGCGGAAGCGGAGGAAGTAAGGCATAAGACTCCTGCTCCCATTGCTGAGGTTGCCTTAAGGAAGGCGGAGGTTGCTGCACACCGCTGGTAACTGGCAACTCAGTATGCGGTAAGGTATCCTGAGGAACCTCAACTTCGTACGCCTGGCAGACTGGACTGCGGTGAGGCGGAGCAATCGCAGGAGGAGGTGTAACCTTCTCAGCCTGACACTCACGCATTAAGACCGCAAGCTGTGACTGCATGGACTGCAGCAAAGTCATCTTGGGGTCGACAGACGCTAAGGTCTGCTGAGGCAAAGCCTTAACAGAAGATGAGGTCTGTTGCGGCATCACCTTACCTCTCTTAGGAGGTGTGCAGTCACCTGATGACTGCGGAGAGTCAGAGCTAATCCAATGACTGCAACCAGGTTGTAGAACTCTTGAGGTCTGGACTTTGCGTTTGAGAGGTCTTGAGACCTGAGTCCAGCGTTTTCTCCCTGACATTTCTTCTGCAGACGAGTAAAAGACGGGCTCAATCGTCTGCGGGTGGGAGTGACGGTCTCTGTAAGACACGCCCGCAACCACCGAGGATACTTCTGTGCGCCGATCAAGGCCTGCCGAACCCTTTTGCCCTTCGACATTGCTTCTCCCCTGGGCTTGGGAGCTTGCAAGAGGTCCCGGACTGGGAGGACGACTGGCACGCACAGAAGTACCCTCACGCACCACACTGACACTGACACTAGCACTTGGCACCGCACTGACACTAGCACTTGGCACAGCACTGGCACTATCCCCTCCCACTGCACTTTTGACCTTAAGTTCTTTGACTTCTGCCATAAGAGACTTATGATCGCTAACCACCGATTCCACTTTGTCACCTAAAGCCTGAATGGCACGCAAAACAACGGACATATCAGATTGAGTACAAATAGTAGGTTCGGGGGTAGCCACTACAGGGGGAGGAAAAGGTTGAGGATCATGAGGTGAGGAAAAAAGTGAAGAGCGAGAAGAACTCCTCCTAACTCTCTCTCTCTCTAACTTGGTTGAATATTTCAGGAATCGAACAAATTCAAGTTCCGAAAGTCCGGCGCATTCCTCACATTGATCTTCCAACTGACAGGGTCTTTCCCTACAGTCAGAACAAGCGGTGTGAGGATCAACCGAGGCCTTCGGAACACGCCTATTACAAGACCTACATCGTCTATGGGGTGGGGCTTGTGAAAGGTCAGACATCTTGAATCAAAGAGTTAGTCAAGGGGGATTCCAAATCAAGCAAAAAGATCGTTAACCATATAAAAGCTATCTAAGCTAATAAGAAAAGTTTCCAGTATAGCGACAGCTGAAATCTTAGAGAATACTTCACCAAAAACCGTGAACAATACTCCAAAATCATAAGCATATCCCAGAACGTCTTGCCGGAAGCACGACAGAGGAAAAAGTGAGGTGGTGTCAACAAGAAGTACTGCAGTACCTGACCACAGGTGGCGCTGGTGAGTACACCCCCTTCTAGTATAGTGATAGCTGGCGTATCCCTCCCGTAGAATTCTGTCGGGCAACGGAGTTAAAAGCTACATGATTATCGGGTAAGTTTAATATTGAAAATTTTGTTTTCAACCTAATATACTGTAATGCATAAATTTATAGGAATGATATTAGTGGTAACTACATATTATACACACAGACATTCTAAATTTCTCTAAAGCCTGATTTTCAATCTAAAATTTCCGTTATATGTACCTGAAACCTGATGCTGTGAGTTCTATACAATATGTGTTATTTTCCCTGGTAGTGAGGTTGAAGAAGATGGTAGTATTTGAAGAAGGCAGTGATGATATATGAATCTGGCTGACACAATCTTTTACATCTTGAATGACTGCAGAGGCTTCCACATGCCATTCCTCCTCATCATGGACACGTTCTTCTTGATGCTCCATGCTAGGATACTCATGCTAAAACAGAACCAAGAGTTAGATAACATCTAAAGTTTACTCAAGACTTAATTAGGAAAAAGACTTTAAACAAATTTTACAATTTATTAATTATAGAACCACTGCCTTAGATAGTAATACATTTCAATAAAGGTGGATGGCAGGAATGGCACCAGAATTTCTCACCAGCCATACTCATTATTAAGTTTTGCACCTTCTGATATAGGATTACTAGCCCAATTCCTGATGGTGTGAAAAATCTTACTAACATGACAAATTCGTAGATAATTTCCGTTTTTCCCTAACTAATACAAACATTACGTTATTTATTATGGATATTCTTTCGGCCAAGTGGAATGGTTGCCATTTAGACTTTTGGTGCAAGGTGGCAACCCTACCCAGACACTGAGTAGGGGGTAGCTAGGAGTACTAGCCGCCTATATATATACTCACCGAACTGTGATCTAGTCACTTTCTTTTTGGCTGGTAGAGAGCGATTATCTCCTTTCTCTCCTCTTCAAAATTTATCTTGCTAACTTGGTAGGTCTACCCCCAAAGCTGAAAGGCTAACCATAAAAGTACCTGTTATTTGAATCTGGTGTTTAATGCAAATGGTAGCTGTTGAGATCCAGATACTGTACCCATATAGAAAACATATCAGTAAATCAGGAAAAATAGAGCAAGAAATGACAAATTCGTAGATAATTTGTATTTTTCCTAACGATACAAACCTTTAGCTATTTATTAGGGGTATTATTTTTGGTGAAACTGAAAGGACGAGCCATTCAAATTTTAGCGAGGGTTAACTAACCATTCAGCTAATTAGTAGGGGTTAGGCGGGGTAGCTTGCTACCTCTCCCACTCACACACCTGTGATTTAGCTCACTTTGCTTGCAGGTAGGATTTCAAGGGAGGGATAGGGTCAGCAGGTAAGTTTGTATAAATAGCTAAAGGTTTGTATCATTAGGAAAAATACAAATCATCTACGAATATGTCATTTGTTCCGTAACTGGAATACAAACCTACGCTATTTACTCGGGGAGACTCACCCACTAGGAAGTGGACATCCCTGCCAATCTGGCTTTTTGGCTTTACCCGGGGGCTCCTTGCATTGAATATGTTGATACAGTACCAAATATACGGAGTCCCTATACCTCGCTAAACCCTGCTATGTAAGGTCTGCGGCCTACGCAAGCTGTGTGTTGAGATAGGCAGTGTGACTGTCAAGGTGAAAGTTATTCCGAGACTTTGTAAGAAAAACTATTAGGCCAAGACTTTCCAAATACCACTGCGCCAGGGTATGGGGACGCAATAGCATTGACACAATACTAGGTACACATGGGAGCATGTTTTACCTGCAGTGGTTAGGTCAGCTTGTGCAGAGAACCCAGGATGCTGCTTTCCCCATAAGAGGGGAAGATGAAGAAAAGAAAACAGGCCAGTCATTCCTTTTCATTCATGCAGACTAAAGCTGGGTAACAATGCCCTCAACCTTCTGCTACTTGTCCAATAAGGAGCTTGGGGTATACAACCAGCTATTGTGCAGCAACCACAGAACCAATAGAGATCGTATCGAGTTCCTCTGGGTCACGTCTTGCAGGAGAAAGGTTGTGAAAGTCACCTTGAGCATTCACACCCTTTCTTGTAGAACCTGCATCACATAGTAATCTGCTTTGAAGGGCCTGGGGCATAGCTATGACCCTGACGTCATTGTTCAACGTGTTGTATAAGGATCTGGATTCAGAGTGTGATTGATGACTTTCTGAATCTAGCAGAGATGATGTTTTGGAGATCCTCCTCTTGTCTCTCCCAGTGCTGACAAGAGAAGGCACCCGGGTGGGCTGTTGCCATTCTCTTGAGGTAGATCCTCAAACCTCACCCCGGGTACAGTAACAGAGGATCTAGATCGTCAGTTACCGAGTGGAGACTTCTTGTCTAGGATATGTCACCTCTGGAGACTGTGTCTTGGCAACAAGCTCAAGGACAATACTGAACTTTGTCATTCAGCCTTCTCATGAGTGGGCGATGTCGAAAGAGAGACCATGAAGTTCCTTGACTCGTTTTGCCGCAGTCAAAGTGTGTACGAACACTGTCTTCTAAACCAGGTGAAAATTTATTGCCTGGTGAAGTGGATCGTAGGGAGGTCTCCTTAGAGACCGGAGAACTCAAACCATGTTCTGAAAGGAAGGTCTCAATTCTGACTGGGGCAAGGCAAGTTTGTAAGTCCGCATGAGTTAGGAAAGATCTAGCGATGAGAGGATGTCCCTTCCTTTCAGTTTGAAGGTGAGGCTCAAGGTCGAGTGATCGTCTTTACCTGCCGAAACTGAAAAGGGGGTCTTTTTCTCCTGCATATACTCAAGGATTACGCTATCGCTGGATTAAAGGTATAGAGTGAAGAGATACACTTTCCTATGGCACCAACCACAGAAGACATTATACTTTGCCTGGTAGACTGATGATGGGGAATTCCTCAGATATCCAGAAAACCTCTTTGCAACTTATTGCAAAAAAACCTTTTCGAGAGAGGAGGTGCTGGGTATTCTCCAGGCATGCAATCATAGCGAAGCTATAGCTTGTGGTAGATGTCAAAGTGTGGCTGTCAGTGACGTGGAGAGGATTCTCTTGGAGGCTCCATCAAGAGCTGCAGAAGGTTTGGAAACCACTTCGCGTAATGCCATAGCGGAACTATGAGAGACCTTGAGAGGATGACCCATGTTCTAGCCTTGTTGAGTACCCATTTCATCAGGCAAAATGAGGATGAGACGTAAACGTCGTTGTACCCACCGTTGTTGGCATGCCTCTTGCCAGAGAGCCTTGGGGTCTAGGACTGGGGAGCAGTGGAAGCCTGAGGTTCAGGGGCATTGCGAACAGATCCACAGTTGGAGAACCCCATAAAGTCAGGACTTTGTAGGCTACAAGGAGATCCAAAGACCATTCAGTACACCCTATCTGAGATGCTGTGCTCAGACTGTCGGCGAGCACATTCCTCTAGTCTGAAATGAAGCAAGCAGATAGTAGTACCGAGCGGGCTTCGGCCCATCTTAGTATTTATACTGTTAGATGGAAAGAGGCTGCAAGCAAGTTCCTTCTTGCTTGTTGATGTGAGCCACTATATGGTGTTGTCCCTCATCACACCACTGAGTGGCGCATCAAGAACTTATGAGACTGTTGAAGGACCGGAAAGTTGGCCTTCATCTCTTAAGAGATTTAAGTGAAGATACTTTCGGATTCTGTCCAGAGGCCTGAGGTCGTGTGGTGCAGCACGATGGTCCTTCCTCCCTTCTTTTGATGTGTCTAAGCACAGCATCAAGTCTGGGGGGGGGGGGGGGGGATGAGAAGGTTACACCTCCCCGTAGATTCTCGACTGCCACCCATCCCTTAAGGTCCGTCCAATCCTCTGGTTCCACGGGGATCAGAATGTCCGGGGAATTGTTGGCCTGATTCCAATCGAACTTGTGTCGTCACTGGAGAAAACGAATCCTGAAGCGGCCGTTGGAAACTAGACGGGCCAGGGATGATAGCTTGACCAAGGCTGTACAATAAGCTGCCTGAAAATATCAAGAACAGTGAAAATTTGCAGATTTTTAAGAAGTTGAAAACCCACTTATTCACTGAATGCTACGATTTGAATGAAAAGTGCATTAAACAAGATTATAGATGTTAACTCAGCGTGTACGAGGGAGGCCCTGCGGAGCGGGGCCTTGAAGACTACTCACAAGTAAGTAAGTAAGTAAGTGACCCTACCATGCGCCCTGATGGGGTTCATGCTACTCCTTAGAACAGCATCGTTCTGGCAAACATTAACCAATGGTCAAAGGCTGGGTATCATGGAAACAGTGCAGTTGGAGAGTGCTCGCAAGTAGTCAGCTGTCGACAAGCTGCTGATGGGGGCTGTCGATGTCGATCGTCTGCCGATCGCTTTAGTGGATCGGTGTGATGGCGAACGGCGAGTAGCGAGAAGTGTGTTGTTTGCCTTCCGATCTAGGGAACAACAGGCAGAGGTCGACTAGAGAGTCTAAGTTAACTGCCGGTGAACAGTGAACTACCAATCATCAGCGAAATGGCGATCTGTGAGCCGAAGATGGTAACCGACAAGAAGACGAAGGCTGTCTGGTCAGTCAGCCAAGGAAGGCTGGCGAACAATGAGTTGGCTATCGGCTTGGAGCGCCCTGAGAAACAGCAGAATGGTTTAAAGATCGCTAGTTGGTGATCGGCGAGCCACTGACGATCAGAGCTCAGAGCTCTGAAAGGAAGCTTGGAAAGCTGATGATCGAGAACCGTATGGTTAGAGAAACATTCGACAATCGGAGTGTTGAGGTAATCATCGGTGAATGGCGATCTAGTGATCAGCGATTGGAGCATTAGTGAATAGTAAGCAAGCAACAGCTGACTATCGAGGACTGGCGATCGGCGAGCTTGAGATCAGCAAGGTGATGACAGGCTATTAGAGTGCTGGGGGTCAGAGAACAGCGAGAATGAGGTCGATGATCGAAGAAAGACGAGCTAGCAATCGGCGAGCTAGTGATTAGAAAGCTGATGACTGATTATCGACTAGTAATCGGCGATCGGCACGCTAGCAACCGGAGATAGTTAGCAATTGGCAAGACTGGAGGTCAATCATCAGAGAAAGATATAGCTATCAGCGAGCTAGCGATCAGCAAACGGTGATCTAGCGATCAGCCGGTTGATGATTTCTCATTGGTGGAAGACAAGCTAGTAATCGGCAATTGGCGGACTAGTAAACGGCAGTTGGCGAGTTAGTGATCGACGAGCTGGTAACTGGAGATTGGCGAGTTAGTGATCGGCGAGCTGGTAACTGGAGATTGGTGAGTTAATGATAGGCCGTTCGCAATGTCCAGATTGTGTTTGCTGACAGTAGTACTGACCTTTCAAAAAAGTTTTCCCTTTCGTTCTTTTTGCCTTTCACGCGAGTGCACAGGAGAGTGCTGGAGCATTGGGGAACGTTAAGGAGCGCTGGCGCGCTGGAGAGCACTAGAGTGCAGAAAAGCACTGCGCAGGAGAGCACTGACGAGCAAGCAAGCGCTTAAGCACAGGTGAGCACAGGCGAGTGCAGGCAAGCCGAAGAACGCTGTTGCTCAGGCAAGCACAGGTGCGCACGTGAGCGCAGTCGAGCTGGAGAGCGCAGACGAGCTGGAAAATACTGATGTACAGGCAAGTGCTGATGAGCTAGAGAACGCTGGTGCGCAGGCGAGCGCTGACGAGCTGGAGAACATTGGTGCGCAGTCAAGCGCTAACGAGCTGGAGAACGCTGGTGCACAGGTGAGCGCTGACAAGCTGGAGAATGCTGGCGGGCAGGTGAGCGCTGGCGCACAGGTGAGCACAGGCGAGCGCTGGCGCACAGGTGAGCACTGGTGAGCTGGCGCACAGGAGTGTTTGCGAGCTGGAGAGAGCTAACATGTTGCACTATACTAAATAGGTACTAATTTTTTCTATTGTATATTTTGCCTCCCTTTTCCAATTTCCATTATTTCTGGTCTTCTTTAAAACACTGAGCTGGTTTGTAGGACATTACATCTATTGATAAAATTATAGAATGGTACAATAAATGGTTTGTAGAAAATAAGACTGGTTTGTAATATGTTATTTTCATTAGTAAAATAAATTTTTGAATATACTTACCCGATAATCATGTAGCTGTCAACTCCGTTGCCCGACAGAATTCTACGGAAGGGATACGCCAGCTATCACTATACTAGAAGGGGGTGTACTCACCAGCGCCACCTGTGGCCAGGTACTGCAGTACTTCTTGTTGACACCACCTCAATTTTTCCTCGGTCCACTGGTTCTCTATGGGGAGGAAGGGTGGGTCAATTAAATCATGATTATCGGGTAAGTATATTAAAAAATTTATTTTACTAATGAAAATAACATTTTTCAATATTAATCTTACCCGATAATCATGTAGCTGATTCACACCCAGGGAGGTGGGTGAAAACCAGTGTACATGTATATCAAGAAGCTAAGTATCCCGTATTTCATATTATCAGTTATTCAAAATAACAATGAAATTATAAGTACCTGGTAAGGAAGTCGACTTGAACCATTACTCTGCCTTTAATAAGTTCGTCTTCCTTACTGAGCGCAGCGTTCCTCTTAGGAGGCTGAACAACCCTAAGGTGCTGAAGTATAAAGGGCTGCAACCCATACTAAAGGACCTCTACACAACCTCTAACCTAGGCGCTTCTCAAGAACGAATTGACCACCCGCCAAATCAAACAGGATGCGGAAGGCTTCTTAGCCTACCGTAACAACCCAAAAAACAACAATAAAAGCATTCAAGAGAAAGGTTAAAAAGGTTATGGGATTAAGGGAATGTAGTGGCTGAGCCCTCACCTACTACTGCACTCGCTGCTACGAATGGTCCCAGGGTGTAGCAGTTCTCGTAAAGAGACTGGACATCTTTGAGATAAAATGATGCAAACACTGACTTGCTCCTCCAATAAGTTGCATCCATAATACTCTGCAGAGAACGGTTCTGTTTAAAGGCCATCGAAGTGGCTACAGCTCTCACTTCGTGGGTCCTTACCTTTAGCAAAGCAAGGTCTTCATCCTTCATGTGAGAATGAGCTTCTCTAATCAGAAGCCTTATATAATACGAAACTGCGTTTTTGGACATAGGCATCGAAGGTTTCTTGATGGCACACCATAAGGCCTCTGACTGTCCTCGTATAGGTTTTGACCTTTTAAGATAGTATTTCAGAGCTCTGACAGGGCAAAGAACTCTCTCTAGCTCGTTACCCACCATGTTGGAAAGGCTAGGAATTTCGAACGATCTAGGCCAAGGACGTGAAGGAAGTTCATTTTTAGCTAAAAATCCGAGCTGTAAAGAACATGTTGCTGATTCGGATGTGAATCCTATGTTCTTGCTGAAGGCGTGAACCTCACTAACTCTTTTGGCTGTCGCAAGGCAGACGAGGAAAAGAGTTTTGAGAGTAAGGTCTTTGAAGGAAGCTGACTGGAGAGGTTCGAACCTAGGAGACATAAGGAACCTTAAGACTACGTCTAGATTCCAGCCTGGAGTGGACAAACGACGTTCTTTAGAAGTCTCGAAAGATTTAAGGATGTCTTGTAGGTCCTTGTTGGAGGAAAGATCCAAACCTCTGTGGCGGAGAACTGAAGCCAACATACTTCTGTACCCTTTAATCGTAGGAGCCGAAAGAGATCTAACATTCCTAAGATGTAACAGGAAGTCAGCAACTTGGGTTACAGAGGTATTGGTAGAGGAAACTGCATTAGCTCTGCACCAGCTTCGGAAGACTTCCCACTTGGATTGATAGACTCTACGAGTGGATATCCTCCTTGCTCTGGCAATCGCTCTGGCTGCCTCCTTCGAAAAGCCTCTAGCTCTAGCGAGTCTTTCGACAGTCTGAAGGCAGTCAGACGAAGAGCGTGGAGGTTTGGGTGTACCTTCTTTACGTGAGGTTGACGTAGAAGGTCCACTCTTAGAGGGAGAGTCCTGGGAACGTCGACCAGCCATTGTAGTACCTCTGTGAACCATTCTCTTGCAGGCCAAAGGGGAGCAACCAGCGTCAGCCGTGTCCCTTCGTGAGAGACGAACTTCTGAATGACTCTGTTGATGATCTTGAACGGCGGGAATGCATATAGGTCGAGATGGGACCAATCCAGCAGAAAAGCATCCACGTGAACTGCTGCTGGGTCTGGAACTGGGGAACAGTACAAAGGGAGCCTCTTGGTCATGGAGGTGGCGAACAGATCTATCGTTGGCTGACCCCACAAGGTCCAAAGTCTGTTGCACACGCTCTTGTGAAGGGTCCATTCCGTGGGGATGACTTGATCTTTCCTGCTGAGGCGATCTGCTGAGACGTTCATATTGCCCTGAATGAACCTCGTTACCAGTGTGAGGTTTAGACTTCTTGACCAAATGAGGAGGTCCCTTGCTATCTCGTACAGCTTCCTCGAATGGGTCCCTCCCTGCTTGAAAATGTATGCCAAGGCTGTGGTGTTGTCGGAGTTCACCTCCACCACCTTGTTTAGCAGGAGGGACTTGAAGTTCATTAAGGCCAGATGAACTGCCAGTAGCTCCTTGCAGTTGATGTGAAGCGTTTCCTGTTCCTTGTTCCATGTTCCCGAGCATTCCTGTCCGTCCAAGGTCGCGCCCCAGCCCGAGTCTGATGCGTCCGAAAAGAGATGAAGATTGGGGGTCTGAATCGCTAACGATAGACCCTCCTTGAGAAGGATGTTGGTCTTCCACCACATGAGAGTAGTCTTCATCTCTTTGGTGACAGGAATAGAGACCGCTTCGAGCGTCAAATCCTTGTCCCAGTGAGCTGCTAGATGGAATTGGAGAGGGCGGAGGTGGAGTCTCCCTAACTCTATGAACAGGGCTAACGATGACAGGGTCCCTGTTAGACTCATCCACTGTCTCACCGAGCATCCGTTCCTCTTCAGCATGCTCAGAATGCACTCTAGGGCTTGGCTGATTCTTGGGGCCGACGGAAAAGCCCGAAAAGCTTGACTCCGAATCTCCATTCCCAGGTAAACGATGGATTGGGAGGGAATAAGCTGGGACTTTTCTAAGTTGACCAAAAGACCCAGTTCCTTGATCAAGTCCAAAGTCCAGTTGAGACTCTCCAGACAGCGACGACTTGTGGGGGCTCTTAACAGCCAGTCGTCTAAATAAAGGGAGGCTCTGATGTCCGCTAAGTGGAGGAATTTTGCAATATTCCTCATCAGACGCGTAAACACCATAGGCTCTGTGCTTAGGCCAAAACACAGGGCTTGGAATTGGTACACAACCTTTCCAAAAACGAATCTCAGGAAAGGTTGGGAGTCTGGATGAATAGGAACGTGAAAGTAAGCGTCTTTCAGATCCAACGAGACCATCCAGTCCTCCTGCCTGACCGCTGCTAGGACCGACTTCGTCGTCTCCATAGTGAACGTCTGCTTGGTGACATAAGCATTGAGCGCACTGACGTCCAGCACCGGTCTCCAACCTCCTGTCTTCTTGGCCACCAGAAAGAGACGGTTGTAGAAGCCCGGGGATTGATGGTCCCGGACTATCACCACTGCCTTCTTCTGTAACAGGAGCGACACCTCCTGGTGTAACGCTAGCCTCTTGTCCTTTTCCTTGTAGTTGGGAGAGAGGTTGATGGGAGAAGTGGTCAGAGGGGGATTGCAGCAGAATGGTATCCTGTAACCCTCCCTTAGCCACTTGACAGACTGGGCGTCTGCACCTCTTCTTTCCCAAGCTTGCCAGAAGATCTTGAGTCTGGCTCCTACTGCTGTCTGGAGAGGAGGAGAGTCAGTGTTTGCCTTTCGAAGGCTTGGGACCTTTCTTAGACCTGCCCCTGAAAGCGTCTGGACGGGTACTTCCTCGGCTGGGGGCTCTGCCACGAAAGGGCGGAATAAATCTTGTAGCAGGAGTATCGGCCACTGGGGTGCGGTAAGTTCTAGGAACCGAAGGAGCAACCTTAGCCTTACGAGCTGAAGAGGCCACAAGGTCATGAGTGTCCTTCTGAATAAGGGCCGCAGACAATTCCTTGATAAGCTCCTCAGGAAACAGGAACTTAGAAAGCGGAGCAAAAAGTAACTGAGACCTTTGACAAGAGGTGATACCAGTGGAAAGGAAAGTGCACAGTTGTTCCCTTTTCTTGAGTACTCCCGAAACAAACATGGAGGCAAGTTCGCCGGACCCATCGCGAATTGCTTTATCCATACCGGACATTATAAGCATGGCCGAGTCCTTGTCAGAAGGGGCAGTCTTCTTGCTCAAGGCCCCCAGGCACCAGTCGAGAAAATTGAAAATCTCAAAGGCGCGAAAGACACCCTTTAAGAAGTGGTCTAAGTCGGAAAAGGTCCAGCAGACCTTAGAGCGCCTCATAGCCGATCTACGTGGAGAGTCAACCAAACTTGAGAAGTCAGCCTGGGCAGAGGCAGGGATTCCCAAGCCTGGTTCCTCTCCTGTGGCATACCATACGCCCGCCTTAGAAGTCAGCTTAGTAGGAGGAAACATAAATGAAGTCTTCCCTAGTTGTTGTTTGGACTGCAACCAATCCCCTAACATTCTTAAAGCTCTCTTAGAGGATCTAGCAAAGACGAGCTTAGTGTAGGCCGACTTAACCGGTTGCATGCCTAGAGAAAACTCTGATGGAGGAGAGCGAGGGGTAGCAGAAACAAAATGATCCGGGTAAACCTCTCTGAAAAGAGCCAGGACCTTGCGAAAGTCAATGGAGGGTGGTAACGACTTGGGTTCCTCCACGTCCGAAGAGGGATCATCTAGGTGCGCAGCTTCCTCCTCAGAAACCTCATCACCTGAGTGTTGAGAAGCGAGAGGTAAAGTTACAGCGGTATGCTGAACAGCAGAATCCTGACAAGCGGGTGCATAAACACTTGCGGTCTCATCCTCAAGTCTCTGTTGAAGAGGATGAGGGCTGGTAATGACAAAGTCATGAGGCTGGGATGAAGGAGGTTCTGCGGAGGTTTGAGGAGCAAGTGTGGAGAGAGGCGACTGAAGTAAAACCTGAGGTTCAGGCTGCAAAGACTGGTCAAGTAGAGGAGAAGGTGGTAGATGCATGCGTTGAGGTGGCTGACTCATTGCATGAGGTTCCTGTCTCAAGAGTTGCGCTTGCTTCAAGGGTTGAGGTGGTTGCGCAGTAAGAGATTCCTGTCTCACGAGTTGAGGTTCTTGAGGTGTGAGCTGCGAGAGTTGAGGTGGCGGCTGCGCAGAACGCGGCTCCTGTCTCACGAGTTGAGGTTCTTGAGGTGCTTGCCTCGAGAGTTGAGGTTCTCGCCTCGAGGAAAGTGGAGGTAGCAGCTGCGAGAGCTGAGGTGGCTGCCTCAAGGATGGTAGAGGTTGTCGTACCTCAAGAGGTTGCTGCCTCGAGGATGGTCTTACTGCAAGAAACTCTTGCCTCAAAGGAAGAGGAGGTTGTAAGGCATAAGACTCCTGTCCCCATTGTTGAGGGGGTTGTCGCGTGGTAAGAGATTCCTGCCTCAAGGAAGGTGGAGGTTGCTGCACAACGCTGGTAACTGGCAACTCCCAACGCGGTAGCTCACGCATGGAGGTAGCTTGAGGAACCTCAACTTCGTACGTCTGGCAGACTGGACTGCGGAGAGGAGGAGGAGCGCTCGCAGGAGGAGGTGTAACCTTCTCTGCCTGAAACTCACGCATTAAGACCGCAAGCTGCGACTGCATGGACTGCAGCAAAGCCATCTTGGGATCAACAGACGATGAGGTCTGTTGAGGCAAAGCCTTAACAGAAGTTGAGGTCTGTTGAGGCATCGCCTTACCTCTCTTAGGAGGTGTGCAGTCACCTGATGACTGCGGCGAGTCAGAGCTAGCCCAATGACTACATCCGGGCTGTTGAACTCGTGAGGTCTGGACTTTACGCTTAAGAGGTCTTGAGACCTGAGTCCAGCGTTTTCTCCCCGAAAATTCTTCTGCAGACGAGAAAAATAAAGGCTCAATCGTCTGAGAGTGGGAGTGACGATCTCTGTAAGATACGCCCGCAACCACCGAGGATACTTCTGTGCGCCGATCAAGGCCTGCCGAACCCTTTTGCCCTTCGACATTGCTTCTCCCCTGGGCTTGGGAGCTTGCAAGAGGTCCCGGACTGGGAGGACGACTGGCACGCACAGAAGTACCCTCACGCACAACACTGACACTGACACTAGCACTCGGCACAGCACTGGCACTACCACTTCCCACTGCACTTTTCACTTTAAGTTCCTTGACGTCCGCCAAGAGGAACTTGTGGTCACTCACTACCGACTCCACTTTATCACCTAAAGCCTGAATGGCACGTAAAACATCAGACATATCAGGCTGAGCACAAATAGTAGGTTCGGGGGTAGCCACTACAGGGGGAGGAAAAGGTTGAGGATCATGGGGTGAGGAATAAAGCGAAGAGCGAGCCGAACTCCTCCTAACTCTCTCTCTCTCTAACTTAGTGGTATACTTGAGGAATCGAACAAAATCAAGTTCCGAAAGTCCGGCGCATTCCTCACATCGATCTTCCAACTGACAGGATTTTCCCCTACAGTCGGAACAAACGGTGTGAGGATCAACCGAGGCCTTCGGAATACGCCTAATACAAGTCCTACATCGTCTTTGGGGAGGAGCTTGAGAAAGGTCGGACATCTTGAATCAAAGAACAGTCAAGGGGGATTCCAATTAAAGCAAAAGATCGTTAACCATTAATCAAATCAATATAAAAGCTATCTAAGCTAATAGACAAGTTTCCAGTATAGCGAAAGCTGAAATCTTAGAGCAATACTTCACCAAAAACCGTGAACAAGACTCCAAAATTATAAGCGTATCCATGTAGGTCTTGCCGGAAGCACGACAGAGGAAAAATTGAGGTGGTGTCAACAAGAAGTACTGCAGTACCTGGCCACAGGTGGCGCTGGTGAGTACACCCCCTTCTAGTATAGTGATCGCTGGCGTATCCCTTCCGTAGAATTCTGTCGGGCAACGGAGTTGACAGCTACATGATTATCGGGTAAGATTAATATTGAAAAATATTTTTTGATGTTCTGAACGTTTTTGATAATGATTCCAGGTAGAAATCCATAGTTATTGAGTCATGGTGGGTAGCCTACGATAACTTAAAAGCTATGGCTTTGCGCTAGGTATCATCATCAATTACGTTTGAAACACCTGAAAATTTACTGTACTTATCTAATTGTATAGATATCTGAATTAAGTTTTTAAAACTTTGCTTCTGTCAATCGTCGGCAATAAAAATTCACTGTGATAAAATAAGATACCATAATCAAAACCGAGTAACAGTAATGAAACACTGTCAAAACATTTGAGCCTTAGTATGCCAGACTTCCAGAAGCATACAAAACAGGGGTATCCATCCCATTTTCTATGGAGTCATTTGTAGCAATGTTCATCGTATTACAAATACTTCCTTTCTTAATTGTGCTAATGATTTATTGGTTTTTGCTCTGACGTATGCTTGCTACACTCACGAATAAACATTATCTCAATACTCCTATGTTCTGGCAAGCAGCCTACATTTCGCTACGCATTAACCCCCCGGCTAGTATTTTGGCCATAATTATCAATTACACAAACTTTCTGAGTTCAATACACTTAACAAAGGGGATAGTTATAGCTTCGTGCTCCAACATCTGTTCAAACACGGACTTGGCTTCCTTTTTCGAATGATCAGACTAAATCAATCAAGCACATTTCTACCCAAACCTTTTATTATTAACATAATCAATAAAATAAGAGCTATGATTATGTTGCATATTCCAATATTGAAAATTAATAACAAAGAGAGGGGTGTATGTGATAGTGGCCACCTGTATGTATTATGGCTCACTTAGAATACGGCAGTGTAAGGGGGGTCGCAAGGGGGCGTTAGCCGTTAGGTATGAAGGTAAGGACACGGCTTGTAGGTTAGGTTGGGGGGGGGAAGTTTAGGTTAGTTGATGTCCATTTTTAATCAACTCATGAGTAACCGGCCTCTAATATACAAAGGCTCCACTTTATTAATTGAGGTTTCTGCCAGTAGTATATGGCATTCGAAATACAGTAGTGTATTTGCAAAGTGTTTCAATGTCCTAACTAATATTGTACCATTCTATAATTTGACCTATGAATTAGTATGAACTGTCACAAGTAATAGCCGGTCTATCAATACAATACTAGGAAACTATAGTATTACCCTTTTCTCAGTAATACAGTAATGTATTATAAGGTTAGCCCGACCTGTTCGAGGGAAAACTACCACAGGGTACCATACGTTATCGAATAAAACAACTACGTCATAGAATTTATCACCTACTATAGGCTATGTAAGAGGAAATAAAAAAAAGTATCCTATTATTAAACAAAGCAGCTAAAGATGTTATTCTGAGAAAACGTCAAGAAGGATTACAACACATTCGACTACTGTACGGTAAACCTACGAGTTAGAAAAAAAATTACAGACAACAGTAAATTCAAGCTATTCAACAATGTTTAAACTGTATGGTCTTTAAAAAAATACTTACATGCTTTAAGACTACGGCAATTTGTTAATACATTCTAATATCAAACGATTTATTGTTATTAAAATGAACTAAATAAATATGCTTCGTTTCCTACAATTGCGTTGATGAGTGTTGTTATCGTCTGCCCTAATGCAACACTGGCAAACAGCTTCTTCACATACGCAGCCAGCGAACACAAACACTAGCAATCCTTAAAATAAACTCTCTCTCTCTCTCTCTCTCTCTCTCTCTCTCTCTCTCTCTCTCTCTCTCTCTCTCTCTCTCTCTCTCTCTCTCTCTCTCTCTCTCATATTGCTTAAATTGAAGGCAAGTGAAACAGAAACAAGAAACCTAGAAATTAAAGTTTTGTCAGATTCCTATTAGTATGACAAATGACATAAACTTTGACAAAATAAAAAATAGATTGAGCATATTTACTCTAAAAATCTAAAAAAGAAACTCAGGAGTGACTCCAGGGACCAATGCAATCTTCTTACCCTTTGATTATTAACTAAAAACACACTTATTTTAAGGTCACATAGAATAATTTTCATACATTTCAAACAATGTCAACCTAATCCACTTCACATTACTATTATAACATGAATGTTATTCAGCCGGATTTTAAATTAGATACCTAATTTATTGCCAAAATGACACAGTTATAAAGATAAACGTATATGCACAATTTAGATTTCTACAGTATAACCAGCTTTACATATGTAGATGAAACTTCTATCAATATACTCCATTTAAATTGTTAGCCTTTAAAAAACTTATTTACATCAGTGTATAGATCACCATTTTCATGGGTACTTTCCATAGCAGGTTTGAGGTCAACTTATACTGTGTTCGTGACCAAGTTACCTGCAGCACTTCACGAGGTCTTACAATCACTAATATCACGATGGTACAGCACTGATTAAGAAATGTTCCTGTATTACATTTGCAACTAATGTTACCATCTTTACATCTGCTAGTGTAGATCTCAGTAGACACTATGGACTCCATCATATGGCAAATATTCAAAGATTAGCCTACAATCTTAAGGTATGGTTAAACTTTTATTTAACCACTGGCTATAAAATAAGACAGAATTACTTAAAAAACAAAAACAAATGGGAGATTAACAGTAAAACATTAACAAAGGTAAAGAATTGCCACGACAGCCGATGGGAAGGGATAAGTAAAAGAAGGATGTACTGGGAAAGTATATATTGGATGTCAAGATAGGACGAGAGATACACGATGCTGGAGACATGTAGTTTAATGCGTCCTCAGATACAAACTGATGCTGTTGCTCTCTGCAACCGGCACAGTGCCACTCACTTGGCGCCTGCCCGCCATGGGAAAACATATCTTACTGCAGGTACTCCATCATCCCCCCCCCGAGATTAATACATGGGTATACATGGAGAGGCAATGATAAAAAATAATGCATGGATATACATGGATTAAATTGGGTGCATGTGCAATAATAAGAAGACAGGTACATAGCTGTCAGGAATGCAAAATACAATGTGCGGGTAATACATGTTCATAGAATAATATGAAAAGCAAAAGCAATAAAAGACAGAAAGAAAAGACAAATGTATGCAGGTGCCGCTGTAATGTACGATGATCACATGTAGTCATCCATCCACGCAGGCCTTCTAGTGCACCGTGATGGGCGTGGCTTCCGTGCTGCATGTGGGCTGGGCGCGGGGTGACTGCCTGGTAGCTGCTCGGGCGTGGGCGTGGCTGGATGCGTAGCGGGTGTGGCCTGCCTAGGCTGGGGCCCCGATGATGTGAGACGCAGGTGCTTCCTGTTGCGGAGGGAGAGGCGCCCGCTGCCGTCTAACTTGACTAGGTACTGTCGGTATGGGAGCGTTTCCGCTACGGTACCGGTGCGGTCCCATAGCTTGGTGGCCTGATTTTGCACTCGTACTTGGGATCCCGGGTTGATGGCTGGAAGCTTTCTTGACGGTCCGGTCCTGGTGAGGGCAGCACCACTGTCGGCCATCTGACGTTCTCTCTGTCGTAAGGTCGCCCCCCAGTGTTTGTCTACCGTGAGGTGCCAGCGAGCCGTAGGTACGCCATCTCGGAGCTGCCTGCCCGCTGCCATCTGGGCGGGTGACCTGTTTATTCCGCGGAGGGGGGTGTTGAGGTACTGCAAGATAGCCATAGAGGACTTGTCCGTGTCGAGGGTGCCGCTGCTGCCCGTGTTCGCCATTATTATCCGCTTCCCAATCTTGACTGCGGCCTCTGCCCTGCCATTGGACTGCGGGTACTGGGCGGATGACAGACGCACAGACACGCCCCATAACTTGAAGAATTCCCCCATTTCCTCACTTGCCAGATTGGTGCCACCGTCCGTGGAGATTTGCTCCGGGGCCCCCCATCTGGCGAAGTAGCGACGTAGCTGAGTCTTGATGTGGGAGGAGGAGGTTCCGTGGGGGAAGTGGGCGAGCTCCAGCCACCCTGTGAGCCTGTCTGCGTAGGCCATGTACGAGTGTCCGTCGTGCTGAAACATATCTGCAACCGTCATCTGGAAGGGGTACTCTGGGGGCGGCGTGATAATGAGTTCCTCCGCGGCCTGAGATGGTGCGTGTACATCGCATTCTTCGCACGAGGATCGGTGATACTGCAGGTCCCCCTCGAGTCCAGGCCAGTATACCGTCTGGCGCGCTCGTCGTTGCATCGAGTCCAGGCCTTGGTGCCCCGCGTGTAGGTTGGCAGCCACCTGCTGACGGAGAGGCTCCGGGATAACTAGGCGAACGTTGCCCTGTTCGAACGTATATGTCACCAAGTCTTGGATAACGGCCAGCCTTTCCCTGACACTGTAAAAGGGCCGAAGGCACGCAATTTCCTGGGACTTCCTATCGGCCCAGTCCCCGGCCAGGACTCTGGCCGTGAGCAGCTGGTACACGGGGTCGATGGTGGCGGCGTGTCTAACTCTCGCCTCGTCCACGACACAGCTGTCGTGCTCCACTGCTGCCACGACGGCGGCCGCCATGGTGTCGGTGAGATCTTCGTCGAGGTCCATGTCGTAGGCGCTGGGACCGGCCTTTAAGGCGGGGTATCGGGACAGGAAGTCCGCCGCGCTGTTACGCTTCCCTGGCAGGTACTTGACCCTGAATCGGTACTGCAGAGTTCTCTCCTTCAGCCTGAAAAGGCGGGGGTTCGAGATTTCCGTGAGGGCACGATCCCCCAGTAACTTGGTTAACGGGCGGTGGTCCGTCACGACGGTGAGGTTGGGGCACCCCAGCAAGAACAGCCTCGCCTTCTGGAGACACCAGGCTACGGCAAGGGCCTCCCCTTCCACGGCGGCGTAGCCAGCTTCAGCGGCGGTGAGATGGCGGCTGCCGCATAGTGCCAGGCGCCACCCACCCGTGCAGCAAAAGGGCGTATTGGCGGAGCTGCATGAGCAGTACTGTTGAAGGATGACGAACCCTATGCCTTCTTTACTCCAGTCGGTGATCGCTGCTGTGGGGCGGCTCCTGTCGTAGTAGGCCAGTCCGTCCTTCGCTAGTTGGCATATCATATCTTGGGCGTGATGAAATTTGGTGCGGAGTGCCTCGTCCCAGTACACTGCCTTCCCCGTTGGTTTTTTGAGGAGCTCCCTGAACGGATTCATGATAGGGGCTGTTGCGAGGAATGGCGCCAGCTGGTTGACAAATCCGTACCAAGCCCTTATGTCGGTGATAGAGGGCTGACGTGGCATCGGGAAGTTCTTGATGGCCGCCAAACGTTCCTCTGTTGGCTTGTAGGCCTCCCAGCCCAGGTTGAAGCCCACGAAGTCTACTTCCCTTCTGGCGAATTGGAATTTCTCCGGCTTAAGCGTGATACCCTTGGCTGCGCATGTTTCGAGGAAGTCGTAGGCATGCCAGAAGGCCCCTTCGATGTTGTCGTCGTAGAGTAAGGTGTCGTCCACGCACTTGTATTTCCTCTGGATATCCTGGATGGCGTCGTCAAACCGCTTGGTATACGCATCGCCAGCGGAGCAGTGCCCCATGGGTGTACGACGGTAACGAAACCTTCCCCAGGGGGTAATAAATGTGGTTAGATCGCGGCTTTCTTCGTCTAACTCCACCTGGTGGTATCCCCAGTACGCGTCCGCCACGGTCTTGAACGTGTGCTTAGGAACCCCGGACACCATGTCGAATGGGGCAGGGGTGTGATGTGTCTCCCGTAGGCAAGATGCGTTGAGGCGCTGATAGTCGACTGTACGGCGTGGCTGTCCTGATTTCTTGGCGACGACCACCATACGGGCGCACCATTCGGTTGGCTGCCCGGCGGGTACCGGTTCTATAACGCCACGGGCGGCATCTTCTTCGAGCTGGGCCTTCACTTCTTCTTCCCAGTGTTTCGGCACTGATGCTGGGGTATGGCATGCGTAAGGCGTAGTTCCTGGGAGCAGGTGGATACGGTGCGGTTTCCCCTGCATCACTGGTAGTGGTTTCCTGGCTGTGTTGAAGGTCGTTGTAGCGAAATGTTGTAGGAGCCAGGCTTCCAACCTGGCCGCATGTTCCTCCTGGGGTGGCATGGGCACCTCGGCAGGTCGGGGTGGTACCTGGGCGGCCCGCCTGGCTGTGCCATCGAACAGGCTCACGTGTGCCACCGCGGGGGAGGGATAGGGGAATTCCTTGGGTATCAGCGTTAAATCCTTGCAAGCGTTCAACGACAGAAAGAGGTGCTTTGCCGACTGCACGAAGTACACGTCCTGCTCCGTGGTGCGACCTTGGAGGGTGACGTGGCACACGGCAGATCCAAGGCACTTCAGGGGAAGGTTCGCCACATCACGCAAACCGGCCCGGGGTGTGAGAGCTGCTGGGCGAACTTGGAGGTGCGATAGTAAGGAGGGCCCGGCCACACATACCTGTGCCCCAGTGTCCGCCACGGCGGTGACTGGCACTCGCACTCCCGTATCGTTGTGCACGACTGTCACCTCCACTACTGGGTGGCGGGCAAGGTTGGCGCCTGCAACAAGCACAGCACTAGACGTAGCACTAGACACATCCGTCGGGGATCCTGCCGATTTTGCCTGTGACTTCCTGCAGCATCTGTGATAGTGGCCCTGCTTGTGGCAGCCGTTGCATAAGACGGATTTAGCGGGGCATGAAGCTCTACCAGGGGCATGGCGCCCACCGCAGTTCCCGCAGGAAGGTGGTGGGGGACCCCTGCCTGTGCCAGCGACGGTTGCACTTGGATGATCTGCCTCAGGCGTTTCGCTGCCAGCTGCACAAGCAGATTCCCTCCAGTTGCATTGGCGAGCAGCGGCGTCGACGCGGGCCGCCTCGTATGCACAGCACTTGGCCCTAAGGGCACTAACACTATTGATATCATTGCTACACTGGTATACATGGCGGCGCATAGCCTCATCGCTTAGGCCCACCATTAACTTGGGTAACAACATATATTCGGCCAGATTGCACTGACACTGAGGGCACTGGAAATTGCAATCGGTGGCCTTCTGAGAACACTTTAAAAAATAATCACTGACACTTTCTCCTGGGCCTTGTACTGCGTTAAAAAACTCCGACCATAATACGGCACGATTTGTAGAACGCAACACAATATCGCGAATGAAGTCCATGGCTTCCGTAGCGGTGAGGTTGCCCCATTCCTGTGACGTGAATCTGGCATCTAGCGCCCGTTGCAGAGGGGGTGTGCAGTATAGCCTGATGTGGTGGACGACCTCGTGGGGCGGTAGTCTGCACAGTTCGATCCAGCATTCCATCGACCTCCTCCAGGACCTGAATGCAGCGGGCTTCAGCTCAATTTCGCACTTCTCTGGGGCTGCAGACGCGGGGACACGAGGTGCAGGGGTCGCATGTGTCGCAAGCCGGTCACGGAGAGCGTTGATCATATGTTGCTGTGCCGCCATGGCTTGCCTGGCTTCTTGCAGGGCAGGGACAAGTCCACGGGGGACGACAGGGCGTGCGGCCCTTGGGGTGGACTGCATTGAGCGGCGCTGGAAGGGCATGGTGAGGGTCGCGTTTGTCCTTGATAATCACTGCGCCATATTGGATGTCAAGATAGGACGAGAGATACACGATGCTGGAGACATGTAGTTTAATGCGTCCTCAGATACAAACTGATGCTGTTGCTCTCTGCAATCGGCACAGTGCCACTCACTTGGCGCCTGCCCGCCATGGGAAAACATATCTTACTGCAGGTACTCCATCAGTATACGATCATATTTTCATTGGGAAAATAAGACAATTATATTTTGTTACAAAATAGATTTGTGAAATACATGAAATTATTTGGAGAAATCTCTGGAAGACTTTTATAGAGTATGCTTATGAAAGAAAGTTCATTTCATCTGATTTCTAAGGCTAAGTGTATTCTAAATTTATCCCATGTAACACTAATTACAGTCAAGGTACTGTAAGTAATTGAATTTAACTAACATTTACATCTAGCTGTAAGCCTAACATACTATTAATAACCATCCTAAATCATATCTTATAAATGCTATATTTAGTACATATGGACGTTAATGTTAAAACATATCTACCATGATCATGGGATAATCTTCATTGCTACTAAGACATAGTATAAGATTTAATCTAGGGACGAATGATTAAACTGAAATAGTTTCGTAATGACATTGGTGAACTTACGATGAAAAGACAGCAAGATAAAAAATCTGGCAAGGAATATAACTGAATGGTTGTTATAAATTTGTTGAAATACATAAGTAAAACTTCATCAATACTAAATTATTGCGACGTCTGGTAAACTACAACAAGATTCTTTTCGGTCCATTATACAGAAAAGTTAAAATCAGTTTATTAGTAGATCTACTGTGAAATTACGTATATGATTTTAATACTACTGTCATTTGAATTCCATGGAACTTCTGAAGTTCGCGATGGGGTTCATGAGCACATCTCTGAAAAATAGGCGATAATTATGATGTGCTTCTTCTCAGAAGAGAAATTTAAATTGTACATGTTCCACTTACTAGATTTTAGTAGAAGATCGTGAAAACTGGGCTCTATCCAACGTAAGTTCATTGGCCTAGAAAATTAATTATAGTTGAAGAAAGGTAAAATATCTGTGATTTTTACGTCTATTGTTATGATTGCAATCAGTAATATAAACTAAGCAAAGCAAGAAATCTTTGAGACAATTCAAGTAAGGCAGATCAGTATATGATGAATAATGCCACCAAAAAAAAAAAAATATATAATGGCATTTTGAAAGATGCTATAATTTTTATTTGAAAAACAGTTTCAACAAATAGACAGGACACGAATGATTGATAACATGACTATTTGTAGAAAAGCAAATTATGTGTCCACGTCAGTTATCAATATTCTTATTAACAATAAAAGACGAAAACTAACATAAAGATTATTATTGCAGTTCATTAAAACGTTAGGCAGCCGACACGCATAAATCTATTCTAAACATATAGCACACTGCACACTATATACTCGTCCATTTTCCCTTGAATAAGAATATTACTATATTAGTTTTTAGGGGTGGTCTCCACACAGGACAAAACTTCCTCACATGCCTTAATCCGGCATTAAATAAATAATTCATCTGCAACATCTAGTAACACACATGACTTAGTCTCGTGATTTAATGTGATACACGGGATACCATTTACAGTTAGCCAAATAAAAAAAACAAAATAACTTAAAGGACTTAAACTGCATGGCATGTTTGTTCCGAATAAATTTAACATTCGCCAAATTTGATAAGTGCAACGTTTGGTATTTGATATAATACATATACATGTATATTTTGTCTCTATATGATAATGATTGATGCACGATTGAAATAGAAAATAAAGTGAGAATTGTGAAAGACGTCGATTTTTAAGCAATATTGGGAAGGGTAAGATGGCGTTTACATAGCGTCAGGTTGTTTACCCATTAAAACGACGTCAGCCTCAACTCTTTATGTCATTGTCAGTGTACTTAACAAATAATTGTTTGCTGGCTTCAATCACGTTAAAAGTGTAAACGTAGATTTGCTTATACAGTATGTAATAAAGATCGTCTTGTATCAATTATGGCAGGTTCACTTCAAATAATGTAAAATGATACGGTAATGTTGTAAAAAAAATATATTTTCGAGTTTCTTAAACACTGCATGAATTTCGAAACCATGCTACCTATATTGTATTGCGTCATGGACTCATGGTAACTCTATACACGGCTGCGGTGTGCGTGTGAGTATACATAATCGAAAACGTCTCGATAACATTATGATTTATAAACATGTATCATTTGC
Source organism: Palaemon carinicauda (assembly GCF_036898095.1). Taxonomy (NCBI): domain Eukaryota; kingdom Metazoa; phylum Arthropoda; class Malacostraca; order Decapoda; family Palaemonidae; genus Palaemon; species Palaemon carinicauda. The sequence goes on along the minus strand of NC_090765.1, from coordinate 48,138,006 downwards.
ACTTCACCAGCGCTTATATTCACGAAGAAAAGTAAATATTATTCTCTTGCAACCTTGATAGCAACAACATCCCTCTCTTTGCTATTCTACTTTCCCAAGGATGGCTGTTTTCAGCGAAAAGTGCACATTCATTAATACTCCTATTATTTTATCTTTCCATCTATCTACTTAACTATCTATCGATCTGTCTATATATAAATAATTGTAATTTGAAGTTCTGTAGATTCAGAATGAATAAGATTTATGAGAAATGAGATGCAGAACTGTTAAGAGGAATGAACCTTAAAATGCAGAGGGTGCATATATTTTCTTAATATGTTAATTATTATCATATATTTTTCTTCTTTAATTAACCATAACTGCTTTGGTTGAATATGTTAATTTTCATAAATCTTTTTACTTTATATAAATCATGAATTTTGGATTTATTGGGTTTGTTTCGATTTTTATAAACAAATTATTTGACACCTATGAATTATTTATAGGTAGGAATGAAAACAAATTTCTCGTCGTTAATGTTGTAATTTTAGATATTGTTTACGATCTCGGGAAATATGTTGCCATCAATTGTGTGTTTGTAATCTATTACGAGTGTCTGGACTAACATTGGAAAAAGTTTGACAAAAATGGCTTTCTTATGAATAGTCTTGCTTTATTAATATTGATACTATTATTATTATCATCATCATTATCGTTATATCATTAGCATAATCATTATCAGGAAGAGTCACAGAGGAATTTGATAAAGATAACCAAATAAAATAACAAATAAACCAGTTGTTAATAATAAACACAAATAAAGCAATGACTTGATAACGAGCTTTAGAAAAACTTGATATTTTCAAAACTTAACATGAGAGAAATAAATGAATCATCCATGTTAATTACTTCTACAGAAATTTTGCATGTGAACTAATGACTTAGTACTGCCAGAATCTAATAAAATTACATTTAGGGAATTTTCTTCTTTCGTTGTGGGTGATATTATGCGTATCTGATCACATTATACTGCATAATAAAGAAGAAAAACTGGTAATACAAGTTTAGTCTCATTCCGGTGATGTCCAGAAATCACAGTGATTCATAGGTCACGTCTTATAACATCTTTACTTGCCTTACGTTAAAAGGGACGTTTTCCTATTCTTATAATACACGAAAAACCTGCGCCTACATTATCTGTTTGTGACATATATTAATCTTTGGTATTTAGAGTATCAAACAGTTGAAACAGTGTATACACGCTTACCCAAGGAGTTACCAAATACATATCGTAGAAGCCCTCAGAAAAACAGTCATTTAACCATTTTTTTTTTTAAAGATATCGCTAATATCATATGTCAAAAGGTTTCTCATTTGTCAATTCTCTAATTTGAATTGTTTTATTACCAACAGATTGAATATTTACAATCCTTAGTATACATGATCCGTATTTTCTGCTAGTCTCGTCAATTTCATATCTAAAGATTTGTAATTTCTTGAATTTACTATATGATAATTTTGGTTTTTGATATAGTGAAAATTTATACAATTTACTACTCGGGAGTTACATTCCTTGGTGTTGTGATTTCCTGCACATTTCTTACACGCTTTGTCAAGTCTTGAGCTTTTTTTCTTATATATTCATACCTTTACTAATTTAGGCTGCCTTTATGGCCCTATTACGTAGAGGGCCCATATTCTCTGCAGGACCTACAACATCAGTTTAGCCTATACATTCTCGGGTATTTTGATAGTGGAAGCTGGTGATCGCGTGATATCGTATCCATCAGTAGATCTTGGTGTACCTATCACGTATGCCATACGTTCCCCATCTCAACATAACTTTGTCTCTATTATCTTGAATAGTTTTTTCGAATTTCAGCATCACATTTCAGCATTAAGTGGGATAATAGACTTATCTTCTCAAAATACTGTAACAGATTAAAAGAAAAAAAAAACTGCGTATCAAAGCAACAACCGGTTTCATCACTTAATGTATTACATACTAATTTTGGTTTTAGTTTTCAAAATTTTCTATATGTATATATTTACGCACGCACACACACATACACACGCATATATATATATATATATATATATATATATATATATATATATATATATATATATATATAAGCAGAAGTTTTCTGAGTAGCGTTATTGTGCATGATGGTAATACGGCAATCTCCTGCTTGCATAATTATAGTTCGAAATATAATTTGATATTTAAGATAGTGTTATAGCATTCTGCTTTTCCAACTAGGGTTGTAGCTTAATAATAATAATAATAATAATAATAATAATAATAATAATAATAATAATAATAATAATAATAATAATAATAATTTGACGGATTTTCCTACTTGTTTTCACTGCCATCTGTTGTGTGACTCTAGCAACCGAAGGAAGAGATGAAAGACGATGGCATCGACCTTCCGCTAGAGGTATTGTGAATTCGTTTGGTGATCATTGGCAATGACCATAATCATTTTAGAGGTTATAAAGTACCTAACGCCGTTTCCTTTACCATAAGTAGCTGGACCTACTTGCAGTTTTATAGTTATCAATGTGTTTTAGTGTTTGGCAACTATTTCTAACTGGGTAAGCAACTTCTAACTGGGTAAGCAACTTTTCCTTTGTTATATTTTTATTTTCGTGTCTGATTATTTCATTGTATAGAGCTTTGGGCTGCTCTACATTATTGACAGCTGTTCTCGTTATCATCTATTAACTAATAGAACCGAACGCCGACCGGTTTTACTTTGCATTTCTTATTAGTATAGTCAAGTCATAATGGTATTAGAGCATAGTGAAGAATTCATCTTCGCTAACTTAGTGTAATTAACTTAAGTTTGAGGACATATCTTTGTATGTAGGGCTTGTACTATCTTAATTTTAAAAGGGGGGAAAAATTAAAATTAATGCGGTTTTACATAATTTTCCTGGGACTCGTGGGATATGTAGGCTACTTTAATAATCATTAATCTGTGTATTTCTTCTAATGCAGTCTGTCTTGTATCCCTGCAGTGTAGTTATCCCTGCAGTGTAGTTATCAACTCCTTGCCAAGTAATTTTAATTAATTTCGAGTATTTCTTGTCGTTGGTAAGCTTATCAGTTTAGGGCGGGGAGGACCAAAGCCTTAAAAAAAATGAAAACTTTATTTTGCATGTCGGTCGTGTTAATTGAAATGGTAGGTTTCGATATTTCCGAATCCATTCCTCGTTTGACTTGCTAAGTCACTTGTTGCTAGTATGCTAAGAATATCTGAAAATTGTTATCAGTGTTTTCATTCATGTCTTGCAAGTTTACTGTTATCTGAAAGTTGGTGGGGGTGGGGTTGCTATGCCTTTTTAGGAAGCAGTCAGATTATGGTACAGGAAGTTCTATCTGCTACCTTATTTCTTTTACTCACTGGGCCATCTTCCGCTATTGGATCCCTTTTTGACTAGTAGAATCTTTATTTTCCGTCTAGGGTTGTAGCTTAACCTCTAATAATATCTAGAAATAATTAATGAGGTTACAATCCTAGTTGGTAAAGAAAGATGCTACAAGTTAAAGGGCTGCAACAGGGAAAACTAGCCCTGTGAGGAAAATAAACTAGGAAATGGATATAAGTATTGAACATTCAAGGGAAATTTTCAGAATGTTTCATGAGTTTAAAAATATCTTTTTGTCCAATTTAACAAAATTTATAAGTTAGATTGTATAGGCAACCCTTTAGAGTGGGTTGTATTTTAAAATCTGTTTCACTAGGTTAAATCAGTACAGACTCTTAACCTCACCTGGGATTGCATTAGTCTTCTTACCTTACCCCTCCTACAGGATATTAATCTTTTGCTTGGAGGTAGGGTTGGAAGTTTGCCATGGTCCAATAATTCCAGTTGTGGTAATGGAGGTAATTAGTGTTTTACTATTATAGTTAACACAGAAAAAGATTAACTTAAGGGAAAGGAATCTTATATAGCAAAACTAATTTCCTTTGAAAAAAATTTTTCATCTTATATTTAAGATGTACCCTAATATATCCTATGGTAATTTCGGCCGCCCAGTGGGAACCATGGCATTTTGGTGGAAAATTTAGTGTCAAATCAATAATGGTAAAACCAACCTTTTCTTCCCTTTAACTTTGTGGGATGCACAATTAAACAAAATTACCCTGTATGGAGTATATCCCCTGAAATATGGATTTCACTTTTAAGGTTTACTAACCATATGTATGGGCTCATACTTGTTCATATCTTTTTATTCAATAAAAACTTCAGTGTTCTTCCTGTGTACTAGCCCTCCTCCCACTTTCTACCAATGGAATTAATCCTGATATTTAATTTTTACTTGGTTCCTTGCTGTACTTTCTCCTACCATATGACAAAAAATACTACATTTGGGCATGTTTACATGCATGTGATGTAGGCAGTTCTGTGACAGCAGTTGGTTTTCTCAGGGCAATTATTCTTTGTAGTTCAGTTGTTCGTTGTTAAGGAGCCAAACATTACTTTAGTGTAATGGCTGCCAATATAGGTATAGCAAAGTTTCGTGATGCGTATAATGGAACGCCTAGTGTAGCGAACTATTTTTAAAGCTCTCTGGTGTCCCCAATTTTAGTCTCTCTAATGATTATGCTATATTTTAGGTTAGATCAGCTAATTTTCTATTGTCTAGATTGTAAAGATTGCCGTGACTAATACACTGGTGTATCAGTGTCTGTTTATATAAAGGGATATAACTAGGTTGAAGACCTGGAAAGGGGGTTCTATGGAGTTTGCCGCTCCCCTGCTAGGTCTGTAACCTGGAAAGGGGTATCCAGGGGTTTCTGCCCCCCCCCCCTGCTAGGTCTGGAACCTGGAAGGGGGTTCCACGGTGCTGCCCCTGCTAGGTCTGATCTGCTACTATGTACTAGGTTAGGTGTTGATATTTACTGTAGGAAAATATTTTCTATTGGAAGTTTAGTTCAGTGTTGTATAATTTTACCCTTTATTCTATGGCTCTAAATTCCTTTTGAAAAGTCTTGTGTGTGGCAGGAACCAGTAATTTGTAATTTCTAATATTGTTTGATTAGACCAAGCCAATATTGGTTAGGCATTGGAACTGTTTACCAGAATTTTGCTAATACTGTACACTACAGTAGAAACCTCTAAAGTTTACCTCTGAAGTGTAGGTTAAAAGTTTACTTTGCTCCTTTCATCATCTTGGGACACACCTCGAGGAATCTCCTTTCGCACAGTCTTGGAGAAAATAGATAGGTAGCACTTCTGTCGGATCATAATTAAAGTGCTCAATGTGTGGTTTGTTTGTGTTCAATAATATTGGAATATACTATGTATTTACAACTCTTTATTTTATTAAAGTTTAGGGTAGATTAGTTATTCTGGTAGGAGTTGGAAGTGGAGGCAACGTGCAAACAGAGGCAGAACGAAAACCTATTCGAATAGTCTGATAGATTTGTTGACTAAAAACATGACAAAATACCAGCCCACGGGGCTGATATGCAGGGCACAGAAGCAATGAGTATCTATCTGAGCAAAGAGCTGTGGAAGAACAAAGTGCTAACTTCGTGTACAAATAAGTTTAATTGGCTCTGTTAAGGAGATTTAGTTGTAGATTGATTGACACTGGACTAACGGCCCTATAGAAAATGATTGGATACTATATTTGCGGTTTCTATGCTTTCAGTAGTCCAGACAAAAAGTAGCCAGGGTTTTGAGTGTTTAATTACTACTAGGCCTTCTGAATTGTGATTACTGTACTTCAACTTTTATTACAATGGCTACAGGTTTTTTGTTGATAGTGGTAGAATCCAAAACTCTATTTGATTTCCTAAAATTTGATACACTATTTTTTAACTAAACTAGAGTTTAAAGGTAATTTTATTGGGCTCCAAATTTCAAATTTGAATTTGTGTGGAAAGAATTTAAAATTTAAGTGTAACTACTGTAGATATTTTATGCATGGCCCCTAAAACTTATTTTGAGCAAAGCGAAAAATCTCTTTTTGGGTGAGATAGCCATGTCGTCCTGATGGAAGGTTCATAGTAGTCAAAGATACCCTTGGGAAGTTACAAAAGGAACCTTCCATCAGGACGCCATGGCCTGAGCCCAAAAATCTTGATTGCATATAAATTTTCAAAGGATACTTCATTCCACTGAAAACACTTTTCCATAAAGTTGTAAACTTGGGGCTTTGCATTGATTTAAATACAATGACCTTTATTTTTCTGGTGCATTAGTAGGAGAGTGGTTTTTCCCCCCTAAACTATGAAGATATTGAACTGCTCTGATACTGAACTTTAAATTTTAACCTTTTCAGTGATTCCTAAACTTCAAGAATGTGGCAGGTGGCTAGATGGGCAGCATCCTTGATGCTGTTGATGGCTGCATCTATGGCTCAAAAAGTGTCTTCTAAAGACTATCTTCCAGACATTCCTTCCCTGGAGAGATTGGTAAGGCATACAGCATCTTCATATTGTATGACCTTTTCCTTCAATATGAAAGCTAAAATTTTGAAATTTAGCATAAATTAATGTGGTTTAGAGTTCGGTAATTTGACTTTTAAGTGTTGTAAGTGCACCTCAGTTGTGCAAAGTAGGCATCACTTAGTCTCTGCTGCAGCATCCTTTAGGCCTCTAGCTACACATGTTTTCACAATGAGTACCAGTGTTCTTTCCTCTTCATCCTAACATTTCTATAATTTATAAGTTTGCAAGTGGCTATGCTGTTAAAAAATTAATTTTTAATCTAAATCATTGACAGATTAAATTCACTGAATAGCTTGGGAATTAGGTTCTTTGCAATGAAGTTTGCACATAAATTTGCATATAAAATTTTATTTTTAAGGATGAGGAACTTGGGAACTTTAAACTTGAAACCATGGAGGACCTGGATGCATATGGTGAGGCAATTCGAAGATTAGCCAAACTGCATATATCCAAAGCCTTTTCTGCAGAAGTTCGAAGGTACAAAAGAGGTAAGTGTTAATCTTTTGGAGTATTTTATCCTCATAACCTGTCATATTTAGGCAAGAGTAACCTTGTAAGTGTATCGCTAGATACTCAATCTGTTAAGGTATGCAGTGGCACTTATTCTTTTTACGTTTATCAAGGTTTAATTTTCTACAGTTTGTTTGTATTTAAGTCTAATTATGACTGCAATTATATTAGATTGTAAATTTTACTGTTGGAGCTTTGAAAGCTTTAAACTATAAGGAACTACTTTGGGGGTACTGTTGATTACAATAAACTAGAAAAGTTACTATAAGTGGTGTGCATACTTTTAAATAAAAATTCTTTACTCTGCAGATATTTCAATGTAACTTAGGAGTTGGAATTAGGTTTGTTCTTTATCCAGGTCCAGTTTGTTAAAGGACAATGTAGGCAGTGGTGTTTAGGCCTGCCTTAGCACTTTCTCCTTATATTATTCCTAGTACTGATTAACTTTCTACTTCTGAATAGTAAAGATTGTATCTAAAGCTTTAAAAATATTTTTTATAAATAGATTTGACTTCGGTTACTCAAATTTAAGTTAAAACTGTGATTGGGAAAGGACCTATTGTAGAGATTGTAACCCTTAGGAAGTTTTGAAGATATTGGGTAAAACTTTTAAAATTATTGATGCAGGGTCCAGTTTTAGTTTACTTTTTGTGAGGTAGGATGGTTCTAGTGTTTTAACATTAGAACCTTGGAGGACTAGCTTACTGTATTTCCAATTAAAACTGGTCTTGGATAGGCAGCTACTGTAGGGTGCTGCAGACTGTGTAGAGTACCTTATGGTGGTAACCTGAATCTCTTCCCTTTTGAAGATTTTCTTAAAAAATTAGTCTTAAATAAAAGCTCTTCAAAGCTGCTGTTTAATTAAAATTCTCAATTTTGTTACTTCAGATGTAAGAGCTCTATCAATTGCAAATACTAATCTAAATTTTTTTCTAATTCCAGAGCTAGACTCAAAATCTGCCAATGTTACAAATTTGGAAATCTTGCCATTTAACTTGACTGAGAAGGATGGTTCAAGCTGGATCCACAAAGTTACTGGTTTTGAAGTTCTGTTGCATGAAGGGAGGACTTTTATAATAACTGGTGGCCCCACGTAAGTTTCTCGCTGTCTCTCGCTCGCTTTCTTTAGCTGTTGTCGTAATGTACCAGGGGTTTTAAACTTTTATTTCTATTTCAGGAGTGAGAATGTAGCGGTTATGGCCATTAACCCTTATGACGGTGGTTTTGACATTATTGCGAAGTTCAAACTGTCCGTGGTTGCTTTTGAAAAAATAAATATAATTACTGTAAGTATAATTTTAATTGTATGTCTTTGTGGGAAGGAATATATTAACTTATTAGCTTTAGTACACTGCTTATTGGTAATGTGGTAACTACCAAACTTGTGGATAAATTAGATCTTATAAATTATTTAAGTATTCTCTTGAATGTTAGTAAAATTACAAAAGCTCTGGGCACTACCCGAGCTGTTGGCTTGCCATGGCTTGATCCCGTCAAGATCTACCGATCCAGATTAAATTTGGTGTCCAGGGATGGGAGATTCAGATGGTGAAATCGGGGTATTCTAATCCTGGATTGGTTTGCAACTTGGTGTGGTTTTAACACTTTTGGGGTTTAGACCATAACAAATCTTAGATTGAATATTAATAAAATTGTCCATAAGTATCTTAAATTATGAAACCATAGGGAACTTTGAATGGATATTATACTAAGTAGGTATGTCACCCGCGGCCTAAAAGCTTTTAACAATGGGCAAATCTGTAGTTTCTTTCCTAAAGGAAATATTGCAAATTTATCAGTTTGTCCTAAGTATGGACTGTTTAGTTTATTAAAATTCAGTGTGACCAGAGCCAGGTTATAGTAACTGCTACCCATAATTTGCCGACTTCTACCTACAAAACATAAATGCATACTTCTTCAAGTAGAAATTGCAAATTTAGAATTCATAGTCATAATTTAGTTTCCAAATCTCTTAATCTTATCTACTTTAGGCATAAACCACTTTTAAAGGCTATGATGATTGCCAAGTTATTAATTTGTGTAGGCAGCTTTAACTATTGTTTAGATATTATGTTGATCCTAAGGTAAAGGAGATTCTTGATGCTGCATGCCACTACAATGGAAACTTTTTAAATTGATGGTAGTTCCTAGTCTTTCTCCACCCTAATAGCTATCAAATTACTTTCTTTAGTCTTTTAATTTGGCAGTTTTTATAATAAAGCATTTAGAATTCAACTTTCATTCAACATAGATTATCCCAACTGCTTAATTTGTGTTAAGAAATTGATTTCATTCATGAGAAGCTTGCAAGACCCACCTGATATCAAAACTGGTATTACTATTGCCATATCTCTAAGCGAAACCTTAATTTTATTGGCTGGCTGACCAGAGGGCCCAAAATTAAGACTGCTTATTTCTTGGTTAAATAAAGAGTTTACTACTGTAACTCGATATACTACAATCTCGGGTACAATTTGAGAAATTACAAAACTTGTCAGAGTAAGAGTGATAAAAGGTCTCCCACCTAGAGAAAGGATCACTGCTATACTAATTGATCTAAATTGGTTGTTGATTAAAGAATTTAAAATGTGTACTATAACCCACAAAGTTATCAAAAAGTCTTCCAAAATATCTAAGAATTGCTACATATTGTGCTGCCAACAAATCTCCCTGATGCGAGGATAGTTAGATGGCTTCCAACTACAGGAACCTACAATGTCTGCTGTAGGCTTTAGAGCCTTTAAATATGCAGCTCTGAGACTATGCAATAACCCCCCCCCCCCCCCCCATAAGACTTTTACAATACTTTCAAGATATTAAGGCTTTCAAGAGCAAACTCAAGACTTGATTATTCAGTAAATTTTTTAATTGTTACTATAACTGTAAGCGAGAAATATGCAATGTGAAATATTCATGTACCTCAATGAACATTGAGGTCTTTAAGAGTTTGGTTCTCCTGCTGTACAGGACCAAAAATGCAGCCCTTAGAATATTTTTTTGCTATATTAAGGTGGTTCTTGCTCTTTTTGAATTGGTTTTCTTAGCTAAACATTATTGGAAGCTCTAGCACTACAGTTCTGCCCATTCCTTAACTCTTTATCTATCTAGACTTTAGGCAGTGTCTTAATAGATTTGCTATGAAGAGTTTGGTTTTTGCAAAGGCATTTTGAACATGCCATTCTCTTTAAATTTGATACTGTAAAGAAATCCCTAGTGTTAGTTTAAATACAAAAATTATGAATTTAGTTCACATAACACCCATAAACCCTGTGGAAAAAAAAATTTAGTTATCTTTAAAACTTCGTTGCTCCTCCTCCACTGATTTTTCCCTACTTAACTGATTTTTTAGTCTTCACTCTCAAAAAAAAAAACTGACAGCCAGGGCTTGACTATGGAAGGTATGATCCATGAAAATTAGCAGAAACAAAACTTTTATACTGTATATATATATTTAAATCCCTTTAAATTTGTTTAAAACTTGTGGTAGTTTACCCCACAATATCGGCTGCTCCACCCCACCCCCAAACCCACACTCTGAAATCTAGAGTTAGGTAATGACTGGGCTATGGGTTGGGTGAGATATCTTCAGAAAAATTTTAAAATTTTGTATAAGGTCGCTAGCTTTTGCAACACTAGCAAATAAGATAATTTATAATGCTAATCAAGATAAATATAATAAATATTTAATTACAAATTCATTCCCCCAGTCTGGATTCCCAACTTTGGCTCAAATACTGTTAATATAGTGAAATATACTTTTAAAGTTTGTCATTGTATAGATATTTTAACTACTACAATCTGAGATTTTAAGGCTTTTGAAAACCTTTACTTATTATTTTGCAGGCTGCTGTGGACAATGAATTGCTTTGGATTGCTCTTGGATCCTCTGATTCAAGGTTGGTGTCTATTGTATGCGTAAACCTCTTGACTGGCGAGGTCAGGCAGCCTCAAAATATTCCCATCAAAGGAATTCTTGGAGATCTTCACATGTTCCAGGCAAGTACTTCACTATACAGGATTATAACTATTTTAAGAAATTTTGTTTTAACGAGAAGTACCTTTTTTAGCTGGAGTCGTATCAATGCTACAGAGTTTAAATTTAATTCAACTTTTTGAAGTTTCGTGGAATAAGTTCCTGGAGAATCTTACCCCCCTAGAAATGTAACTTTTCCCAATTCATCAACTTATCTTTTTTTTCCAATTTACAGGCTGGTGATACAGTTTATCTGGTTATAGGAGAAAGATACCGTTCAGCACCTTCAGATTCTGTGGGCACGACAGAGTAAGGAGTTAAGGTTTTAAGTTATGAAGTGTGTTAAGGTTGTAAGTTATGAAGTGTTATAGGAAAGTTATGGCTATAATTATTTATTTTTCAGAATATACATGTTGATGGGACGCTACTTTGACCGACGGGACCGCTTTTCCATGGAATGTACTGGTGTCCAGTCTATTACTGGATTTCTTGAAGGTGGTGACTACATAATTATTATTGGCATGAACAATGTTGTGAGTATTAAATAATTTAAAATTTCTATATAATTTTTCTCATTCTTGCCACTTGATATATTCACCAATCCCTCTTACTCATATTTTCTCTACTAACCAGAATCTTTCACTTATACCTACTAACCAAAATCATTCACTTTTACTTATATAGCCCATTTATAATCATAGGATAGAATGACTTAAAATGTAATGATTAGTGAAATATCAATGATGTTTGTAGAAGTGTGATGACTGTCTGAATAGGCTTTGGTGTGAACTGTTGCGTAGGGCTTCGGGAAGGTGGTCGTAAAGGGTTTCTAAACTAGGATTAATTAAATTTTCCCCATTAAAACTACGTCATTATCCTTCAATACTCCCCTTGAAATAGTATCCTCTACTAACCTGATAATAAAACTTTATTGTAGTAATGTTTTTTGGTAGGCTGGCCTTGGCTGCTGGTGTGATAACCAGACATAAAATTTAAACCTAACTATAGTTCTCTCGAGAAAAATTTCTCATATAAAACTTCAGCTTATTTAATAAATTATTTTCTATAAAAACTGGAAAGTAACACTTTAATTTTTATGTAATTTTTGGTAAAAGGGACCAAATAGATATAAGATAGTATTCATGTGAAGGCGTGAAGCTGAGCATAAGTACTGTAAAGTATCTATTTTACTAAAGAATTGTGCTAAATTTAAGACCCGAATTAGAGGTAAACTATTCTGTAGACTAAGTAGCCTTAAAATACTAATTTTTCAATTATACTATCCAGATACAGTAATGTATTAGTTTATTAACTAAAATTTTTTAACCAAAATCCTTCATTCATGCAATATTTCCCTTGATAGTTAATGATTCTGTAAAATTTAGAGTAGTTTAATCATATCTATGCTTGCAGTAATCTGTTTTCGGAAGGAATGTACTTTTCTGTCTTAAAATATCCTGCTAGTTGTAAGAATATCAAAATGTGTCGGAAATGTATAGTAATTCTGTATTAAACTAGGCTCCAGGAATCTTATTTTAGATTTAACTGACAATCTGATTAACTTGATCCTTCCCCCTAATAGTTGGTGTTTTGAGATTGTTTATTTTGTTTCTGTTAAACCTGTAGCTGCAAAATCTAACTTGTCGGATAGTAAAGTAATTTGGCAGTAGTGGCCACACTACTGTAGTTTAATTAGAGATTATGTAAAGTACAAAGCTAGTTTTTTAATTAAAGGTAGTCTTGTATGCAAGAGTGTCCTCTTTATCTTGGTTTCTTGTAGCTGTTTAAACTACAAACATGGGAAGCTAATTTTGCCCAAGTGAGGAAATTTCTAATTGCAATTTGTTGCTAAGTTTCATGAATTGTTGCTAAGTTTCATGAATTGCGAGGAAGCTACTAAATTTAGAAAAAATTTCGGCCTCTTAATGGTTAAAATGATTGACGTAATTAAGGGGCCACAAGACAGCTGTAGTACAGGAAATTTTCATGGCTACTGGTGCTATGTTTTGCCATAAAATTTTAGTGTAATTAATATAGATTCAGTTTTTCTGTTGGAAATCATGACTTTAAGGGTATGGCTTAATGATTATTCTTCACTCTATTCTAGAATAGCAGAGAGAACTGGGGAAACCCTTAATGTGTAGTTTGAATATAAATTTGAGACTTTGTTACATCAATGTTTTGATTGGAGATGGCCATTAGTCGGGCATCCATTTAACCATTAATGGAAATTCCTTGCAGAATGCACTCAAACTGCTTGTATGCAATTTCAGAAAGGTACGCATGTATATGAATTGGACCCCATAGCAGACACCCTTACATTGGTACAAGAGCTTATTGAGACCAGAGTTCTGCAGGTGGTGACTTACATTGATGCACACGACTTGAAGAATTATGTCATAGTAAGGAGTGAAAGCAGTCGAGCAACTATCTATTGGTGGGACAGTAAGTGCATGTTGCTGGTGAAATTTCAAAGTTTTAACTATTATGTGGGTTAGAAATTGTGCATTTTACTTTAAAATTTAGTTGATGTATCATAAATACATAAGTTTGTAAATGTCAGTGAACTTAAATATAATGGCTTCGTTCTTTAGAACAAATTATTTCTTAACCATTTACATATTTTCTTGGTGAAATACTTTTGCAAAGTGCATTAGAATGTTTTAGGCATTGAAACCTTAAGGATTTAAAATTTAATTCTCCCAATTTTGTAATTATTTTCCAGATTTTCATATTGCATGCATTAAAGCACACCTATTTAGGATATGACATAAAGTAAAATTTAAGACTACCACATAGTAAATATGATGGCTTCGGTAAAAGGGGATCGGTTAATCAATTTTGACTTCTGGTAACTGCTCTCTTCAGATTTTTAGTCCCTTGTAGCCAATCCAGGCAAGTGCTTTACTTCAATCTGGTTTGGAGCAGTATTATGTTCCGGGGTGTGAAAATACTCATTGCATTGTCTGTTAATGCTATTGACCCTGGTTTTATATCCGCAGAATTATGTAAAATCACTTCGCAAACCATTCCAGTAGCACTGAATTACTGTAATCCCATTTTGAAGCTATTTCCATTGCTAGTCTCTTGTTGTTGTTGCTGCTGCTCTTTCACTTCCTCTGTGGTAAGCTGTCCTTTGGTAGAGCTGCATCTTATAAGTGCACATTTTTCTCTAACTTTTACTTGGGCCTGAAATCTCTAAAAGTAGCAAGCCTGCCTGGAGGAAGTCATTATCAGCCACTACCATCATTTTGTTAGACTACTCCAGTGTCTTTCTGACACTAGAATTTTTTTTCTGGAGCTTTGGCTGTAAGATCTTCTAGAGAGCTTAAATTATAAAACTCCCTGCTGGTCCAGTCGTGATATGGGATGTATTTGAACTAGTCTTCAGTCCTTCCTCCAATCTAGGAAAGAGAAGCACTGTCAATGAAGAGCATTAACGTTTAATGTTAAGATCTGCTATAGATTGCTTTCCAGTGGGGCCTTAATCACAAAGTGCACCCACTGCATACAGAATTTGTAAGCTTTACCTTTATTATTCAGTGCTTCCACTTTGTTAGCATCCCTTGTACACTTCGCAGCACATTAAGGTGAGGCTTCGTCAATCTTCCTTTGCTGTGGCCCAAATTAAATAGAAACTCTAACTATTATGTTCTGGTTGAAGGCTGCACCAAAAGCAATCTAATTAGTAAGTTATTGGATTGAGAAAGAAGGCCCAGTCTGTTTTTTATTGCTGTTAGTAGTTGGCAAATTTTCTTGAATGGTAACATCCTTGAGGTAGTAGTCTGTGCACTTCCATGTGTACTCTATACCTAGCCTTGTTCCTTTGACACTCACACCTCTAATGTATCTTTTATTCTAAATTTAATCTTTCTTGCAGTTAAACCTTAACTTTATGCTATTAGTTTTATCCTGAAATTAAAGTGGATGCTGATTGACTTCTGTTTGATTACCCAAATCCATAAATCTACATAAGTTTCTCGATGGTTATTATGCCGATCTTTTAAATGTTGCGCATGCAAGTGGAATTGCATTCTTGGCCTATCTGCTGTGAGTTCTTGCTCTGCCCTGAATTGTAACTTTCATTCATAAAATTTGTATCTGAAGGTTCAGATTTAGATGGTCCATGCAAATACTTTGGTTTAAAATTTTTGTTCTTAGTTGTTAGAAAAGACTAAACTGGTTGAGGCAAATTGTATGTTGCAAAGGAAATTACAGTAGTGGCTTGGATTTTTAGAAAGTAGGGCTGTGAGTGGCTTTTTTGTGGAGTAGATACCATGGATGAAAAATTTTGGGCCAACTAATTTAAACTAGGCTCTTGTAGAAAGTTCCCTGTTATTTTATCTCTCTGCACCCAGACCCTTTGGAAATGTCCATTCCCTAAAGATAATTCTTTAAACTAGTTTCCTTATGAAATTTCCAAGTAATAATTAATAAAACTATAAAAGAAAATTGGAGAGTTGTCCAACAAGCTGATTTGAATTTCTATCGGTTTGGTTTCGGTAAGACCCTTGCTATACCTTTTTATAGTTGCAGAGTTTATTACCATTGCACAGTTGTCAAAGTAGATAAATTTGTAACCAAATATTTTCATATGAACCATTTGTTTATCTACTTGCCCAAGGAAAACTTAATTTCAGTTAAGTTGTAACTAATACTAGGTAAATATTTAAACTTTAAAGTTACTGTATAAAGATTCTCTAAATAAATTTAAGACTTCATTATAAGGTTTCGAGATTTCAGTTTAATGAACATGGAAAATTCATTGCTTAAGCAGAGCAGAATTCTAGGCATTGTGGTATATATGGAAGGTTCCTAGTAAACTTTCCAATAAGTGTCCTTTATGGGTTGAGAATTTATATAATTAGTTAGGAGCATCTATCTAAAGCGGCTTGATCGCTGTTTTTGTTGAAGCGTAACACCTGGGTTGTAATGTAACTGGTGGTTAATAAAGTTGCTGGGTGACTCTGCCAGATTTCCCTGTGATACTTAATTTGAGGAATTGTCCCTATCCAGCTGGCATTGGCAACAGTTGAGAAATAGCGATTAGATCCTTCAGGGTAACAGAATATAAACTTTACATGCATAGTAGAACAAAACTTTTTTAATAGGTGACCAAACAGTGTTGATATAGTATATTGTAAACTGTTTAATATTTTCAGATTCGCAGCTTGTTCAATGGCAGGTACTGCATACTGGTTTGCTGTCTCCATTTGCTTCAGTTGGATTCATTACTTTAAGGAATCTTGAAACTGTTGTTTTTGTTGCTGAAAGGGTAAGGCTATACAGCAGTTGTTGAAATTCCAATGTATGAAACTTTAAGACCTTTGATAAATAAAGTAAATTTGTAATTTCATAGATATATTAAATTTGAAATTTCTTTACTGCAGGGTGTCATTACTGTGTATGTCGATGATCTTACTGGCCACTACTTCGAAACTTTCTCTGTGGCTACTAGTTGTTCGTCTGTTGTGGATATTCGAGGAATTATAATAAGTGAAACTTACTATATCTATTACATTTGTGTCAATGATGTGAATGTCCTTGAAAGGAGAGTTCTCACATTTTTAGAAGTGGACTTTGGTGAGTATTTGTATTTTGCAGTAGCTTGGTTTAATTTGTTTTGATCCTGTAAATAGTTTGAATGCTATTGAAAAACATAAATTTCATCTATTGAGGTAGTTAAAGTAGCATATGCAGTTTGGAACTTGGGAGTGGATTAAGCATGGGTCAATCCCACTGAAAGTCTATTAGATTAACATTATCAGTTTAGAGTAACAAAGTATTGACTTTCTTAGAAAATTAAGATTTATAATTAGTTTAAAGATTTCTCTAAAACCTGTGGGCCTAGTACATTAGTAGCATCTAACTTTCACTAAAGTCTTCTGTTTTTAAGACCTAACAGTCTTGATAAATTTATTAAGAGTAACATTAAAGTCTTAAGTTTACTACTCTATAAATTGTTAACATTTTTAGTTGTACTACAAAACTGTCTTACAGGAGCTTTGTCATAATGTTATGCAACTTCAAATAGGGCTATGAAAATCTACTTTGGATTAGAATAACTTCAAAAGTGACTTTATAATTGCAAAACAATAACATTGAATTTTAGTGTTCTCTGAGTGCGACATCCCCTGCCCAAGGTGTCATTAATTTTAGAAATTAATATCTAGCATTTAGGTCTTTGAAATTGGTAACATTTCTTCTATGGAGTTTTACATAACACAAGTTATTCTCAAGGGTTATTGTAGTTTAGACCTACCTGCAAAATTTTATTTTCCTGAGACCAGATTGGTTCTTGCAACACTTTGATAGCAAAGAATCTCTATAAAAAGGAAAAGAGTACGTAATAAACTATAAGGAATTTTGTAGCTGTCCTTATCACTATGGTATCAAACAATGTTCAGAAGCATTTGGTTATTGGTAGCTGGAAAATTTGGTATATAATAATTTGGTTTGCCCAAACTGTCAAACTTAAACCCTTAGGAAGTTTTCAATCCTCTGATAATGCTATTACTTGGTAAATAAGCCATGTATGTAAAAATAAGTACATTTAGTCTTTTGGAGTGAGTTCGATTAATTTTATCTAGTTTTAAACTAGTTGGCTAAACCACAACTGTACAGTGACTACATATACTAGACTAAAGCAACTGCATAACTCTTGGATGTATAAAATTGTAAGCTTTGTGGCTGCAGATTCCTATTTTTGATGCATAGGATGAAGAGCTAATTTTTTTAATTGCACAGATTGGAGGGCAACTGATCATATTTGAAGGACGAGATATTGTAAATTCTCTAGTCGTTAAGGTAGAAAAGTAGACTTCAGTTAATCGGTAAATGCTGTATATCTATTTTTACTCCTACTGCATACCTGGTTTTGACAGTTTAGGGCTACAATAAGTGTTACTGCTGCCATGTAGCCTCCAAAGTTGTAACGCCTGACAGATACTATTGTTCTAGGGCTACCATACAGTAATTTTGGTATTTAGTTATCTGTTCACAATTTTTAAAGCACTATTGTTCCATATGGTGTGAATCTCCTTAAGAGTCTCCCAAAGTTTGTATGGAGGGCAAACTTTTAACCATGCTTTTTCTTTGATACATGGTGCACATTAAAATTAGTTTAACATAATAGATCAAAGTTTTAAAGAAAATTTAACCTTTGCACAGCTTCGGAATTTGGTTTTGTTGTAAAGACACTGCTGAATGGTGCATATCTGAGAAGACAAGTTTACTTTGTTACATTGTAAATTCAAATGGATATTTAGTTTGGTTCATTTTGGATATACTGTTAGCTTCCTAAGTTTGAAAATTCCCATTGATTAGTTTTACTGTATAGGATAGCTTGAAGGGAGACCTAAAATGGTATTATGAAGGATTTTGAAATTACCAGAAACTTGGCAATGGCTTATTATACAGTACAGTATTTGAATCTTTTACAAACATGGATTCCATTTAATTTCTTAAGCAGTCTCTCCTTTCCTCTATAAAACCATTCTTCCTTGCCTTCCCATGACCTTTAGTGCGGCTAAACTCCATGGCAAATAAATTTACTGATCGCCTGTATCAAGTTCAGGCTTTATTTTTGTGTATCGGTTTATATTTTTTTTATTATTTGCCGTCCACTCGAGCTCTCCTGCTAGCCATAAGAGTGTTCACCATTATTTAGTTTATTTTTAGCAACCTTACACAAAAGGTACTGTAATTTTTAATAGTATTTGCCAATTAACATGTTGAAAGGGCTAATTTTGCCTATCTGCAAATTGGGACCGAAATGAAACTAGATTCAGGCGCTGCAAATACACTGGGAGAAGGAGAGTATAGTGGAGAAAAGAGTAATGATTTAAAATGGGAAAGATTTCTTGCCAGTTACGTACAAAGGGATTTTTAGTAAAATTTGTAACGGTTGGACTATTTCAATTTTTAAAGATAATGTGCTATACATTGTGTGCAGTTCTATTAGAATGGAATATTTATTTGGAAATGCTAATGTAACTTAGAAAGAATTTTATTTTTATATCAGGATTTAAAATTCCTATTTTAGGAGCTGCAGAAGGACATGGAGATACCTTACTTGAATGTCTGCATGGATTGAACAGAACATTGGAAGGACGAAAACAAAGCATTGCATATCTGGAAGACATTGTTGTTAATGACAGGTTAATGACAGTAGATCATGACCAGGTAAGATAGTATACCATGTAAGATAATATACCATGTAAGATAATATACCAAAAGTGGTATATATTCACACTTTGGATTTTTATTTCTTTTAGTAAATTTTGTAAATGGGAGTTCTTCAATGTGCTTTCTTTTACTAGGTTTGGAGTGGACCCATAGTGTTTACGGAATTAACAGTGACAGGAACGGCAGAGTTTACAAACACTATAAATATAGTAAATATTAATCTGCCAGACTCAACATCCCCATCTTTAGCAGAGATTGAAGCCACCACTGGAAACTTGGAGGTAAGTGGACAAAATCTTTCAATGGCACTAAGCTAATAATTTACCTGATATTCCGTGGGACAGAGGTCATGTTTTGAATAAGTGTTTACAAAAAGTAGGTTTCTTCATTGGGTGAAAAAATTAGCAATTTTACCAATTTTTTTTTTTTTTTTTTTTTTTTTTTTTTTTTTATAGAATATGCTTTGGTTTAATTCCTTAATGTAGCAAACTGGGTATGAAGCATAAGTTCTCTGCCCCTTTTATAGAATATGCTTTGGTTTAATTCCTTAATGTAGCAAACTGGGTATGAAGCATAAGTTCTCTGCCCCTGGCATTGTACAATAAATCTTAGTTAACTGTACTTAAGATTTTCATTTTTTTTGTGGATAAGGCTTAAATATTTCTTGGCTGTATTATGAAGACCGCTTGCATGTACTGTTTTACTTTTTGTAATCTATTAATTTAATTTGTATGCATAATTTTGAACATTCTGGAATATTTTCTTTTAGATTTAAATTTCTTTTCAGGCTGAGATTGCAAGTTTGCAGGGCGCACTGTCAATGGTATTAAATTTTGATGGAAATCAGACTATAAATGGGCCTATTGATGCATCCTCTTTGGTTACAGACAACTTGGAAATAGATTACTTACGAATTGGCAGTGTAAGTTTCTTAAAAATCTCCTCCTACGCCTATTGACGTAAAGGGCCTTTTAGATTTCATCTGTCTTCTCTTATCATCAGCTTTTAATTCTCTAATTCTCCAGTCCTCATCTTCCACTCCATGCTTCAGTCCTCAGCCATGTAGGCCTGGGTTTTAACTATTCTAGAGCTTTGTGGAGTCCAAGTTGAAAGTTTGGCAAACTAATCTCTTGGAAAGTAGAGACTGCCCAAATAGACTCTATCTAACCCTCTTAATCTCTTCCTCCTATGGCGCTATAGTAATCTCTTGGTGTCACTTCTAATAAGTGTCCTGCCATTTAACTATTCTTCTGAGGGCTTTCTCAAATCTACAAAATTTGTTTCATACCAGACACTTGTCCACACAGTAACACAGATCTCGGAAAACAGATATATGCATGATTTTTATATGAAACTTCAGGTGGTTTGATTTCCAACCTTTACTCAACCTGACATTATTTTCTCAATCTTTTATTAAAGTAAAATCTAAAGATCCTGTATTAGATCATAGTTCTTAAATGTGTTTAAGATTCCACCTCATTAAATCGGTTCTCCTTCCATTGCATACTCTGCTTTCATAAAATATCAGTTTTCATAATCTTTCCTTTGTTTATCAGTCCAATCTTGTGGCATCTCGTGCGTTCTGGCAAGTTTTAGTCCTGTGGTGTTCTTGCTAATAAGGACAGTCTTCACCATACCCCAGGTTAGCTAATTTCACTTAAAATGTTTCACTACAAAGTGATAATGTGATAAGACTCCTAATATTAACTTAGTACTAGCTATAGTCATGAACAGGCTTACTAATATTTACATATATTAAGAACTCCATAATATAATAATGCAGGGGTCTCCACAAAATTGACAAGTGCACACTATAAAGGCTTTTTATTATTAAACATATGCTGTCAAAAGTAGTTTTCTATACACATTGCTGTACCACGTCTTTATGAAAATTTTGTCAGTAAAACTTAACTTTTTTAAATTCTGTTTGTTAATCTCTCGGCTTTTCATTGATAGTTTCTAAATTAGCCTACTATATATGTTCAAATCTGCTGGCACGATTAACTCTTCTGTAATTATTGCAATTGGGAAAGTATTTTTTTCAATTTTTATTTTCCCCACCAATACTCTTAGCTCATTAGTCAGGTTTTGCCCTCTTCATGCCACATTCTACTAAAGTATTCTGAAAGTAGCTACATTTTTAGCCAATATCAAATCCAGTTATCCCCTCATATCCAGGGGCTTTCTCTTTGGTATTTTAATGATGGCTCATTGTAAAATTTAATTCATTCATGGGAACCTTAGTCTTCCTCTGCTTCAGGTGTCAATAAAAATTCTGTTCATATCTCCTATAAAAGACACCCCTCTAGTGTTCCATTTAACGTTCTTTCTTCCCCTTGCTACAGCAAGTCTATCTCTTTTTAAATGGGTATATGCTGCTGCTTTTCCCCTGTAGAGATTTCATTAATGTTTCAATAATTCTTACACCATAGCCACTCATTGTCATCCTCATCTGCTTTCCTGTCTAAATGTTCTCTCCAGTCATTCTGGCTTTTCTTTTGACTTCATTATCAATACCATTTAAGAAAAGATTTCTTATCTGAAATAAGACCATATTTGGGAGATACTGTAGTCTATAAAGGTGCCAAGTATAATGCTAGACACTTACGTTCTATATAAATTTCAGCTTAATGGAGTAGAACTAAAGGAGTTGACATCAACTTTCTTGATTAATGGTATAGATCAAGAAATTAGTGGAAGATGGAAAGTTGGCTACTTGTCTACGGGTACATTAAACACAAGATTGCAGCAACCCCCTGGACGCATTAATGGATATCTAACCTCTGGTAATGGGAAAATTTTTAGTTTATATGAAGTTGATAGAAAATGAAATTCATATTGGTTGGGCGACATCATTAAGTACACTATAAACCTAATGTGCTAGTAAAGTGTAATTTAAAGAGTCTCCAACTACTGCCAATAAAGTACAAATCACTAAATCCCCTTAAGCTTGTCTACAATGTTCTGTATAATCTTTCGCCAAAGATGAGAAGAAAGTTGTAGGCCTTTTATTGGGAGTGCATGCCATTTATGATCTGGCATAGTATCCTACTATATTTTGAGGCAGCATTAATCTTTTCTGTATATCTAAGAGATGCCTATTCTTTAGTCAAGGCTATAGATTTTAGTATGGAAAATTAAATTCCATAAATGGGTATAGTTAAACTTATTTAAATTTTCTTCATGGCTTATTTCTAGCTTAATGTGCTGATAGTACTGTATTTGGAAATTTATGAATGTTTTATATTTAATTTCTTTTATTTCAGAACTCATGCGGCGAAGTATTCCTGACCAAGTGGTTACGGGTAATCATTCTTACAATACTGTTGTTGTTAGAGAGATCTGTAATAATCTGTGCAATGGTTTCTCAGTGGATATTAATGGCATAGATACCTCTACAATTGTTACACAAGGGTCTGATGTTACTTTTATTGACAAAAAAATCTTCACGAACCTTAGAGTGAATGGTGAAGTTACAGCAGGCCTTGTTAATGGAGTAAGTATTTTAATTCTTATAAATAATAGCCTTTAGTTAAAAGTGTAGGTAACGCAAGAAACTTGTACGGCCATGTTCCTTTATTATAAGACACTTGCATTCAGTACAGTCTCAAAATATTTAGAATCTTTTTCTTGTATATTTTGCTAAACCTTAATTTTTAAAATTTGCTGTTTTCTTGGAAAGTGAATGAAAATATCAATAGGTAAGAGCATTTGAAATATTGTAACACTATTTCCTAATATTTTTAATACTTTAATGTGCAGTTTCCTTTTGTTACATTGATTTTTAAGGAGCTGTAACTGGAATGAAGTCTAGTATAGAAATAGAGATCCATTTTAGATTTTAGCTTTGCTTATAGGTTAGGTGGCCTTCCAATCGTTAAAGATTAAGCTCCAAATTTAATAATCCACAGGTTGACATAAGTGAATTGGAATCCAGAGTAATTTTAAAGAATGATCCAGGCCTTCAAAACCTTGATGGACAGTACACCTTTGACAGAGTTGAAGTTCGTGGCAATGTAGATGCTGCGACAATTAATGGAGTAGATTTCAGAAAACTTGATGACAGTGCAGTGAAGACGACAGGCGACTACAGAATTGCTGGTTTGTTAGAGTATACTATAGAATTTTCTCTTGCAATACCATGATTACATATAAAGACTGTATTTTATTATTACTAGGGAGGTATATGCTCCTTAGCTGCCTTTATTTGAAAAAGGGTAGTTTTAAATATTTAAAATTTGGGTCTTTTTGGATTTACAATGGTTAATAAGCTTTTTCTATTCTTTAAACTGATTTTTTTTCCTTTAGGAGACTTGATATACAACACTGACTTGACTATCAGTGGCTCACTGATATCTGACACAATTAATGGCATCCTATGGTCAGATGTGGTGGATTTGAACTCTCCTGCTTTAATTACTGGAATGTATTTCTTCAAAGAGGCTACAATCCTTGGTTCCCTGATATCTAATGATGTAAATGGATTGGACTTTAGTCAGGATGTGGCATTGCTTGACAAGGACCAGACTATAAGTGGTAAGTAATTAGTTAAGGAGAATTGATAGATTTGAAGTTTTATTTCAAAGGCTTTTTTTTTATGGTTTGTGGTGTAAATTTACATAGGGTGACTTTACTGTCTAAATTTTGGTTTACTGTGTTTAAGCATTTTGGTTGCTCATGAAAACTAAGTAAGTTTCTTTTTAAAAGGCTGATTTTTAAAAAATTAATTGAAATTTGGTTGAAAATTTCTTTAACATTATCCATAGGTGTTAGCGATTGGCTAGTATTTGGGTTTCATCATGATCAGTGTTTATGTAGAAAGGTATCATGGCTGCATGGACAGTGAAAGGCTGATGGTATAATAATTAAGATTGTTTTTGAAAACTATTAAACTATCCCACAGAGTTCCAGCTGTTCCAAACTTTGTTGCCTTATCTTAGTGTGACACATGATTAATAGATTGTTTATAAGATTTATGAAGCTATAAATCCTTTATTACAGTGAGCTTAAAGTTTCTTGTATGTCAGGAAGACATTTATTTAGGTATTTGGCTTGGAATGGTTCCTATGAAGAGAGTCTACAGTTTTTTATTTTCTTCAAACAGGACGTATTACTTTTACCCAGTCTGTTGAGGTGACTGGTCCTAATGGAGTAATAATGGAAAATGGAGGAACTGTGAATGGAATAGACCCTTCATCTTTGGCCTTCAGACAGACTAACTTGGATAAAATTGTTATATCTGGAGAAGTTACTTTATCAGGACCTCTAGATGTAAGTTTGTATAAAAGCATTATAAGTTTACTTTGGATAGAAGCATTTAAAGTTCATTTTTAAAAGTAAAATTATCTGGTAGTGAAATAAATTTAAATTTTTTAAGTTCTGTTAAGATATTATGGAGAAATTACAATGCTTGACTAAATTTCTTGCAGATTACTGGTGATATTAATGTGAAAAGCATAAATGGATTATTATTAAATGGAATAGAGGAGAGATATTGGATAAAGTCGAGGGATCAAGTTATATCAAATGCAGTGCAACTTAACAATGTTGTTTTCAAGTAAGTGGTCAAGGTTACAGTTTTGTGGATGTGAACATATTCGTGGAAGTGATGTCTGTTTTATGAGTACTTATCTGACCTATTTTGCAATGTTTTTTGTAAGTCTTAAAAGCCAAACTGTCACTGTTTAGATGGTTATAAATATTAATTTCTGTAAGATAGAAATTATCTCTTGAAGCAAGTTTGACAAATGGACAATCCCCACAATTGCACTTTTGCTCTGAATGGTGTTTCAGGTGCCAGCAGTGGCCATGTGGCCCAAATTCAGTACAGTATATGCAATTTATTGCACTTCTAGAATAAAGTAGCCCGACTCTTTCACACTTAAGTTCTAGGGAAAGAGCGTAGTTTTAAGCTTGAAATCCGTAACTTTGCAAATAGAAATTGCTTGTGGGAAAGAAAGCATTCCCCTAATTCATTCAGAAGCGCATCTATGAAACTGTTTATATTATTGCTTCCCCAGGTCCTTTGTTTAATAGACCTTTGCAAAATTTCTTAAATTTTCCAATTTTTTTTCTTAATAAAAACAGCAGAGGAATGTTTATTGTAGAGGAATGTTTATTGTAATGTTAAGATGCTGATTCCCTACTTTAATTTTTGTCTGGTACCAATAAGATCTAGAGATTGTTTAATTATGGCACAGCAAAATTAATTCCCCTGGTATTGTTGGCACATAATGCGTAGAGTATGGATAGTCTATTTAAAATATTTTCCCTCTGTTCTTCTTTTGCAAATGCTTGGCAATGGTTGCAAACAACTTGAATGAACAGAGTTAAAGGGAACTTTATTTGGGAGAAGACCATGTAAAGACTTTACTTTAGACAGGGAAGACCCTAAAGTTGCCATTACTAGCTTCCTTTATTTAAAGCTCTTTATTTTCTGGAACTGTTCTTAAAGCCTGTGCATTTAGATTTCAAAACCTTAAATAGAATCTTTGTGGCCAACTCATTGTTTAAGTAAGCAATCTTAGTTCAGAGATCATAAAATTGTGATGCAGAAGAGTGGGTAGATTAGATCCTAATATCCTATCTCTTTCCAAAGTGAATCTAAATTTTATTGTCAGATGAGAGCTCAAAAATTGGCTAGTCACAGGTACTTCGTGTAGGGTTAATCAAAGTGTAAAGACCGTATATGCCAACAAACTCCATCCCTCGATTCACCCAAGATTTTAACAAATCTGGAATTTGTTTTTCGCTTCCTATACCTACGATCCAGGAATGTAGGGAAGCTTTTTATAAGTGCACAACCTTATTGCTAAAAATTTAAAAGTCTGAAGTTTGGGAGATAATGCTTTTCAAATTGGCTCTTAAAAGATCAGTCATTAGTTTGTTATTGGTGGGTAATGGGTATGATTAATATATTGGTCCCAATTTGTGCCTAAAATTTATTAGATAGATCATTTATCTAAGGTGTAAGACACACTTAAGATTTCCTTGGTTTAAATTAAAATTGAGTCCTGACTCTTCATTGTATCCCTATACAGAAATTACCTACAAACTGCATCTCTAGTCTACCAACACTGTAGTTTTCTTGAATGCCTTGCCTGCGTTCTTGCATAGGGAAAGTTTTAAATACATATCCTCCACTACTTGTGATGCATTAGATTTTTATAAAAGTTAGTCTTACCGTTGAGGAGCAAACCATTGTAAACTTTTTCATAATTGATGAAAGGCTTATTCAGTAGGTTCTGGACGAAAAGTAATATGAACATCAGGCTAGCATAAAAATAAGTAAACATAATTTACACTACAATTTTGTTTGGATATAGAATATTTTAGACATGCCTGCTGCCCAAGTATTTAATCCCCTTAATGTAAGAAATACAATAATATACAGTATTTAGGAATTAGTAAATTCTAGCACATTACCATTTTAAAAATTCTGAAGCTTTTATAAATACTATACTTTTGAATATTAATTAGAACACTTCATTGTTGAATAACTTTAAATGGCACACTCTTACTAGAAAGATTTAACCTTGGATCTTTATAAATGGCTGCTTATGTGATCCTGAGTTTCACACATTCTGACTTTAATTTGGAATGGTAGGTGAAGCATTAATAAGAAACTAGTTGGAATGTATAATAAATTACTCTTACTCCAAAAAGTGGACCAGTTACGGCATCAACACTGAACGGGCGAAAGTTGTCGGACTATCTCCATAACTTTGGAAATGAGATAATTACTGGTAGCTTTACATTCTTGGTGAGTTATTAAGATTATTTTTGTACTAATTTAGTTGAAAAACTGAAATAAAGTAATTATTCTGTAGATTAAACTTCTAAGCATGAGAACTATTTCAGGGTAATGTTGAAGTACAAGGAAATATTGTTTTGGATCCTGGCAAGACTGTTGATGGCATCGATGTATCTGAATTTGTGAAAAAAGTAGTAACACTTACTGGTCAACAGACAATAACTGGACAGAAAGTATGTTGTACTCAGCTTGTCTAAATTTTGATTAAGATTTGACTTTGTCTTTTAGGTTCTTGGAAGTGGTGCAAAATATTAAAAACTGGTGTGAAATATCTTTAAGAATTCTTGAAAAATGCTGAATAAACAGATTAAATATCTTAAAATTTATGACAGTAACTGATGAAGGTAGGGATAAAGACTTTAAGCTTAGGTTTCTAAAGATTT
The DNA here is from genome assembly GCF_036898095.1 of Palaemon carinicauda. Lineage (NCBI taxonomy): Eukaryota > Metazoa > Arthropoda > Malacostraca > Decapoda > Palaemonidae > Palaemon > Palaemon carinicauda. Next base: position 48,110,688 of record NC_090765.1, on the reverse strand, counting down.
AATGTACTTTCAGACCTTCGAAGGAAAGGTGACCATTATTGGAGACCTTGATCTTGGTGGAAAATTGAATGGAATTGATCTATCGAAAGACCTGTTGAGATTGGATCAGACTATTCCTCATAAAGGTTTGGATGAAGGAATCTCTAGTTGTGGATACTGGGGCTGGTGAATATACTGTAATGATAAAAGGGTTAATTATATTTAGTGAAACTCTGGGCCAGTGAATATTGTAATAAAAGGGGTAAAACTTTGTTTATAACTATACAGATTCAAATTTTTCACAGGTCATTTAACGTTTGTGTCAAAGACTACTGTAACTGAACTGGAAATAGTAAATGGAGATTTGGTTGTGGACACCTTGAATGGCCTTGATGTTGCAGCAGCAGCTGCAGATTTGGTATTATTTGATGAAGATGCCATCATTACTGGTGGTTACGGTTTGCAGTTTACAGGCCAAGTTAAAGGTAAGTTTTCAGAAATTTGAGTGGAAAGTGGTGCGTGAATTTAGTACTTAAATTAAATGTTTGCGCAAAAGGAAAACCATAGTTCTTGTTTGTCGCCAAACAAGCGAACTAATTAATTTGCACTCAATTTTTAACGTACTATTACCTGTACAGTTAAACTTTAATACAGAAATTTTAGATTCTGGTTGCCTATCTAACTTTATAAGGTACATGACAGTATTTTTTTTTTAATACATGTGTTTTTTGAGATTAGTACCATTATTCCTCTTTTAAGGGTCTTTGCAGCGTTCCATTGGGCTCCAGTTTACATCGGCTTATATCACTTACCCCTCATTTCTCTTTGGTGTTTAATCTTGCTCTTCTATTAACTTTTTACCTTTGTTAAATTGGGTTTTACCTTGGATTTGCTAGGTGCTAATTGGCCTTGCAGGATCCAATGCTTGGCTATGTAGCCCAGATCAAATCTTGTGCATTAAGGGCCTAAAAATTATAACTGGCAAAAATTTCATATTTTAAACTAAAAGTAAAGTTTGATTATATCTAGGTATTTCAAGTGTGCTAGTATATTATTTTTTGAAAACTCTGCTATTAAATTGTTGTTTGGGTAGTCAGTTATAAGTGTTTTGAACCTTTGCTAGACTGCACTAGAATGACATTGTAAGTATACCAAATATTGTCTTTAAAGTGTAGCCTGTAAAAAAACTTTCTTTACAGTTAATGAGTTGTATGTGAGTGGAGATGTAGATGGCATAAACATAAATGAACTGCAGTCAAGAGCGCTTTTAAAAAATTCTGCTGTCCCTCAAGTCATAGATGGAAGGTTGTTAGTAGATCAAAACTTGCAGTTCTTGGGAGGATTGTCACTGGAGAGCGTAAATGGAAAGAATTGGACGGAGCACCTTAACAATGTAAGAATGTTTTTTTAGTTATTTCTTTATCTATGGTCTTCACTTCAGCCCAGACTCTACCCTGATCTTTTATCTTGCAGGTAGTGACTCTAGATTACAGTGGTTTGGTTAATGGCCGCAAGATCTTCACGCAAGGTATCGATGTAATTGGAGACTTCAATCCTTCTACGATTAATGGTGTAGATATTGCTCTTCTAGCTTCAAGGATACTAAGGCGCTCTGGAGAGCAGTTAATAAGTGCTTATTATACATTTAATAAAGATATAAATGCTAGTGAGTATTAATAATTTAAGTAAATGAAAGCTAGTATTTATAGATAAGGATATAATTGCTAATAAGTAAAGATACTGTGAAGGTAGACTAGTGCTTGTTTTTTACCTCTTTATATATTTTCAGAGGCATTATTTGCTCCTGTCATTGATGGAGTTGATATGGCTTCAGTTCTTCTCACTGATGTTGGTGGAATTGTAAGTATATATATTTTGTAATGACACTTTACCTTAATCTTTTAAGAAATTTTTATTTAAAAAAAATCTTCATTTTCCAGGTGTCTGGTACAGTGACATTTACAGAAGATCTAGTTCTCTTGAATGGGCTGGAGTCTGACCATTATGTTCTTGATGGTTGTAATGTTGTAGAGGTAAGAAACTTTTAATTATTGCTATAAAGTTTAATATTTCAATTACTTGAATTAAACTTACTCAGTGAAAACTTAATCTTTCAGCTTAATAGTGGCGGTGTTGTGACTGACAATGATAAAGTGGTCCTGAGCAGTGATGTAACAGTTGGAAGACTAATAATTCGTGGAAATGTTATATCTACTGCTGGTATTTTTGCTGGTAGTTTGAACTTCAATCGTTTCTTGGACAACTTGGTATTAAAATCTTCGAACCAAGTTATAACTGGTAAGTGACTTTCAATTAAGGTAGAGAATTTGCAAATCCCTCTAATCCACGAATTTGTCTCCACAATTCTTTTTATGCATAACATGGTTAATTTATAAGTGGGTTGACTTTTTAAATTAGGGGTCCTGTTTCTCTGCATTGCATTTGAGACCCTCCCTTCTGTTTATGGTAATTTTAAATTTATAATTCCTTGCAGCAATGCAATGTACTGTGGTATTTGTCATGTGTGGTTAGTAAAGACTCCTTAAATTCTCCAAGATAACTTGGGAATGTATACATTACATGTAAACATTGAAAATGTGCTGGAATTACCACAAGGTAACCTTTGTTTTAAAAGGCACTGGAATAAAAGGCTAATGTATTGATCTACAGTAGGTGCATGCCCAATTTGGTAAATCAATGCCCAATTATAAGAAAGTGCTTTCATCGAAGCTAGTTTCTCCCCTTGACTTTAATTATGAACATGGAGGTGCATTCCTGCGAGCTTTGAGATTGCAATAGGTATCTTTTTGGTAAGGGGTATTGGACATATTAAAAATAAATCTAATAGGGTTAGCTTGGAAGGTATGAGTACAGACATGCATGACAGTAAAAATATTTGGATACATCCTTTTTTTTTGTGTATCAAAATTGCCCCCCAAAAATTTAGTGGTTATTGAATGTTCAGTTTAAAATTTTTTTTCTTGTAAAACTTCATAAGTAGGTCGTCTCATAACTTGGTGGCTTCCTGGCCGCCCGTGTCAGTCCTGAGCGTTATGATTTAATGTCTAGCATCCCCAGTGGGTTGATATTCTTGCTTGCAAAAAAAAGGGCCTCTACACTTAAATAGTTTGTGCTGGGCAATAGAAGTAGTCAACAATGAATTTCAATTTCTCAAATATTTCAGCTCCAATGCAGTTTGGTGAAGTAACTATAGACAAATTGACTGTAAATTCCATCAATGGCATAGACATCGGTGAACTGCTGAAACAAGCTGCTCGTATGGATCAAGAGAATGTGAGTAGAAACAAATTTTCTTTTTTTCTGTACAATTGAGGTATCTGCTGTCATAAATTAAAGTATAGTTGACTTTGGTGGAAAAGGCAATATAGATTTTATTTTCTAGGTAATTAACTGTGATGTAAGATTCACGAATGGCCTGAGAGTTGGAACGCTCAGAGTACGTTCATCAGTCTCTGGACGTGGTGGTGGAGGAGTATTGGTTAATGGTTTGGATCTGTCTGAAATTGCTAGAAGGGCAGTTCTTAAGACTGGGGGGACAGTCTTGATTTCTGGAGTGAAGTCTTTCTCTAATGGCTTTATTGTAGACAATCTTGTTGTTGCAGGCAAGTACAGCAGAGAAGTTTGATTAGTTTTATTAAAATTATTCTTTTAGGCTATGGTATAAATGCCAAAAAGCACTTTTAGCCTGTCATAGAATACCAGTATACTGTAGTAGTTTTTCTATTGTAGAATACTTTGAGTGCTGAGCTTCAAATAATTTCTACTCTCTGCAAAAATATGAATTCAATCTTTCTTGCATTAATCATTGGCAAATACAATTTTGTTTTTAGAATCTGTTTGAATTTTTAGTGAATTTTTTTTTTTTTTTGACTTTACATTGCATAATAATAGTTTGTGAAATTGCTCCTTTCCCCCAAGGAGGGGGGGGGGCTAGTTTTAAAGATACAGAAGTGGTTGGTGGTTGATATTACCAAAGCCACTTCATCAAAATCTTAGGGTTTGAATTTTGTGTTACCAGAGATATTGAGCAAATTAATTCCGCAGGGTCATTGGGAGGAGTTCCTGTGTCAAACTTGGTAGCCCTTTCAAGAACAGACGTGTTGGCAAATAATCTTAGATTTATTGCCCCTATCACTGTCCGTGGAGATCTTCAGGTAAGGGATAGTATGAAAGTTATGAAAATATAAGCCTTTTTAATTTTATCATAGAATATTCAATAAAGGAGCCACTCAAATTTGGGAATTTTTTGTATATTGCCATGCATAATCTTAATGCTAGAAGTAGACTTTCACACAATTTAATTATAGGTTGATAAATATACTTTATTAAATGTTACTATATTAGAAATGTATCTGAAAATTAGAAAATTTTATGTTAAATTTCAGGTAACTGGACTTGTAGATGGAGTAGACCTTGAAGAGTTCATATTAAATCGCTTGACCTTGAATTCCACCCAGACTATGTTCACGTCTTGTACATTTGAGAATATAAGGATAGAAGGTAAGTTTGAATTATTTTGGTCAAATGACAAATTTGTTTGCATTGGAAGATTTTGAAATCTTTGAGTTGGGTATCTTATAACTTCTTGCTGGGTTACCAGTTTTGATATTCTGTATTAATGAAAGGCAAAAATAGATTGTTCATCAAAGCAGATATTGTAATTGCTGAGTAGTTTATGTAAAGAAATGAGAAATTACACTATTATACTCTTGAGCAAAGAAAGATGTCTGCCTTCCTATTGTGAGAACAATTTAGTTCTGAAAGTTAAAACTTGAGTAACCTAAAAGCTGGAGTAGGAATAATGCTAATTTATTTAATCGTATATTATTTGATTTTGAGCGTCTTAAAACTTTACTCCAGCAATTTTTAGTGACGATTAACTAATAAAATTTAGTTTAAATCTACAAATTTGTTTTATACAGGAACACTTTATAATGCTGTATTATGATCATAGGTAGCCCCATTTTAATTGTTTTGAGGAATTTAACTTTTGAACCTAGGGTGTATAATACAGTACAGTATTGCATCAGTCACTATTGCACAGTATGTAAATGCTAGAACTTTGAGAACTTTTGCTTAGTGGTATTGTAGAGATTAAGCATCTTTTTCAAGGGTGTTAGGTATTTGTCAAGAGGTAGTCTTAACTTGATCTGTTATGTTGAATGGCTAAAGGGAAGAAAGTTTTAGACTAAAATAAAAAAAATTACAAATAGTTAAAACGGCTGTTTGATTAAATGGTACACTTGTTCTGTTCATATATTAAACTAAACTATTGACTGTTTGCTATGAATCTAATGAAAGCAAGAATTGCTAACTTTATTTTTTCAAGCTATTGTGCAAGTTAGTTTGTGGATTATGCATCCAATCAGTCTAATCTTTAGTTTTGTGCAATGTGGATTCATATAAAAGCAGTCTAGTGCAAATTAAAAATTTATTACTAGATTCTTAACTTTTTCCTTACAGGAGACCTAGATATTGACAAAATAAATGATGTACTGATTGCCGATTTGGTCATAAGAAGTGCTGCAAGTCAAACTATAACTGGGAAGAAAGAATTCTTGGGTGGATTGCATGTAAACGGAAACCTTAATGTTAAATTCATCAATGGCATAGATATTAATGCTCTTAACAGATCTATAGTCCGAACTGATGTGGATACTGTTATTAATTACCAAGTGGTGAGGATTTCCTATTTTTCTAGTTAAAACTATTTTTTTTATATTGAACCTGATAAATGAGTAACTTATTTTAATTATTGATCATTATCATTTTGTAATTTAATATTTTTATGCATTGCTAAAAGTGTCTTGCTAAAATGTGTTTCTATGTTGGGTAATATTACTGCCTTAAATGCTATTCAATATTGTGGGATGTCAGTTTTATTTATTTCTGTAATTTGTTCAAAAGTGTAATGCAGATTTATGGGTATATGAAAGTTATTTAAAAGAAAAACCTGGAAATACAGCAATGAATGTGTATAATAATCGGAACTAAACTTCTTTTGCAGACTTTTACTTCAGTGGTAACTTCAAATGTCGATGTCTTTGTTGATGGCACTGTAAATGGTTTTGATTTATCAGAACTTAACACCAATAACCTCTCTGATCTGCTTATTAGGCAGTATTTGAGGATTGAAGAAATTCGCAGCCAGTTTGGTAGCATTACAGTAGAAAACTATCAAAGTGCTAGAGGTAAGTTTGACAAAACATTGTCATGATCAAATCTACATTTAAGTTTTCTATTAGCTATTTTTCTCATTTGAAAAGTTTGCAGCATTGTCCTATTTATTTTATTTGAAAATTTGCAGAAATGTTTGCAGCATTGTCTTACTTGGAAAGAATAAAGTTGCCCAAAGACACAAATGTCACTGGTTCACTGTGGGTTGGTCGTATACCTGAAGTAGGTCCAGGCCTTTATCTCAAAATAACCAGTTGTCCAGCTCCTGTTGGAAGACAGTGTGGCTGCAATGCAGAGTGTTATTATTATGAGGTTGGTATATTATCTAGTACCTGCTCTAAACCAATTAAATTTTAAATTGTTTGGTAATTTCTCACTGATGAATTTATGGTAGGTGTAAATAATTTGGAATGTAGTTTTATAAAATTTATATATCTTTAAGTAATACCAAGTTCTGTTCTCATTCAAAGGTTAATGATTCAGCTGGACTTGAACCCTATATTAAACTGGGGTACAAAGTTAACATATTAGGACATGCGCTGTCTACCAATCTTTACATCGCTATTTACTCTGGGCAAGTTTACTATTCTGTTTTTGTTTGTTAATATTTTATATATACAATAAAGTAATTTGTACATTTTTTAATTGTATGTAAACTAGAGCTTAAAGTTTAACTATTGAATGTTCAACAGGTGTTTTGAAGGTGTTCCAGGAGCACAAGTAAGGGTAGTGTATGCTGATGGCAGCAATGGATTTGTCCAGAGACTGGATTTGGGTTTGGTTGCTGATTCTGGATTGTTCCTGGTGAATGGAAAGAGCTACATTGTAACAGTGTCGCAGTTTCTTGATGGTATGAATTTTGCAAGTAGTGTACAGTATCTAGTATTTTGACATAAGAAGGTTTCTTAATTGTTCTAGTACTGTAATAAGTTTTCTTTCCTTCAAATTTTAGGCTATTAAGAGTGCTAGCTTGATTACCTTAAAAACACACTAATAGACTGTGCATGTTATGGAGAATTATGGCAGTCGGGACTTGCAAATAATTCCCAGAGGGGATAGTACCATAGGTACAATGTAGATTAATTTAGTTCCATACTCCCCTAGCTGCTCTTGCTTTATAGCTCTATCATCCTACAGTTTTGTTCTTAATCTTTCAATCTTTCTCTCCAACCCAACTGTGTAACTGCAGTCTTCTCCAGTTGCACTTTGGCACTTAATCTCACAGGCACCAGCACACTTTATAGCCTAAATTTGAGAAACCTAATTTCACGTTTGCCTTGTGACTAGATCCTGATATCAAAATACCAAGTTCTCCTAAAATCCAAGCCTGAGTCTAGCTGAGCATATCCAAACCCTTTGAGTTTGGTGTAGAATATGGAAGCTAATTAAATAATTTATAATTTTGTTAGGGCAAACAATTTTTAAATAGTTGGTCTTATTTTCTGATAGAGACTGGTATTGATCACCCAGAAACTATTCCCTCAAAGTTGTAACGTAATCTGAAAGCGAAGCTAGTGTGGATTGCTAGAATAATTTTGCCCTATAACAAAGTTCTTTTATTTGGCAGAAGTTCATTGGAAGGAAATAAGCCTGGGTAAAGTTTTAAGTTTTGGGGTAAAAATCTATAAATTGCTTCCAGTGAAGCCATATGGATATTAGGACATAAAAAAAAAAAGAAAAAATTGCCAAAATGCCAGCCATCTAAACGCTTGCATACCAATACACATTTAAATAATTTACTCAAGTGGACCCTTGATTAAAGGATGAAAGGCCGTCCCTGGTAAGTTCATGGCCAGCTATATATACCCTAGATAAGAGTCTTGCATGTTGTTGGCCGCCACCGAAAGCCTAAGGACACTAACCTGAATTTTACAGGAAGCTATTTTCTTACAGTACTCTTGCATTCTTAACTTTGTGCTGAATGGTCTCTCAATTTAGCATATAATCATAAATCCAGTCCTGCAGTTTAACAAGAGATGTAAAGAAACATTCAAGCTTTACTTTTATTTTTTAAATTATGCTGTGCAAAGCTTGTCATTTACTTATACACAACAGATAACATTTGTAACTGCTGATGTGAAACTGCCAGGGCTTCAATAAATTAAATGTTAATGCTAACAATATTTCAATATCTTATTGCTTAAGTCTCTTGTAACTGTGGTAACATTCCAATACATCAATGCCATATAGAGCAGACACATGATAGTTAGCATCGACATTCTGTGCATGTTATGTGATCTTAAAAGATCTAAAAGCTGTAATGATTAAATTTACTTCTCCCAAAATTAGTAACCTGTTGTAATTTTTTTGTGTTTTAATGATTAAACTTGACTGCCTTTAACAAATGTTTCTCATTTAAATTTAGAGTTGTGAAATTTATATATAAAGAAACTGAAATTTTAGCTGTCTACCAAAGTCTATAGGGGTAAAATTTTGTTTATATTTGCTAGTTTTTCTTTTGAAGGTTTTTAACTTTTTATATTCCCGAACATATAGAGCTTGTTAATTAAAATCTTATTCTTTTTAGAGAGCAACAGGGAAGAGAAGACTTCTATTAACGTCGTAACTCCAGTGTTGGGTTCGAGAATTATTGCTGTGGTCTGGAATAGAACTACTACCAGAAGTGCTGTGGATTTAGATTTGCTACAGGTAAGTATTCAGAAACTTTTATATTTTGACTTGCCATTTTAAGAGTGTTAGTTTGCCATTTTAAGACTTTACTTAATAGCCTTTGAATACTAACTACTAAATTTTGACTCTGCAGATTGGCAGTACTTGGTACCTTCTGGTTACCAATAATTATGATGCAGAGAACTATGTTGATCCTTATTCAGCAAAGTCAGAGTTGTATGTTTGGAACAGTTATTCGCAAGAGGTAAGTTTGGAAAGATCAGTTTAAGATTCTTAAGCACCCTCAACCTTGCTTGAACTTATATTTTTAAGAATATTTGACTGCATTTTTAGATTTACTTTGTATTTGTTCACCTTAAGAATTTTTATAAGGGTTAGTATGAAGATAAGCCCTAAAGGAAATGAGGGTTAATTTTATGTATAAAGCTGAATAGATCTCTCTGCCTTTAAAATTTGGCTTGGTTCAGAACTGGCTTATCTCTGGTGTACAGGGGATGGGTACAGCGTTTGACCTTGTTGATATATATATATATATATATATTCAAGTTTTAAACTATATGAAGCTACCCTAATTTCAGTTTTAATTATTTAATGCAATTAGTTTAAATTTTATCCTTAAACTATTTAACAATATTACCTTGTTATATATAGTTGGACTAAACCGGGAGAGAATTTTATTTTGTGCCTGCCAATGATACAGCATATTTACAGAGTATTTTCTTAGTTCGTTCTCAGGGGAGAATACATGGCAGATCACGCAACATCTGGCATGTTCATATCCATAGCTAAGCCGGTGGAAGAGTACTTTTTCTCGCTCACGCAGTACAAATCTGCTAAGTTCAGCGTTTATGATGATAATATGGACTACACTGCCAATGTCTTGGTAAGTACTGTACAATAGTTTTATTGGGAGTTACAGCATTTTGGTCACATTTTTATTAAAATTAGTTTGGTATATCTGAATGAAGTCATAATTAATTAATCTTTACTCTTATTCTTTTTGCAGATTTATAGATACAATAAGGTTAATGAGGAATTTGAAGCATTCCAATACCTGAATGTGTTTGGAGTCATGGCTCAAACAATTCTGAGGGTTGATAATAATTATTACCTACTCCTTGTATCTACAAAGTTCAATAGCCTGTATGTGTACCAGTATTATCACAATGAGGTAAGTATTGACATCTTTATACTTTATTTTCCTTAATTCGACACTAGTAAGTTTTGGATAAAGTAATGTGAAACAAAGTAAAGCCTTACACTAATATTTGTAGATTAGGCAGTGTAGTTTGAAATTTTATATGAATTATCAAGAGGATCATTGAGAGGTAAAAAATATCAATATTGCACAGAAACTTTATATTTAAATAAATCTGAATTTGACATTTGGTTATTTGCAGGGCTTCGTACAACACAGCAAGTTAAGGGTGAATAGTCCTCGCTCTGTGGCAGTCTTGAGAGTTAGAAGTGGAGTATATGTTGCAGTTACTACCCCAGATGGTTTGCAAAGGTTCAGAGTTAAAACAAAAGGTCTAGATCCAGATAATTTGTCTTTTTACACTATTTAAACCCCTTTTAAATTATTTTTAAATTTTGTAAATATAAACTAATACAGTACATAAAGTTTTCTTAACCCAGTATATGAAGTCTATGCCCAGTAACTCTACTGTAGCTTGATTTCTAAAGCATTTCTTAATGCTTGTAGTAGGATCTTTAACTGGTAAATGCCCATATCAAGCACCCAGTGCCTAAAGCATTTCTTAATGCTTTTAGTAGTATCTTTAACTGGCAAATGCCCATATCAAGCACCCAGCACCTAATCGGCATGCCCCTATCATATGCAAACTACTCAAGACATGCTTGATTAAGTTTTTAGTAGGCTACCCATATTTCTATAAGTTTTTTGGGCTCAAGCCATGTTGTCCTGATGGAAGTAACTAAGTAGCTTCTTAAGGGATATATGTACTACAGTGATATTTCCAGATTATTTTACCTTTAGGTCTCAAGAATCTTAACTCCTGGTGCGAATATCCTTAAATTTTCTCTCTAGGATATCTCATAATATCGGAAGACTTATTCTTGACACGCCACATAGTAATCTACACCCCCAATATCCTTTACGCTTCGAGGGGGGGAAAAGTGGCAGAATAGAAAGGAGCCATATCAAGGTTACCCTAGTTCTCGTACTACTGAGTATCGCAACAGCGCCATGTCAGATGGCGCCGATACTGAAACTATTTCTTCGAGGTGTTTAGGTCTGGCAACATTGCCAGATCCTACCACACCTAATATAGGACCCTTCCCCCTCCCTCTGTTCTTTTATGATGTCCGAACCATTATCCTTCTTGAGCCGGCGTCCTGCAACCTTACCGTTGCCAGTGGGATGCCGATGCTGGCCAGACTCCCTCTCTACAGCCGTTGTCCAGTTGCCTGCGGCTATGCCAGCTGCAGGCAGCCATGACAACTGTTGGCAGCCTTGTTGGATGCCGGCGACAATGTCTTAAAAACTGTCGGCGGCTATGACGGCTGCCGGCGGCGATTCATGCTGCTGGTAACAATGTCATTTGTCGGCTGCCAGCAGCCATGATGGCTGTGAGTGGGAAGTCCCTAATGTAACAAAGGTTTTTCAGTTCTCCCTTGGACTGCTAGCCACAATTTCTATTGTTGGAGTACCGCTGGACAGGCTGGCACAGATAGGTGCTGGCAACATGCAGACTGTATTAGTGCTACCGGAGGCTAGCCTGCCGGCGGTGTATCGGCGAGATCTTGCCGGCAATAGTTGTGGCTGGATGGAAGCCTGAATGTTACATTCTCCCCTTCCAATTGAACCTTCTTTCTGGAGAAGGCAGTAAAATTTAACTTTACATCATTAATTACTGTATACATACACAGTAATAGGTAGCCTTCACTCCATGCAATCTCTTTAAGCTAGCAGGCTGGATGTGCTGGCTGAACTACAGTATGTTTATACAGGAAGTCTGTATATTTGAAGTACAGGATATACTGCAGATAGAAAAACTACTGTATATATTATACTAGTAATTTCCAATATATCTTTGGTATCACTACCTGGGTATTTGCTGAGCCCAATCCTATATTGAAAGGATATAATTTCTAAAATATTCTAATTAGAATGTTTTCAGATTACCCTACAAAATTAGATATTTTGTGGGCTAGGGTGTTGGACTCCTAACCTGAGTCTCCATGATCGGGAAACTTTAATATTGTAAAGGAAGCCACAGCAAATAGTTTGGGTGGGATACGCAAATGTCTTGGTAGTCCACTTGGCGTCATGCCAGCTGGACCGTGCCGTCGGATGCTTGCCACAAAGGCAGCACACTGGCTGAACTAATTATATAAATAATTATACAGTAGCCACTAATTTGCAACCTAGTATATACTGCACATGGAAAACTAAAGCCTGATTATACAGTAGTTATTAATAACCTATCTTGGGTACCCTTGTGCGAGCTTCTGCTGGTACCGCTCCAATATTAAAAGGATAGTATTTCTTCAATATTCTGATTAAGAAATCGGTCATCCTTACCCTAAGTGTTAAGAATGAAAAGGGACGGTGATTTATACACTTCAATACCCCAGGGGTTAGAACCCTTTTAGTTTGTTCCCTTGATAGAGTAATCTCCTTATTAATACTGAGGGGCTGTTTTGCAGGGGATACACAAGTATGTCTCCCACTATCCCTTTATAGCTTACTGTCCTAAGCTATTGTTAAGATTACTTTTATATATTGCTTATCAGTGAGATAATCAATTTTAAACTTTAGTTTTCCTTCCTTTACAGGAGGATCACATGTGTTGCAGTCTTCTGCAAGATAGTGTTTTTACGGTCATAATACATGCAGGTTTCATCGCCCCTGGAATATTAATTCAGAATCCCTACATTATTGGAAGCCGCAGATTTGCAATGTATGTCTTACTTTAATGTTGGAGGGTTTCTAGAATCCCAAGTCAATAGACTAGGGATGCAGCTCGTTGCAAATTACGCAACTGGGTGAGAGGCTTAAAGAAAATCTCTCCAGGACCTTGCCTACCTAATGATAGGTGTAAGCCTCTATTTCCGAAAGTAAGTTGGGAAATAGTGGTGACCCAGGCACGATTTGCATCTCCCGACGGCCAGATAGCCCTTGGGAAGGAGAGCAGGAAACGCCCACGGGAAGGATGGGAGAATGTAGTGTAGGAATTTTTTCCGTATGCCGGCTCTAGAGCCATTCACATCTGCCCCTTCTACCCCTCTATTAGATGGTGTGGAACAATTATGGACCAAAGCGAAAAATCTAATGGAAAACTTTCGCAAAAAAGATTAAAAGCGGGAAGCGAAATGAAAGAGCCTCTTGAAACTCCCCTTGTCGCTCCCCAAGGGTCATACAAAAGGCCCATAGATAAAGACCTTCCGACATGCTCCAAAACCAATCCCTGGAGGTTTGCGGAGCTGATGCTGATTTTAAACGGCAAACTACATCTCGGAGAAGATGGGTGTTGTTCCTTTGGACAAAATCAAGTTTTGGCAAAACTTTGACGCTTTCCCTAATTGTTTCGTTCGACTGAAGTATGAACCTATGTCAAGAAAAGGAACGGAATGAGGTAATGATTCTCTACCATGATGAGGCGCAGGCTATCCTGTCAAGTAGCCTGAAAAAGGTGGGTTACTTTGTGTTGAAGGTATTCACACTAGGTAACGGGCACCCTTCCTTTCTTGCTCCTTTAATTTCATTCCCCTTTACGGGGAAGGCATTTAAATCTCTTGCCAAGGTATTGGAGGCAGGTAGACAATGTCCTGCACCCGAGGAGTGCAAGCCTCTGTCACTATCCTTTCCTAGACAAGAGGAGGACTGGAAGGAAGCCCACTTTAACCTTTTCAGTAGGAAGACTAGATCCGGATGTCACCAGTCGACAGTTAAACAAAAATCTCCCTAAATTATCAGTTTCTCTTGTATAATGAACAAGAGACAGAGACTTGCAGCCTCCCTATCCCTACAAAATTACATAGTTGTGTTAAACCCATCAAGATACCCCAGACATGCTCATGGTCTTAGCCAAAATACATATAGCTACCTTCATAATAGACCTTTTATGCCTTTATGAAGGCTAGGAGAGCATATAGGGAGTTTGTGTTCGCTGCTGGAACAGTGAAACCTGAAACTAGGAAGCTAATATCTAACAACATCTGGGGTAAAGACCTCTTCCCAGAAGAGTTAGTTAGAGAGGTAGTTAGAAAAGTGATTAAGAACGCCACCAGGGAGAACATAGGACTTCTCCAAAAGTGGGGCATCCTTTCAAAGAGGAGGTTTTCCACGGTTGTGGGTCCCCAACCTAAAAGGAAGACTGAAAAGTCTGGAAATATATATCGGGCTGTTCAACCCCATCCCACAGTTGCAGTGACCACGGTGCCACAGGCAGGTGGTCGAAAATATAAACCTACTGATCATTCGAAGCACAGAGATGCTTCTGGTAGGAGGGAGGTTCCTTTAGGATCGCTGGACCTTCACATCCTAGACCTTCGATCCTTGGGTCCAAGGCCTAATAAAGATGGTAATAAGATGGGAGGTAGGAATGTCTCCATTTCCTCAACTCTTCTTATAATCCAAAACCCTCCTGGAGTAGTATACCTGAGAGCTCTAAAGCATACAGGTGGTAAGGAAACTATAGTCCATCGAATTCCAGGGAAGGCTGTTTGGTGTTCACGAGAAGGACTCAAGACTCGGTCATTCTGAACTTGTCGCCACTCAAGTTCAAATAAAACAGAGTTCAGAATGTTAATCCTTCTGAACATAAGGACCCTGTTTCAATAAGGGGTGATCATAGTCTTGTCAGACCTGAAAGTTGTCTATTGGCAACTTCCAGTCACTCACCCCCTCCCCTCCCCTCCTATCTAGGATTAAAGTTACAGAGGGTAACGTATATCCTAGGAAAGATACTTGTCGGACTAGACACAGTCCTAAATATCTTCCAGGATTGGCACACAGTCATGCAAAAACCAAGCCTAGAAAAGGTTCAGGCAACAATGTACCTGAATGAGAGGCTGGGGTGGGCAGCACCCGAAGTGGCTGGTCTATGAACATCCCAGGAAATGATCCGGTTTCCGGAACATCGCGGTTGCAAGATAAGCTTCAAGAAGTCTCTATTCTCTCCAGCTCAAAGGTTTCAATGGCTGAAAGCCCATTGAAGCCTGTGGTCACACTAACTCTACTTTCCCTTGGGAATGTAAAAGGAGATTGCAAGGTCGGTCAAGAGAGACTGGTAATCAGTCAGATTTCCAAGAAGCTAACAAGGAGGAGTTCTGAACAATCTCCAATTCGTAGTAGAGAGAGATCCAGTGCTACGAGCACTGCTGAAAGATGCGTTGAGAGTCTGGAGAAGATACGCATCAAACGCTCTAAGAGAAATAAAAAGACCGGTATTGGTCCTTCCTTAATCGCTTCCCTAACAAAGGTCAAAGACCGAAAGTCCCAAGACCAGGTTGGTCCTGTCATGAGTGGGGAAACACTCCACGCAGATCAGACTTCCTACGGCTGATCTGGGACACCGAAGCAGTAATGAGACGTTGCAATCGACAATGCTAAAGAAAGTCTCGTACAGTCCAGGTGATGTTATTCATCCCTTCCTTAAAGGGATGGCACCTGTCAGCAGTTCATGTACAATCGATCTGCAATGTGACACTGGATGCTCTACTTGGGCTCAAACTGATAATTAGAATGGTCCACAGACGCAGACCTATTCTCTCCCAGATGGGAACAAGTCCCCGAAATGCAGATCGACCTCATCACGAGCGTCTTCAAGAAACTACCTCGATATGTAGCCCCATACGAGGATCCTCTAGTGGAGATAAGAAATCATGTCTGTTATGAAAGGGATGGACTCGGGATTTCCTGTTCATCCCATCCAATCACCTGCTGAAGGTCCTCAACATGCTGAGATCCTTCCAGGGAGGAGTAGCTCTGTTGGCTCCCAAGTAGCCCAAGAGCAATCTGTCCTCTTTAGTGAAGGAACCGAGGCTGAGGCTGGCCCTAGTTCTGAACCCAGGACTACTAAAGAGGGTTCAGAAGTCAATTGCCTTCGATTTATCACAGAACCCGAACCCTTCATTTCATGATTTTCTTGCCCTAGCGGTTAGGAAAAGATTTGGAATCTCAAAAGGCAATATAGAATTCCTAGAATACAAGTCTAAGTCAACTAGAAGACAATATGAGTCTTCTTGGAAAAAGTGGGTTGCTTTTGTAAAAGCAAAAGGACCGAAAGAAATTTCAATGAACTTCTGTCTGACCTTCTTTATCCACCTTCATAATCAAGGTCTGGCAGCCAACACTATAACTACGTGCAAGTCAGCCTTGACTAGACCTCTTCTATATGCCTTTCAAGTGGATCTGGCGAATGAAATCTTTAACATCCCGAAGGCATGTGCAAGGCTTAGGCCTGCAGCACCACCAAAGCAATGGGGATGTGGACAGTATATAAATTAATGACATACTAGGCTACACAAGGGAGGTGATAATTACCAAAGACTATATACTGAAGGAAGATAGGAAGGCTCAAAATTGAATGTTAATACGCTAGTTGGAAACTCCAAAGTGAACACAATAGTTGATTGCTCCGATTTCAGATGGCGTTGTAGGTATACATCGTTTGTAGTCTGTTTGTTTATATTCAGAATTTGACAGTTGACTCAAACGAAATCATGGCGCCGACAGTAAAGAAGTCACACGTGTGTTGTGTGCCATAAACAAAAAGAAAGATCCTCATTTGGTATTTCACAGGTTCCCTAAGGACAAAGAACGGTGAGTACAAACAGTATAATACATGCAGTATGTGCTACTAATGAGTAAGCCCCACTGATATTGGATGCAAGATTAAGGGCAAGGCATCCACCGTTAATCTCTTGTTTTTAATTTTTTGTTGGCTTGTACGCTACCTTATTTCTATTTCCAACCCCCTTTTGATTATTTTTGTGTGATACAATTTTGTGTTATTTTGATCCTTTTGATTGTACATTAATACATTTATTAGTTCATAATACTAAACTATACATGAGTGCATCATGCTTTTCCATTTCAATAAAAAATAAAATACAATTGTTTTTATACACCTAATATCTCTCCATCTTACAGTGGCCTACAAACTGTAATTAAATGTATGCCTACACAAAAGCATTTGTGGCTAAGTTTAACAAATCAGATATACAGTATGTTTTAATTTATTCGAATGTGGTATTGTATAGAAACATTTAAAAATGGTTGTAATATACTGTACAATACTTAAATTTGCAAGAAAATTAACTAAATCATAAGAGATATAGCTATTGAATTTCTGAAAAATAGACTGAGAAACATAATTTGCAATTTAGTTACCTAAAATTTAATATGAATATATGAGTAAAATATACTGACATAGTAATGCAATTATGAACAAATATGTCGCAAAATTTACAATCTAATTCCATCCTATATACCCGTAAGCATTACTGCTCTGAATGTTTGGCTGCTCGCTCAACAGATGGAGCCATTCGTTTCGCATGGGAGTATCTGGCATCTTTTCATAGCACACTCATTTGTGTGTTAAAAGCCTGAGCCTTCCTATCTTCCTTCAGTATATAGTCTTTGCCCAAAAGGTTATTTTTCTGTAAGATGATAGCCTCCGGGGCTAGAGTTAGTGAAATGGTGGCCCTATCTAGAGTTGAGGGCCACATTCAGTTCACAGAAGCGGGAGAACTGAATCTTCCCTGATCCAACCTTTCTTGTTAAGAATGAGCTACCCACTAAGAGGTGGGTATTGGAGAATCTGGCCTCTGGAGGAAGATGTCTCTGTCCTGTAGAGTGTCTAAAGGTCTATCTTCGTAGAACTAAAGACTTCAGGGGAGGACAGCACTTTAAAGGAGAAACCTCTGGATCAAACATCCCTAAAACAACTGAGGGCGAAGCTCGCCTACTTTATTCGTAGAGCAGATCCTGACAGTACTCCCGCAGGTCATGATCCGAGAAAAATTGCTTCATCACTGAATTTCTTTCAGTACAGTATATGGACTTTGAGCGTCTTCGTTCATACACCGGATGGGAATCATCCATTGTGTTTTACAAACACTGTGAAACAGGTCTATGAACTAAAGCACTATGTAGTGGCGGCAGGTAGCGTATTAAAACCTGTCCCCTAATTACTGTCATAAACAGTTAATTAATTGGGACCTTGAACGTCCTCACTCATATACTGGATGGGGATCATCCAGTGTTCTACAAACACTTATGCTGAACAGGTCCATGAACTGAAGCATTATGTAGTGGCGGCGGGTAGTGTATTTGAACCTGCCGTCTAATTCTGCGATGAACAGATAATTGACTGGGACTGTCAATTAAAGGGAGAAGGGGTCATCACTTTTAGTGTGACCTCCTTTGAATGAGTGTTACCATGGTGGCACTAATTCTGTCCAAAATCCCAGGCGTGGAATTTTACAGATAGCACTAGCGCCGTGTGTACGTAGTACATAGTGTCGATAGAAGGTAACCGGTACAGAAATTACGAAGAGAAATTTTATTATAAAATTTTTCTAAAATCTGAGTGTGTCACTCTATCATTTCTTTCCTTTCAAGAAAGAAATATAATTTCTGTATGTTGCAGGTATAATTTCGTAATCATGCTACATTAGTTATGTACATTAGTTTTACTTGTTAATTCATTTAGTCATTTATTAGAAATAAATGTCTACTAGAATGTAATTGCGTCCTAATTCGCCCGACAATTGCATGTTTAAAATGCCAGAATTCTTTGACTTACTGAAGTAAGTATTCTAAATATAATTGTATGCTTGCAAACAATGGATATAAGACTGATATTGATTTGGCAATATATACAAACTAAGACTGTTTGTATATTCAGTGTATACTTATGCTAACCTTGAGGCCCCTTTTCTACTGTCTAGAATGACACTTCCCTGTAGGGGGCAGGAAGCACTATCATGGTTTATGATTAGTGATGATGACGGATAACGGTGACGTCATTTGTCTCAATTGGTCCAAATGACCATAGAAATGTTGTCCCAAGGTTAAGGCACTGATGAAAATCCACAGATACATTAATGCTCTGGTACGTTTCCATCAGGAGGACATGGCTTGAGCCCAAAAAACGGATTTTGAGCGAAGCGAAAAATCTATTTTTGGGTGAGATGGCCATGTCGTCCTGATGGACCCATCCTTCTTTTCTAATATTAAAGATCTAAACAATATCCCTCCCGAAGTACTGTATCTGTAGCACCATGCTCAATGCTACAAGGAATGTTCGCCATCTTGGATATGGCGCTTTTGTGATACTCAATAGTAGTATGAGAACTAGGGTAACCTTGATACGGCTCCCCTTCTATTCTGCCACTTTCCCCCTCGAAGCGTAAACGCTATTAGGGGTGCAGATTGCTATGTGGCGTGTCAAGAATACGTCCTCTGATATTATACGATATCCTTGAGATTTAAGGATATTTGCTCCAGGAGTTAGAATTCTGGAGACCTAAAGGTAAAATTTTCTGGGAATATCACTGTAGTACAAATATCCCTTAGGAAGCTACTTATAGGAACTTCCATTAGGACGACATGGCCATTTCGCCCAAATATAGATTTTTCGTGTCGCTCAAAATCTGTTATTTTAAATTTAGTATAGGGCTCAAGGACTTTATATTGATACTGTATACACAAAGGCAAGGACAATGAAGCTGTATTTTTTTCTGCACAAGATAATTTTGTTCCTAGCAAGGGATTTTAAATAAGTACTTGGTGTACACAATCAATCCAAACCTTACCCAAACATTGCAAAGGAAAGTTTTCATTGGAAAAGAATTTTCTAAAAGCCCAAGGAATAATAGTAGCTCCAGTGAGGAGAGGGAATGGCAAATAATACTGTAATGAATAAAAATGGAACATCGGAAATTGATATATCCTGTAGATTAACATTGTCTAGAAGGGACATGAGGTGATGGAATCTTGGTTCTCCATAGTGTACTTTTTTTCTTTCTTTGTTGTAAAATAATTTTAAAACAAATTCAAACTTACAATTCAACTTTTAAGACTTTTATATATTATTTTGATTTTGTTGGTTTAAAACTTTCCCTCTATTACATTCAATATCCAAGGAAGATGATGGCCAATTCTAGTAAAAACATAAGGGGCTTCTGGTTGATCACACCCAAATCCAAAGGAACCAAGGCCTGCCAAATATATACGGTTCGTAGATACGTCATCATGATACAATGCTATTGCACTGCTATCTCTCTGCAAAAAGGAACAAACTTTTTACAAAATTGATTGTAAAGCAGGAATGCAAAACTAAATTCCTGGAATAAAAAAGATCCTCATGCAACCTAAAAGCTTTTTAGAAAATAACAAAAGGGAGTAATAAACAACATGTACCAGCCAAGTTCAGCTTTTCCATAAGAATATTACAAACAATTAAGATTTATAAAAATTAGTATAGCAAATTTTATCAAGGCTCCCATTAGAATATACTAAAGACCACATTTGTTTTGATTTAGGAGAATGGCAGCTAAAAATTTTAAGATACTCTGGAAGCCTCATTCTGGTTCTGATGACAATATACCAATATGAGACCATCCTTGTGTGTGGTTGTATGGAAAATCTTTCTATAAACTTTATATTGAGGCAGACAAAAATATAGTGGGTTGAGCATTTTTAGTTTAAAAAGGCCTCCTTAATGAGGTACTTGCTTGCAAATAAAGTTGTAAGTAAATCTGTTGGAAAAAAAATATTTAAGGAAGTTTGCAGATCGGTTGGATCCTCTCCTGCTTTGCCCTTTGTGCAGATTCAACAATGTATATAAGTTTCAACCTGCTGGGAGAGTTACTGCCAAAAGAGGAATTAACTCTAGTGATTCTGCAACCGCCCTCATAATTTCTTCCACAGGAGTTTCCCCATCTACCTCTGGCCATTTTCTTTTCCCAGAGTACTTTCGGTTAAGGATATGCTTTAGACCTGGATGACCTTCAGTTTCACAAGACTGTTGCTTCCCCTGATGATGATGTTCCTTCCCCCTGTGGGAAGTCCTCCAAACACTTGGCATTTTGACTGTTCTTGGGGACCCCCCCCCATGGACTAGCTTCTGGAATGAAATTTTGCAGTATGAGCCCTCGTATGGTCCTGCCTGGTTAACCCTCTTGGATGCAATGTGTACCATACCTATTCTTCCTCCTCACCTGTTATTCCACAGAGGTTCTGTAGGTTCTCTCTCTAGAGGTTAACACCCTTACTCGCACTCCACGTGGGGCAAGCTTGTGCACCGAGCCCACTCGGCAATGTGACCCAATAGTCCTAACCCTTCCAGACACACTAGTGTCTGTGCTTGAGAAGACTCCCCCCTTGAGCTAATCATAATAGGACTTTAAATTCGTCGCCAGCATGCTCTAGGTCTTCGGAGGGAGCAAGAGAAGTGCTCTTGCAGCCCTCCGAGCACAGTGAGCTCCCTTACCACCACTACGGCTTCAAAAATTCCAGTGGGCAGTGCAAGCTTGCAAACAGCGGTGCACCTGAAAGATATTCTCCTGTTTTAGTAGAAAAGGCTGTATGCCATCCTCCAGGCACCCCACACTCTGCCTCCCAGCTCTCTTGCATCCTGCTGAGCAATCCCACTGTCTAGAGGTCTACATTTGCAAGACAATCTACTGCAAACAGTTCCCCAACATCCACACTTAGCAAGCAGTCAGTCATGAGAAAGTTTTGCAAGAAACACCTGCAAGAGTACTCTTGTATGCCCTGGCTTCAACCCATTGGAATCCTGACTCTGTGACTCCGGGAGATGGTCAAAGCAACCTTAGCCACCAGAACCACTCTGGTTGTAACCTTGGCTTCGTTGGTTCGGTCCCATGATCCCGTATCAATCCTTATGAAGACTTATTTCCAGGGAACCCAAGGGCTCCATTTGCTCCCAGGCGGTGGAGCACAATTTACTTTCATGTTCACCCCCAGCCTACAGCATCTACAGTCACCCCTTGTGATAGCCCACTTGTGTGCACAATCTGGAAGTTTCCAGATAACCAGAAACACCTGGAAAAGGGGTTACCAGGCCAAAGCTTCTTAGCCTGGCTGCACGTGGGGAAAGACTGAGTCTGTTCCCAGCCTAAATTCACCAGAGGCATCTGAAGTAGAGGCAGCTTACTCCACCTCCAGGAGTCTACCTTTAGTCAAGGGGCAGTAGGGGATAGGTCTCGTTCGTGGAGTCTTGAGCTCTCTCCCATAGAGGCGGACAATTCAGCCTCTACCATTCAATCCCTGGATTTCGTGGTCCCTGGATTGCTCCCAACCATGGGAGGTTCCTGAGACTAGAGGGTCCATAGGGAAGAGGAGACACAGCATGCTTTCCTCCTTCACAGACAATTGTAGGGTCAGAAGGTAAGACTTCGCTAACATAGAATTGGGCATTGACACTAGCTGATGACCCAGTTCTAAAACGACTGATTCAGCAGGCCATCACTGATGCTTCAGTGCTTATACCTGGGGAAACTCTTTCCATGCTTCGTTCCTCTACGGAGGCACATATGACTTGCCCACCTGAGCCAGGAGGTGTATGTACACCCTGATGACAATTTAGAATGTTACCAGCTAGCCTGCCTTAAAGCTCAGACCAACAAGCAGGGCCAGTCTGATCTGATTTTTCTTAAAGTCCTCTCCTGCATTATTCTCCAGAGTGGTAGGACAGCATCTTAAATCTGCTCCATCGTGCACCCGTGTCACAAGAATCTAAGGTTAAGATGTCCTACGCCTAAGCTGGTTTCTGATTTAATAAGGAATGTGAAACTCCTTCATTGCTGGTAACTCGTCGAGACTAAGTTTTTTCGTGAGGCAGAGTGAAGTGTACAGCATTAGGAAATCTACACAAAGACCCTTCTCCACTGCCTATAGATCCAGCAATGTTATCATTAACCTAGGGCTTGACGGTACAACCATTTGTGTTTTTCGCTGGAGACTCTTCAGGAATAGACTTACCAAGAGACCCTTAAAGCCTCCTCTTGGGTGGGTGGCTGGCCCACTGATGGGGTAGAGTCTGTCTACTACTTGGTGGATGCTGAAGAGTTGTCCAAGCTTGACAAGAAACTGCTTTTCAAGATCATCAACCTGTCTGGTACCAGGGTGGTAGAATTTTGGGCCCATAATGCTCCCTTATTGCCTATCTGTCTTTAATTCCAGTGGATGACGTTGAGGCTATTACGGGGAAAAAGAGGAAGTCGAGCTTAGACTTTTATACTCCTTAGGGCCATACCACCATGGCCCTCTAATTTGGCACCAGTTGTCAAAGGATTCCGCTATGCAGACAGTCTCAAAAGAATTTCCCTGACCCTTCCAAGTAGCACCCTGCCAGGAAGAATAGTTCTCCTTCCAATTAACCCTTTCAGGGAAAACGGCCTCTAATAAAGAAAGGTAGAGCTGCTAAACATGAACAGTGTCCCCACTTGGAGGAGCATTCTCCCTGTAATCCCAGCGGATGGGGATGCCTGACACACGGGTGGCAGCTGTACAAGCCTGAGCCTTGGATAAGTGTCCATGTTAGGGAAGGGTGCTCAATCAATCAATCTTTCGTGTAGAGATAGTCATCTGAAGGCTTGGGACCAGTTGTAGACCTCTTGGCTTTGAAAACTTATCCTACAAACTCCTTTCAAGAATGAAACTGCAGCCACGGTCAGGTGGTATCAGACAAGGGGACTTCATGATAACTGGGCTTGACAGATGAATACTTCCTGATCTCAATCCATCCAGCATTAAGAAAGTACCAAAGATTTAGTCTGTACAGCAAGATATGGTACAGGTGCTTTAGCACTACCCAAGACAAGAGAACAATGGATCGATTTTGAAGAGTACTTTTCCTAGAAGAGTTGCTTACCATAGCTAAAGTGTCTCTTCTACCCTTACCAAGAGGAAAAGCAGCCACTGAAAAATTACATTGCAGTAGTTAACCCCTTGAGTGAGCAAGAACTGTTTGGTAATCTCAGTGTTGTCAGGTGTATGAGGACAGAAGAGAATATGTAAAGAACAGGGCAGACTATTTGGTGTATGTGTAGGCAAAAGGAAATTGAGCCATAACCAGAGAGAAGGATCCATTGTAGTACTGTCTGGCCAGTCAAAGGACCCAATAACACACTAGTGGCAGTATCTAAACGGGTGGCTGGTTCCCTATAAAACAAAGTAGTGAGGGTGAGAATGGTGTAAGGAATGAATTGGCAGCTACAGTGTAGATATGAATGTGTTGAGGTGGTCTGGCCATGAAGAGAGAATGGAAAATGGATGTCTGCTGATAAACGTGATTAATGCAAGACTTGATGGGAGAAGTACAAGAGGAAAGCCAAGGTTTGGATGGATGGATGGAGTGAGAAAGCTCTGGGTGATAAGAGGATAGATGAGAGACAAAAAGTGATAGAAATTGGAATGAATGGGAAGCAATTGTGACGCTTGTTATGATAGGCTATGGTGCTTCCTTGGTGACAGCTGAGGTAGCGCGAGTAGTGGATTCAGCATATGAAGCTTCATTGTGGTGGATAACGAGGTTAGGGTGGCTTTAGCACCCTATCAGTACTAACCAAACTCAGCTGAATCCGTAGTCAACCCGGGAGGAATGAAGAAAAAATTCTTTTTCCAATTTTGGGGGTTAGCAGACATATACTGTATCACTGTCATATAAATGTCAGTAACATAGATAAATTATGAATTCTGATCAATTTAATGCACAGCATGTATATTTAAAGCATTTATTCTATTATGACATAGAAATTTAATACAGAAAAATACACGCTACGTGGTAATTTGGGATATTCTCGAAGAGTTGATGTAACATTTATAATGGAAGTGATGTCATTTAAAATGCATCTCGCTTCCAAAATTAAATTTATTTCAGAAACTGTTCTTTATCAAGTGAATAGGAATAATGTTTGACAATATCACGAATCTTAACTTTGTGTTAACTTCATGTTAGTATTAATCTGTTGATAGAAACCAATTTTACAATGTAGACCAAAACCCTTGTCTGAAAGCAGCCCTCAAGTGTCTTTCACAATTCTTTAATTGAATACTGTATTATTGAGAATTCTCCAGTTTAATTATAGGTGAGTTTAGATCAAAATGTAAAGATTGAGAATAAAAAATATGGCAAACATTGTGTGAAGTAAAACCTGCTCGATACCAGTTTACTGTATTGCGCTAAGCGATATTTTGTAAAAATCTATATTTTCTTTAGATATGTTGTAATAAAGCATATTTTTGTGAGCCATTTGTATTTAAAACTTTGATTTTTCTTTACCACCTTGGGTCTGGTCATTATTAAGGTCATTATTATTCTTAAAACTATTTCTATCATAGACCTAAAGAAGTTTCAAGTTAGAGCATTTCATAAATTTAGAACTACAAATAATATATAACAAATACTTGCAGTGCCACTGACTGGCCAAAGCAAAGAGCAAGAAACTGAAATCTCTCCTCTTGTAGTACAAACTGTAGATAATTTCTGAACTTTGGATGTATGGGTACCTGAAATTACCCATCCTTTAGGTCCATAAACAACAGGAAGTAGTTTTGCCTGATTGCCTGGAGGATTGTGCTGGGTCTCCATCTTGAACTGTGCCTGAAAGACAAGCAAGAAAAGTCTATAACTGGTCTCCAACCTTCCGACAACTTTTCCACTAGGAACAAATTGTAGAAGCCCAGAAACTTGTCCTGGACTTTTTCCATGGCATACTTCTCCAGCATAGCCTGAACCTCATCCTGTAGGTCATTTGCAGATCCTTTTGAATACGACAACTGGTTCATTGAGTCCAAGTCAAAGGATTGCCTCTCTACAGCCCATTGCTCTGCACCATAAAATTGCCACATTGTCAACCTACTTGCCAACCATCTCCCCACAGGAGGCAGAATGAGAGTATTGTCTTCCCCAATGTGAACCTCTCCTCCCTTGACCTCGTCAGTTTGAATGTCCATGATGCCAAAAGGAATGAGTCCAATTCTGTCTCTGGAAGTGAGAATGGTCCGGTTCAGGAAGGAGTCGACACTGTGGAGGAAGCTCTGGGTTTCGCAAGAGGCAGCTGAGACAGCTTAGAGAAGGCTGCCCTCCAAAAGAAGATGGTTTGGCTCTTCTTCTCTGACTTTTCAACAACTGCCACAACCTCCGGGTGGAAACAAGATTGGAGACTGTCTCATTGGGATGTTCTGTACTGCCAATGAATCTCTGGAAGTCATCTGATGCACACATTTATTAACAACTGCATTCCTTCTCTTATGGATGCACATGCCTTGGAGAAAGGCATTTTGGTGAGACGAGAACTCTCGTGCCTTCGCCCCTGACTGCACAATTTCTTTGTATTGCCGGCAAACTTTCGGGTCCTAAAGACTGACACTGCACAGTATGAGATGGTACCCGACTGGTAATCTAGCCATGAGCGTGCCTGTAGATCTGGGGTTGCTGAATCCCTTAATAGAGATCTAGCTAAAATTAGTGCATGGTGCCAATTATGGGGTATGAAGTTGAATCCTAACAAAACTCAAAGTACAACAAGTAGGTTCACAGACAGGGGCTCCTCAACATCCACATCTCAGCATTGATAATGTTTCTAACTTTGTATGACTTAAAATTCTAGGTGTGATACTCAACAGCAAATTTACTTCTGAGAAAAACATTAGGCCTGTGTCCTCTTCAATTGCACAAAACATTGGCTTATTGAAAAAGTCTTTTAAGATTTTCGGTGATCAATCTTCTGAAGAATTGTTTCAATTCTTTCATTCTACCTTGTTTCGAGTATTGTTGCCCGGTCTGGTCTTCAGCTGCTGATTCTCATCTTAATTTGTTGGACAGGAACTTTCGGTCTATTAAATTTCTTATGCCTGATCTAGAGACTCATCTTTGGCACCGTCACTCAATTAGTTCATTATGTACTGTATGTTGCATAAGATTTTTCATAATTCTAGTCATCCTTTACATTTAGATCTTCCTGGACAATTCCATGCTGTTCATAATACCAGGCATGCAGTTAATTCTAATAGTCAGGCATTCTCCATCATGAGGCTCAATACTACACAGTATTCTAGAAGTTTTATTCCTGCTTCCAAATCGGGTATTTGAACTTCAAAAGTTAAAAACTGCAGAAAATGATTCTATGTTGAACAGGCTGACATAAGTCTTTTTATAGTTACCGGGTATATATGAATTATATGTTTTAATGTTGTTAATGTTTTTTAAAATATTCTATTTTAATTTTTCATTACTTCTTAAATCATTTATTTATTTCCTTGTTTCCCTTCCTCACTGGGCTATTTTTTCCTGTTGGAGCCCTTGGGCTTATAGGATCTTGCTTTTCCAACTAAGGTTGTAGCTTGGCTAGTAATAATAATAATAATAAGGCTGACATTGAGGGTGTTTTGAAGTTTAGTATTTTGGCTACCTGACAAAACTGCCGACTGCTGAGAAAGTTTCTCACTCACGACCCCCGGGGTCAAGGACGCTACATTGGGATCTAGAGGCTATGGATTGGGGTGTCCTCCGTCTGGCAAATAAAACCTTCTCTGTTTAGAGAGAACTACTGTAGTAGAATTGACCATTAAATGGACATCTTGCTCCCTATGTATGGTGCTGGAGGGGCTTTGCCAAATGTATTTAAAATTCTCATCATCGCCAAAACTCACAAAAAGGACGACTCCTCATCCGGTTCTACTGTCAGAATTTTTAAAGGGGCTACCCTGATAAGTTCTGATCAGGGAATCCACTTCTACAGTGGTGGCCAAGGAGTGTTCAATCATAACTGGAGAAGAATCATTGAGGTCTAGCCTAGACCTTTTAACAAGTAGAGGAGCAGCAGCATCCTCCTTCTTAAAAGAATGATAATTCTTGCATCGTTAAGGAATGTCTTTGTTGTCTCTCCAAGTCAGATGCAGGAATGTTGGGAGAGGGAGACGGCGACAAAACCTGATCATGCCTAGACAACTGCCGGAGAGGATGGGCCAGAGTACCAGCTATTAGTCTAGAGGCTTAACATCCTCCTCCCCCGAAGTAGGGTCAAGATCAATCAGGACCAAACAGTAGTCCCCCTTAAAACGCTCATTCTAGGAAGGAGTCTTACATACAATATACTGGTAGACTCACGTTAGACACCGATGGAATCGAGGGGGGCGGGTGTTGAGGTTTAATGTACCGAGTCCCTCTCAAAAGAATGATCCTAAGGAACAGAGGGAAAGGTTCATTGTCTCCTTTCAAAATGTTGCAGAAACATGTTCACCTTCGTAGGTACGGAGAAATTTCCGCTGCTCTCAGGAGTTGATCTAGGACATGGAGTCCTATGCCTAACCTGCAACACCTTGTCATCCTTCAATTACAAAAGTGGAGGACAACTACCTACCTTATAAAGTATCACATAATCTGTCATTGCAGAATGAGGGGACAAAGATTGAGGGTGTGCACTGTAAAGGACTACGAAGTCCTCCCCTAAGCTGTGCACTGGCGGACGCATCTCTGACCTGTGATATGGGTGACACACCACTAACTTGCTTTAAGGCAGATACGTCTCTTGCTCCTCTGAATGGTATGGAGGTGGGTGCACATC